>NW_027192157.1:0-515193 GCF_041956525.1 Rhizomucor pusillus | reverse complement strand
ATATATATATATATATATATATATATATATATATACGTATCTGCTATCTTATCTATCATTGTATTGTGATTAATAGCGTTCGGATGGCGCGATTTCTGGAATTGAACATGCAATTGTCTCGGCCCAGTCCCAGAACTTCCCCGCAAACCGCTGTTAACGGGCCAAATATCCCGGCGCATCATTTTGAAGTCAGAGTTCTACATCGAGGTGCATATTACGATACTACTTGTAGCTGCTTCTTGTTCATTAAATGTACCAACAACTTAATTCTCTGGTTTGTTCTTGTATTGATCCAATTCTTTTTCGTCAGCAATTTTCACTTTTCCGCGCACTGTCCCGGGTTTTGGGAATCGTGCAACACGGACCTCATTCGTTTAGCACGATCGAGATACATGGCGCAACCGCTTACTATGATGAGGAATAACAGCACATGAGCTAGTATCCTAGTGCATAATAGTCAATTCCTTCTGATAAGCTCCACTTTTCCGCGCTGATAATCTCGCACTGTTGCCTTTCCACTGCCCAGTTTTCCATCGGAAATCTTGTGCACCGCTGATGGGAGAAATTTACCAAGTTGTTGCAAAATGTCGCAATATTTGCTGATAGCTGCGTGTTCAGGCGTTGCATTAGATACACCTCGGAAAAACTTTAGCACTTCACTGAACTGGATCACACTATTATTGTGCAGAGCGGTAAGTTGAATTTCGCAACGGACTCATTTACAGCATCCCAAAGTAAATTATGTAAAACAACTTTTACATGGCTTTGCATATATGTATTTGAACTAATGATCTCGCAGTGGTATGAGTTTGCTGCTGAATGGAATTATATACGCTTTGTATAGTTTCTATAAGATGTCTTTCGAAAAGTTTGCTTTCTAGTCTGCTCATTTTTGGAGTGGACGCGTCAGCCAAGTGCCAAAGCAATCCCGAGGCTCGGTGGATCGTCCTTCAGCTTAAACTTCTGCTAACTGGGACCTTTTGCCTGGGGTTGGCTCACAACAAATGATACCAAGCATACAAGAGCGACCCGCAATGTCTCAATATTATACATTCGGTGCATGCATCAGATAGCAATAAGAAAGAGAGAGGATCTCTCTGTGTAATAGCAGCTATAATTTCCTTTGCTATTGCTCGCACGGTTTCTCATCCTATAAAGTATATGCTCGGCGATGATTAGAAATTAGAGGCAGCGAGTTTTCACGAAAAATCATGAACTAAAAAATCGAGCAAAGAAAACTGAGCAATAAACCACGATGATGGAGCTTTTCTTTGGTACATGTCTAATTTAGCTATCGATTTTAATGTATATCAATCCAAGCATTTTCACGCTTCTGAAGCGAGAAGATAACATTTACATGCCTAAGCAGATCCTGTAACCATGGCAAACTCGGTACCTTGTTGACGGGCAGACGCTTGACGGTAAAAGTCGCGACTCTTTTCGGCATTACGAAGTTTCTGTCGTAGCTCACGTTTCTCATCGGGAGGGGGGATTCTGAAGATTGCGGCTGGATCATCATCGTTGAGGATGTCGAAGTAGTTGCGGCTCTTACGGTGAGGCATTGGGTACCTGTGTTACGACACAGTAGAGGGAAAACCTGGGGGAACTGATCGTTAGGAACCGGCCGTGCCGACTCCTCGTGTTGGTTTCTGGATACATCGTTGACGTACTTAAGGTGAACTGAACGACACTATATTTCTAATGAATGAATAAAGTTTTACGATAGTTTGTACTCTCATAGCTATTTGACTTTGCTATCGTTACATGCACATAGCCGGTACGTAGCTTAATAGGCTTAAAGGCGCTCATAGATAGCGAGGACTTAGAAAGACTATCGGAAAAAATGCAAGAAAATGACATGTAATATACTGATTGGATACATTCTAATTTCTTGTAAAAGGCGCGCATTTGAGAATAAAAGAGTGTGGTATACACACATACGTACAGTGCGGGAAATGTAATTGAGTCGGTGTTATAGGGATGCCTATAACCCCAGCACCTAGCAATATCCAGAGGAACTTAGCAAGCACTGATATCCACGAGCACTTTCCAGTGCCTTCACTACCGCAGCAGTATTTTGTACGGTATAAATAAACCCATTTCGTTCGAATAAACCAAAAAGAACCAGTTCTCTCTTGATTGTTGGTTTCCAATAATTTTGATTGGTTCCTTTTCACCAAATACCTCCAGCAGCTACTGCAAAAGTTTGGAACGTGCGCTGTCAGATTTGCACAGAGAGACTGCGTTTTGAACATCAAACTTCGACAGCATGGCCTCGCTTCCTTTTGTTCGCACGCTGATTGCAACAAATTGAAACAACCTGGAAACATGCTTGATATCTCTTTCACAGTAACGCGTACTATCTGCATCAGCAAGTGTCCAAATGATATAGGGCTTTTGAGTATATGAGTGTTTGTGAAATCCAAGAATGCGCGACAGAGTGTATAGGTGGACTGGCAATGAAACTTGGATCGTATTGGCGCAATTGGTATATTATATTGTTGGGATCCACTCGTCGACAACCTTCTCTTTTCTCCAGCATTTGTTGCACCTGCTGCACTGATTTCTTGTCCAAATATATGCTCGTGTTTTCATTTGGCTCGAATAGCGGCATATGTGGTGCAACGGAAACTCGAATAGTGCTGGCGAAAAGGACAGATGAAGTAACCAGAAAATTTGATCAGCTACATCACGTCGTCTTCATTTAATCGCTTCACACTAACACCGTCGTACCGCAACCCCATACATGTGTGCAAAGAAGAATTCTTGCCATCATTTGCTGACAGGTATCTCTCGCAGTGTGCATCCACGCACCCCCTTCTTCCATACACTTCATCACAGTTGATGAGGAGCGCTTTCGTTCCTTCGATAAGAATAGCGCCAGCAAGAAGCTTCGTCTACACATATCATATACGGATATACCTGCCAATCTTCATTCAACAAAGTGCAGCTTTCATCACAGAATTCTGGGACTCCACGTCTGGCAGGAGAACTACCCGGTCAGCCGTGCATCTGCGCAATTCACTCGAGAAGACTACCAGGCATTGATCCGGCACTCCTTCGCATTTTAGTCCCGGTGCTTAGAACGTGAAAGAGGTTTATAACAGTCCTTTGGCTGAGGCTATAGGCCAAAAGCCTATTTCTATTATCCGAGCCAACAGAGGAGAGTTTGACAGTGTTACTATGTTTTCTTTACATAGCCGAAATTTAAAAGGAAATGTCTGTAATACATAATGGTTATCATCATATGATGAGATCCGAAGGAAAGGGTGGAAGAGAAGGCCAGTCAAACTATCCTTTGTGGACTCGGATAATAGAGACAGGCTTTCGGCCTATAGCCTCAGCCAAAGGACAGAACAAGATTTTCTCCTCGTTACACACGTGCGACATAGTACATCGACTTTCCCACATGCAAACATTCCCCCACATTTTCCCCAGTTCGTCGTCCGAGAATAGCAGTGTGGAGAAGAAAAGGGGAAATTTTGACACTGTAGAAAATCTCACGTTAGCATGAACGAGAAAAAAATATATAAAGCATAATCTGACGGTTGGCGATGGCAGATCTTTGCTTCGTCATACAAAGTCACTCATCACATCTCTGCTATGCGTTCCATTCTCACCTCTGCCCTGCTGTTACTTGCTGGCGCCAGCAGCCTAGTGCTGCTGGTCCCTATCGCAAATGCCTAATCAAGCATAACGGCCAGGATGACTCTGCAGCTATCTTGGATGCTTTCGAAAAATGCAAGGATGGCGGTCGCGTCGTTTTTTCCAAGGGTAAAAACTACGTACTCGGCGACGTTATTGTCACCCCAGAACTTAACAACGTCGAGATCATCTTTGAGGGCAATCTAAAGTATCCCTTCAACATGCAAGTATAAGGAATAACATGCTTATCGTTGTTTCTCCATTCTAACACTCTAACGCTTCAGGAAATACAATGACACGACTCCTCCAATTGAGAATGGTGTCCAGGGCGTCAGCAGCTTTTTCATCATCAAGGGCAAGAACATCAAAGTGACCGGAAAAGGCGGTGAGATCCACGGTTCAGGTGAAGAGTGTTGGTACCTGGATCCTTTGCCTTCCAACCGTCCTGTCATGATGGCATTCTATGCCGAAAACCTCGATGTCCGCGGTATGCGTCTCATCAACTCTCCTAACTGGAACTTTTACGT
This sequence comes from Rhizomucor pusillus, assembly GCF_041956525.1. Taxonomy (NCBI): domain Eukaryota; kingdom Fungi; phylum Mucoromycota; class Mucoromycetes; order Mucorales; family Lichtheimiaceae; genus Rhizomucor; species Rhizomucor pusillus. The sequence continues at coordinate 511,021 of NW_027192157.1, read as the reverse complement.
CCTTGAATCCAAGAATGTCAACTTTGAGGATATCTATATCCACGATGTCGATCTGGTCCACGGTGAAAAGGTAAATGTAGATGCATATTGTGTATTTTATTCTATTTACTGACATTGCTGCATTGAATAATCTAGCCTCACAACACCGATGGCTGGGATTTCAGCAATGTCCAAGACATTAGAGTCACCAGCTCATACATCAACAATGCTGATGACTGTGTCTCCAGTAAGTAGATATAAAAATCCTTAAATGATTTGCCAGTTCAAGAGCTAATTTGCGTCAATCACATCAATATAGTCAAGACAAGTAAGCATTTTGAAAGCCTTTGCTCGTCGATTGGTTTTCGGGAGCTAATAGATTCGAATAATAGACTGCACAAACATCCGCATTGAGAACTTGTACTGCAACGGCTCTCACGGTATCTCTGTGGTAACGAATCAATTGTCAAGGCTTTAAGAGTTTGTCAGGATACTGAAAACAGCATTTTGTCTTGTAGGGCTCTTTGGGTAAAGACTTGACCAAACCTGATTATGTCGAAAATATATATGTCAAGAACGTTACTTGCGACAACTGCCAGAACGGTGCTCGTGTCAAGACCGTAAGTAAACAGCTGTAAAGCAATGTCTGGGCGATGTTGCTAACAAGAATAACGATCCAGTGGTCCAACCATCCTCAAGGTTATGTCAAGAACATCTCATACATCGATTTCACAGTTACCAACTCTGGCTAGCATGGATTGATTAGCGAAATCAAAACAATGCCCGTCGCTGCTAACACTACTGAACCCATTAGACCACCCTATCACCATTGACCAGTGCTATTTCAACACTCCCGAGGACGAGTGCCTTGCAAACCCCTCCGAGATCAAAATCTCCGCCGCCACTTTCAAGAACGTGAAGGGCTCTGCTAGCAAGAAGGCCGGCGACGTCGTTGCCGACATTATTTGCTCTGCATTGACTCCTTGCCAGGACTTCCACTTTGAAAATATCGATATCAAGCCCTACAACCTTGGCCACAAGCCTATCTACGAATGCGAGAACTTGGCCAACAATGCCACTGCTGGTATCCAGTGCACTCCTATCTTCTATCCATTGCCGCAAAGTAATGTTTCTTAAATGTACAATTAAATGATACACAGTTTTTGGAAGACTGTGCTTATACATTTGCGACTGAAGTTTGTTTTTTCCCACTCGTTCTCGATACGCAGGCATCAGCGTCGCTGTTCAATGACATATGCTTGCAATCCCAGTCTTGCCCTGTCACGATCTACTCTTGTAGTATCTTTTCCATTTCTTCCAAGATATTATTCAATGCATTTCTGCTCGAGATTTTCGTCAAATCCTATCGAATATTGATTAGTAAAGTTCTTGCTTTATGTAAAGTTGGTTCTATATGCGTACTTCCAAGAGCGCCTTTTGTCTGCCTCCCGCGACATCCAAAAATTCATACGTCGAACAGATCATCCAGTATAACTCATTCGGAAGATAGACATTGTTGATAAGCGTCAAGTAGAGGTAGCGCAGTGCATGTCGAAGGTCGTCTAAGGATGGTATAGGACTTTTGCATAGACTGGCTGCTTTTACGCGGCACGTTTCAGCTTCCTCCTCTGATAGTGTCAACAGCTCTGTTTCGATGTAAAGGCAATATTTGGCACAGTTGTTGAGGACAAAGGACGGCCAATCTTCGACTCGAGGGGTTGCGGCTTCTGCTAGTAGTTGACTGTAATCGCTGATTGCATAGCACAGTCGATCATGATCGACCATAAAGAGAGAAAGAAAACGTACTTTGGTGCGCTGAGCAGGAACTGCCATTAAAGCGAATACTTCCCAAGTTCCGACTTGGGAAAACCTTCCTTGCGCTTTCACCACCGACCATGGCCGATCGTCAAGAAAGTGTCGACAAATTCACCCACGATCTCGCGATCGAGCTGTCACAGGCACTCAATCTGACGAATCCAAATGATCGATTAGCAGTACGAGTCATCCAGCTGGCACAAAATGACAAGAACTTTGATAAATTCGTAACAGGCAAGTTCGACCTCGAGAATCGAGATTGGTGACAACAACTTATACCATTTTTCCTCATTGCAGCCTGCCAAACGTTTGGTCGATTCAAGCGCGAGATGCTTTTCGAGATATTCACAAAAATCAACGATTACCTCCAAGAAACAAAAATGAGTGCTCGAAAAACCAACAATAATACCACCAACAATGCGGCGGCGCATAAACCGACATCGATGGCAGATGAAGCGACTCGCAGCGAAGTCTTGATGCTAGGCAATAACTTGCCCGGTGGACTCATCACTCGTAACAAGTCTTCAAAACCTGATGAGGTGAGATGTTAGAATGTGGAGAGGATGATACTTACCAGCATGCTGAGACTTTTCATCGTTTTCCAAAAGCAACGTCCTATCTTTAAAGCACCTGCACCTCGAGCACCAAGACAATCACTATTTGGTTTGGACGAACTCGCAAACAAGAAACGGGCGGCTGAAGCGGCAAAGAAACAGAGTAGCACCGAAGACCATGCTCCAAAGAAGATTAAAGTAATGCCCGTATCTTACGATGACGAGCAGACCAAAGAAGATGAAGATCAGGGTACGCATTATCTCTGAGATATGTATCATCTTTCACTGATTTCTAATGCTTTTACTCTTTAGATATAACCAAAAGACAGTCTAGATATCGATCTTCAAGGATGGAGACACCGTCGCACGGTGGAGGATTATCGAGAGAAGCTATGGAGAGAATGGAATATCGGAAGCGAAGAGAAAAAGAGAGAGGTAGGGCTCAAATCAATATTGAGGGAAATTATGGGTACTAACAGATCTTCGATCTAGTTTATGAACGGAATGAAAAGCGACGAAGCGATTGGGACGACGAAGCAGACAGCCGCGACAATCGTAGAGAAAGAGCAGCATCTGCCACTCCACAAAGTGGTGGGGAGACGCCTCGTCGAGGAGGTCTGTTCAAACGCAGCCAGTGGTCTAGCATGACACCCAGCAGACGAAGTGAGCCACCTACGCCGGGACGTCCACTTAGCAGACTTTCAACGCCTAGAGCTGATAGCGGATACGGCAGATCGACTGCTACAAGATCGGATTGGAGCCGCGGCACACCTGTGCGATCGTCGGCTTTGGACGAAGCAGCGTTGGAGTATCCTGAAGAATACACAGGAGATGAAGAGGATAGACGTCGATGGGAGGACGAGCAGGCTCAATTGGATCGCGACTGGTACTCGATGGAAGAAACAGGGGTACGTTGTCGATGGATATGCTCCCAGTAACTTTGTACCTAACTTACTTTTACAAAAGGCAATGGATGAAACACATAATCCATTTGCAGAATACGAGATGGCAGCTCGCGGCAAGGAGGAGGAGCTGGCTCAAAAGCATCAAAAGAGAATGTCTGCCAAACAAGCACAATATAATCGTGACACAGAAATGTGGGAGACCAGCCGAATGCTTAGCAGCGGTGTAGCCCAAAGACGAGAAGTTGATACTGATTTTAACGAAGACAATGAGGTTTGTAACGAGAACTTCAGTTGAATTCAAGCAGTTTGTTGACAAATTTTGTAGAATCGAGTGCATGTTCTCGTCCACGATATAAAACCACCATTTTTGAGCGGCAAAGCAGTCTTTACTAAACAACTGGAAGCAGTCCAAAGTGTCCGGGACCCTACCTCTGATATGGCCATTATGTCACGAAAAGGCAGTAGGCTCGTCCGGGAAAAGAGAGAACAAGCTGAACGTGCAAAAGCAACAAAGTTCGAACTGGCTGGAACGACGCTTGGAAACGTCATGGGCGTAAAGAGCAAACCTGCCGAAGAAGGTACTTGATCAGTTTATACAATGTTTTGATATCTGGACTTAGCGGTATTTTAGAAACCGAAGCAGGTGGGGTTGTCGGCGGTGGAGGAGAAGATTCCAAGTTTGCTTCGCACTTGAAAGCGTCGGAGGCATCAAGCGAATTTGCACGTACGAAATCTATGAGGGAGCAGAGAGAATTTTTGCCAGTATTTGCGGTTCGAGAAGAACTACTCCAGGTTGTTAGAGATAATCAAGGTAAGGCAACCTTTATTGCAGAGAATCAAGGCTATCCGTTTTCTGATATGCTTGGCTCTGCTAGTTGTTATTATTGTCGGTGAAACTGGTTCAGGAAAGACTACTCAGCTGACACAGTATTTGCACGAAGATGGATACACAAAGTATGGAAAAATCAGCTGTACGCAGCCTCGACGTGTTGCGGCAATGTCTGTCGCTAAGCGTGTAGCTGAAGAAGTCGGAGTAAGTAAAAAAAAGCGTAAGGAGATTCTTCAAGTTGAGCATACGGTGCTAAGCAATTATTTAGACAAAGCTTGGAGATTTAGTCGGTTACTCTATCCGTTTTGAAGATCAGACGTCCGAGAATACCCTTATTAAATGTAAGCGGCAATGGAAGACGACAGTTTTTCGACTTGACTCACCTATATTTTGCAGATATGACGGACGGTATTTTGCTACGTGAATCTATGCATTCTCCAGACCTAGATCAATACAGTGCTATCATTATGGACGAAGCTCACGAAAGAGCATTGAATACTGATGTACTAATGGGCATTCTCAAGAAAGGTAAGCCGCTCTTGTAAGCAACCTTTTTCCACGTATCCTGACGAAACAAATCAATGTATTTCTTTGTAGTCATGCAAAGACGAAGAGACCTTAAACTGATCGTCACATCCGCTACCATGAATGCTGATAGAGTAAGTTAGTCTTCGCGCATGCACATTCAGTCGTTCTTATAAGTAGCTAATCAACATTTGCATGGAAACAGTTTTCGCAATTTTTCGGAAATGCGCCTTGCTTCTTTATTCCAGGCAGAACCTTCCCTGTTGATATCATGTTTAGCAAAACACCTTGCGAGGATTACGTCGACAGTGCTGTCAAACAGACATTAGCTATCCATCTATCGCAGCCTATGGGTGACATTCTTGTTTTCATGACGGGTCAAGAGGATATTGAAGTTACATGCCAAGTACTAAAAGGTAATTCGGATTAGCATGTGCTCAACTGGCATGTATTGACTCATATATTTGAATACATAGAACGCATGGAACAGCTGGAAAATCCTCCACCTTTGGCAATTTTGCCCATCTATTCACAACTTCCAGCCGATCTGCAGGCTAAGATTTTCCAGCGATCAGAAAACAACGCACGTAAAGTTATCGTTGCCACCAATATTGCAGAGACATCGTTGACAGGTACGATGGAGAATACCTTGTAGAAAAAAAGCTTGATAACTTAATCCGTTTCCAGTCGATGGTATTATGTACGTTGTCGATTCTGGTTACTGTAAACTCAAGATCTACAATCCTCGTATTGGTATGGATGCACTTCAGATTACTCCAATCAGTCAAGCAAACGGCAACCAGCGCAGTGGTCGTGCTGGTCGTACTGGACCTGGGTACGTTTCAACTGGCCAAGAAACTGCTTAACATCAGATTCCTAACTTTGACGTTACAGTGTTGCATATCGATTATACACGGAAGAGGCCTACAGGAATGAAATGTTTGTCAACACCATTCCGGAAATTCAAAGAACAAATCTATCCAGTGTCGTGTTGCAGCTCAAGTGCCTGGGCGTAAAGAACTTGTTGGATTTCGATTTCATGGATCCTCCTCCACAGGTAAAAATCGTTGGAAGTCGATCGCAAAGGTCACGACTAAATGAATTTCTCTTGCTTGTAGGATAATATCCTCAACTCCATGTATCAGTTGTGGATTCTGGGTGCATTCGATAACGATGGCGAATTGACACCAATTGGAAAAAAGATGAACGAGTTCCCGCTCGATCCTTCGCTTGCCAAAATGTTGATCACTGCAGAAGAGCAAGGATGCACTGCCGAAGTTGTGGTAAGTATAATTGAATTTTGGGATGATCTTTATCTAGCAACAAAATATTTATTAATTTGTATTCGTTAGACAATTGTGTCTATGCTTTCGGTGCCATCTGTGTTCTACAGACCAAAGGAACGACAGGAGGAAAGCGACGCTGCTCGCGAAAAGTTCTTTGTGCCAGAAAGTGACCACTTGACACTCTTGCATGTTTACATGCAGTGGAAAGCAAACAAGTAAGTGATTTAGAGACCTTTAGGGGAATTCATAAAAAATCTAACATTGAAACTCAAGCTATCGCGATGACTGGTGTACCAAACATTTCATTCATTCCAAAGCTATGCGCAAGGCACGTGAAGTTCGGTCACAGCTTATCGATATTATGAACACAGTCAATATGCCGTTTGTTTCGTGTGGATCTGATTGGGATGTTATCCGCAAGTGTATTTGCTCTGCATACTTCCACCAGGCCGCCAGACTCAAGGGCATTGGTGAATACGTCAACTGCAGAACCGGCATGAAGTGTAACCTTCATCCTACAAGTGCACTGTTTGGAGCTGGCTTCACACCAGATTATGTTGTATACCACGAACTTGTGCTGACTTCCAAGGAGTACATGCAGTGCGTTACTGCTGTCGATCCATACTGGCTCGCCGAGTTGGGTCCCATGTTTTTCTCTATCAGAGAACGAGACAGGCAATAAAGTTGTAATCCCATTTTTGGATATTTCCTGACATTTGTATCACATCTTCTTGTAACATTGTGATGGAAGTTTTCAACAAAGATAACAACAATATTTGCGATCCATTGTATTGTCAGGACGTCTCCAATGTATAGATAAATGTTCGTTTGCCTACAACCATGATGGTTTATCTCGTTACTATTGGATAGCGCTAGTAGTTAAGCTACTCGTACCAAAGAAGCAAATATCTAATATTCTATCGTCGTCTTCAAGTTCTCAAATAGAAGGTAGTAGGCAGGATTTTGTTGCTGCAAAAGCTATCTGCCTACATTGAATCTATTTAATCAGCAATTTGCTTAGAAGACTCCAACTACATTCACGACAAGATGTCTCGGATTGTGGGACATCCCGATTCTCCGACAAGGTCGAGATCCTTTTATCATGTCTGCGTGTAAAGGACACGGATTTGCAAGGATAGTTCTTCTGGAGATGCCATTTCGTTCAAATCTATTGCAACAGCCGCAGTATACATGTAAGCGAGAAGACTTCGTGACAAAAACATGCATACAAAATGCAAAGGCAAAAGATAAAGGAAGTGGCTATAAGCCAAATTTAGAAATTTTTCGGGTATTGTGTGCCATATTGCCAATTTTCGCCCTTTTTTACCATCCTCAAAACGGGCATCCTTTTTCTCTCATTCTCTCCTTATTTCCAACATATGCGATTCAAGTCTAAATTGCTACTTTGCACCTTTACAGCGCTCGCTGGAATAGCCTCGGCGTGCGAGCCAGAATGTCGACACAGCATAGCAGAAGCGTTCGCCGAACGATATATACCCGTAGTTCAACGCAGCGTCAGCGATTTGAATGATCTGCTTTACGAAAACTTGTACAATGTTCCCATACCCGAAAAGTTGCTCGAGTTTGTTCCCGAGGATGTGCTGCGACAAGGTGTCCGGGATAACCTGGAGAACGGGCTCGAGACTTTTGTGGACCAGCTCAACGTGACAGACGGCATATACCTCACACTGTTCTCGGGCGACCAGCCATTCAAAGGTGACTGCAACGATCCACCGCGGCTCACACGCAAAAAGCCTCCAGTCGGCGAGTCATGGACACTAGAAGAATGTACGTGTGTTCCCTTTTAAATATAGATCTAGAGCTATTAATAACTCTTCATCCAGGCGAGAAAATGGATTACATTTGTGGCAACCCGCCTTCCATATGCCACTTTTTGGACACGGTTCGTATATACATATTCTCGATTTAGCACAGGACAAAGAAATTTATTCATATACATACATGTAGATCAAGCAACGCATTGTCGACTATCTACGCATGCAATTACGAACGGAATCCGCATTCGGCAAGGGTCTCTTGTTCCAAAGCGTCGCACCAAGGATGAAGCAAGATCTTCGGGCCACTATTTTACGTTACGGTGCTGGTTCCTTGCAAAAGGATCCCGAAGTGACTTCGTACATTAATGACTTGATATTTAAAATGCTGAGTACGCTAAAGTTGTGGCTAGCAACCGACGTTGAGAACATGTGCAGTCGACAGGACGATTACGACCTCTGTGAAGGATGGGACGATAGCATCAAGCAGGAGATTCTAAAGTGGCCGTGAATTATAATAATAATAGAACATCTATCATCATTGTCATCGTTTCTCTTGAGTCATGGCTGTCACTTTAGCCGGGCTGCATATTCTTTCTTTTTGGTTTCCAAGTTTTCCTGGAGATAGCGTTTGACGTCTTTGTTATGGATTACGTTATCAATCAGTTCTTTCTACTATGAGAATGCAAAAGCTTTCTCACCTTGAAAGGTCATATCGGGCGTAAACACAAGCACGCCCTTTGTTGCTTCTTTCGGGACGTTTGTACTTGTTGCTATGAAACACACGGGCAGTTTGCCGAACCAGGACTCCGGCTGCAACCCTGACAGCCATTTGCTCCAGCGTTCAGCCACACTGCGTTTATCCACAACTTGTGGCGCAAATATGGCCGTCCGCAAGATATCGTCGGCTGTCCACTCGTGGTTAACACGCTGGCTCGATTGTCGATACAATGCTCTTGCAAACTGTTCCGTGAGAGACTGTGGCCGCTGCTGCTGTTGCCCTCGTCGCATCTGCTGCTTTTTGTACTCTTGCATAACCATTTGTTGCACTGATTCTACATCGCTGTCTTGCACCGCAATGTCAAGCTGCCGGCACAGATTCAGGAACGACTGCGCAAGTTCCCACTTTGACTGCCCTGGCTCAAAGAACTGAACTACGCGATGCTGTTGCTTGGATTTACTGTAAAACTCCAACTGTATTCCTTGATCATTGTTGTTGGTCTTTGTCGATTTGTGAGATTCATTCTTCAGAGCTGGTTCCAAGAGAGTGTACAGTCGTTGGAGAGACGTCGCGTTTACTTTTTGTTTAGAAACATCGTGACCAAAAAAATCTGGATGGATTTGCAACACGAATCTTTTCAGGTAAGGTTTTAACAGTACAGATGTTCGAGATGAAGACATGTTGTTATCAAAAAGAAAATGGAAAGAAGAAAGAAAAAACAAAGATTGCATTAGCAAAACCAGTACTATATCTAGTCAATTTTTTTTACTGCCGATCTCGTCCCGTTGTAAGCAGTCGTTCGTTCTGATCCACCAAGTTGGCAGCCTTTTCTGCAAATTGGAGTGACAATACTTGAAGTCGTGAGGGTTCTACGCGGTGAAGTACCACAGACTGTGATACTTGGTCAAGGGAAGCAGACAATTCCTCGTTCCAGATGAGCTTGGCCACGATGGCTGATACGCGGGAGACAGGAAGGGCAAACATGGAGGCCAACTGGGACAGACCAATGGTTGAGTAGTAGGATGCATATGTGAAAAGATATGTCCGGAGACCCTCTTCTTGAATCTTTTGTACCAACATGTCCTTAATCTTTTGGGTCTCGGGCATCAAGTTCCAGATCTTGATAGCAAGAATGTAGTCTCTTGCACGCTCCCACTCGCCAGAAGCCAAAGCCTTTGCTGCGCTCATAATGTGATCGCGTGTGTTTTCAGGAGGGCCAGCGAATGCCTGACGCTCATTGTATTCCAAAAGTCTGCGGAATGGTCGCGAAATGGTCTTCTTGCTGTTAGGACCAGCCTGTGCTTGCGCAGGAATTTCAAGCAACATAGAGCATGTCAAAAAGACACATTCCAAAAGTTCCAAGTTGATGTGCATGTGGAAAGGAAGCTGGCGTTGTCGTTCCAGCTGATCCAATTCGGGTGTCGATTGCTGTCCATATCTCTGTGCCTGTACACCTTGAGCCAACAACTCCTTGACGCGACCAGATCCTTGAATTTCTTGCAAGCAAGCATGTGCTTCCTTAATCAAACCATCACGGAAAGCGCACAGACCAATCTGTACGACAACGCGGTTGTAGAGAATTTGAGTAGAGATATCAGCTTGATGAATTGATTCTTGCAAGTGAGACATGAGTAACATATCGCGAGCGGTATGGAAGTGTCTGTGGAGTGCATAGTGATAGATGTGGCAAAGCATTGCTCGCGTTCGAAGAACGGAGATATCTTGCTTGTAAAGGTATGTGCATAGTTGATGGATGAGTTGAGACGGCTCTTCAGCAGTGATAATATCAGACGAGATATAGTCAGGCAATAATGACTTGGAGATGCCCTCAGTCGACTGGATAACTTGCTCAGGCTGGCAACAAAAGAGCATGGTTAGCTTACCACTTGTTATTAAATTCGTGTATATAATTCAAGAACATACCTTGTAGTACAAGTGCTCAAGACGGCGGATAATAATTCTTGGCAAAATCTCATTCATCTTATGCTTCTCGAGATAAGACTGGGCACGCACAAGGACAGCATACAAGGCAGGTTCATCTCTCAGGCGATCGATGTAATCGGTCGTATGGGGATCGATGCTTTGCAGAGACTTTGTAAATTCATCATCGAGACGTTCAACCAAGCTAATGACTGAGCCCCGAATGTTGACAGTTTCGCCAGCCTTGGGGACAATATCCTTATCCTCGTAATCCAACTCATCTGCATCCTCGCGAATGACGAAAGCCGGGTTCTTCTCCAAGATTTCTAAAAGCAAGTTGATTTCGCGTTCAACCTTTTTCCACACATCGACCTGCATGTGCTCAACCATGCTAAAGTTGATATCGAAACGGGATGGAATAAGTGCTTGCAAAACAAGGATTTCCTGGAAAGGAGACTTGGCAACTTGCAACAACTCTTCCAAAATTGCAATTTGTTCGTCACGATCAGTGTTCTACGTGAAAGCAATATAATACGTTAGACAGTCGACCAGGCAAAATACTGATATGCCGAATACCGTACCTTCTTGCCGCGAGCTTCAAGAACTTCCTTCAAACGAGTAAATATGTCTTCTTTCTTTGTAAAAGCAACAGTCTTTCCACCCTTGCCGACAGACTGGAAGCCTTCCAGATCGGCAGCTGTAGCTTCAGTCTCGAGCTGTTCGGGTGCATACAATCGTTGAGAAGGAGCTGGCTCCTCTTCGGCCTCTTCTTCTTCCTTCATAAACTGTTCAGGGTTCTACACGACAAACCAGCTTAATATACCTATTCGTGGTTGCAAATATTTTCGCGGTTGTCTCCATGTACCTTCTTGTATGCAGTGATGAGAGCATCGTATTGCTTGGAGATCTTCTTCAACTTTTGACGAACAGCATTCATGGATTTGAAGTTGCCGCTGTTAGCCTTCTTCTTCGAGGCTTTCTCCTTTTGTGCCATTTCCTGGATGGCTTCCTCAAGATCAACAATGGTTTTGATGTAGAACTTTGGAACTGGGATGCTGTCAAAGCCAGTGGTGACCTTGGTGACGCCAGTAGTCAACTTGTCGAATTCTATACACGGATTCTATCAGAGGTTCCGCAGCGTAGCGTTCTGTATTCCCGTGCATACCATTGGAAATGAGACCCCAATCGTTGTTCTTCAAACCATTCTCGATCAATCTGGCAGAGTTCTGGATTTCATCCAAACGCTTGTCTTTTTGAGACTTGACTTGGCGTTTCTGACCTTCTTCTTCGTCTGATTCTTCTTCGGAATCGGTGCCGACTCCCTTCAAGAAACGAGACTTTTTAGGTTGCTGGCCTTGTATCTGCTCCTCTTCCTCCTCAGAGAATTCTTCCTCCTCAGAGGACAACTCCTCATCAGAAATGAAAGACTCGTCAGATTCAGTGTCGGATTCGCTGTCAGAAGCAGAACGGAAGAACCGAGACATTGCTGTGGAAAGGTCAAGGGGAGAGTGTGCCGCCAACGTCGTCGTGTTCTCTTTTTACAGCCACTGCCAAACAAAAAATTTGAGCCCGCCCGCACCGATTTTGGAATTTTAAATGTGCGCCTGGATAAAGGCTCTGATATAAGAATGGATATGGAAAGTATCCTTTGCTTTGCTAAACACCTTTCCATGTGTTGATATCCACGTTCCAAATTATAAATACTCTACACTGCAATAAAATGTAGACAATGGCGAGACAAGAGGCTTTGCTGTGATACAATAGACCGACGACTACATGCTGAATATTTGTTTGCCTTCCTATACTACCTAAGTACCTTACAACAAGCTTATCCTATATAGAATAGTGTAGCTCAATGAGAGAAATTGCACATAAAAGATAACCAATTGGGAGCATGCATTTTCATAAGCTCCATGCCGCGATGTAGCTTTCTTTGTCGCGCGACCACTGTATCTGAATTTTCGTGATCGCTTTTAAATCTTTGAATATGCTGAAACGGCCAGCGCAAGATCACGAATCAGGACGCGCAATTAAACGGCAAGACAAAGGAAAAGACAGCAACATAAGAGAGAAACAAAGCAAACCAGTATGGAATGAAGACTTTGTTAAAGGAAAGGCGGCCTTTGCCGAAGGGAAATACGAGATTGCGCTCGAACGATTCAGTCAAGCTATCAAGCTCGATACCAGCCATAATACAATGCTCCTAGACTGCAGAGCTGCGACGTATGAAAAGCTTGGGAACTTTTCAGCAGCTCTCTTGGATGCAAAAGACATTGTGAAGCATGCGCCGAAGCAGTCGCGCGGATATCTACGTGCCGGCAAAATATTCACGATGCAAAAGCAAAATCAGAGAGCTCGCAAACTATACGAACGAGCTCTCCAGCACGTCGACCCCAGTGATCCACGCTATTCATTGCTTGTACAGCTTGAAAAAACGTTACCAAAACAAGTCAAGCCCGGCTGCAGAGATTTCGTGCAATTCTTACCATACGATATCTTGACCTTGATCTTTGGGCAAATATCGTCGTTTCCACGTCTCATTCAGTGTATGCACGTGTCAAGATCATGGCGACATTTTCTTCAAAGCTGGCCAGGCATGTGGCGGGATCTCGACTTTGCAACCGTAAAGACATCCTCTACCATGCTTAAACACTTTATGAGCATGGTTCCAGGCAAGCATGTACAAAAATTCAGCTATGCCAATGGCAACGGAATCAATGCCCTGAAGTTACTTGTCGATCGTGATTGCCACTATCTCAGAGCACTTGGTATGTTCATTGAGTTCCTCTAAATTGATAATATCACATATTCACAGATGCCCCTTGGCCGACTGATTAGAACTTTCCAATTGCACGATTTCTAAAAGTGTATTCGTCCGGACATTGCGGTTAATGGGACGGCAATTGACTCATTTGACGTTAAACTTCAACCGCTTTGAATCAGACTACGACGTACACGAAATATTTCAGACATGTCCGAAGTTGACACATTTCATTTGGGAGGGCGCTGAAAAATTCTTATCGCAAACGAACCTGGACATAGATTTGAATATAACTCACTTGAAAATATCTCTTTCAACAGGAGGCAATGTTCCTGAAAGATACCTTTTACCGCTACTGAAACAATGCCGGAAGCTCAAAAGCTTGGTGCTAGAGGATATGTACCAGTCGATCGACCGAATGTCCTTCGCTCGAATAATGGAAGCATGCCCTGGCCTGGTGAGCTACCGGACCGATGGCATCGTCGACGACTGGGACAAATACAACGAATATCCAAGTGGTCTGAGGCAGATCATGATCCCTGACGGTGCATCTTCAAATCACATTGAAAGTTTATTTCAAACCATCGAACGTTCCATACCAACACTGCAAATGCTCGATGTCCGTGGAATTGACGCCGCTGCGAAGCGTGTCCTACAAAGGCTCTCGATCGTCAATGCAGCAGACTTGAGAGTGCTTATGATGGCATGGGCGACAGACGTAAACGAGCAAGATCTGGTTGATGCAGTTGATTCCATGCCAAATCTTGAGTTGATACGACTCAAAAGTATGCCAGGTGTCAAGAATACTATACTGGAGAAACTTGGGCAGCTTGGGTCACTGCGATACGTGGATATTTCATCTTGTTCTGGCGTGACTGGAGCGGGTTTGCAGGCGCTGGTAGACAATGCACCCAGTCTTGAGGGACTGAAACTCGTGGACTGTATCAATATCCGAGCGGATGCCATTGAATATCTACGAAACAAGCTGGGTCGGCGCGCAGTAGAATGTCGATTGAGCACAATGTAACATACTAGTCTATTATGATCGTGATTAAATTCTGCTCAGTTACCCGCATCGCTTTGCATGACAAGCAGCTCTCCCATATCCTCTGTGTAACTTTGTTCCAACGCTACGTGTGCCGCAGTGTCGTTGCTATGGAAACATGGATCTATTTTTAGAGCAATAGATATAAAATGGATTTGCCTTGTTGAAGAGTTTCCCTCCTTTTTATCATCTTTTACAAACATCGAGTTTCCATGAAACGATCTGCCAACGAGCAAGAATCAAGACGGCCACGCAAAGAGCGGATCACTAGCGACGGTCAGGATGCATCCGATTTGCAACTTAGAAAGATGGTGGCACCAAGAAGAAGACAGAAAAAGCAAAGATGCAGAGACTTTGTACGCATTTTACCGTATGAGACGCTAGCCCAGATATTTGGACAACTGGAGCCAACATTTCTTGAACTTGTCAATTGGATGCACATATCAAGATCCTGGCGAAAATTTCTTTGCAACTGGGAACGATCGTGGTCTAGCATCGACCTTGCCTCGCAAAAAACATCCCCTTCCATGTTGCGACATTTTATGAAGCTGTGCTTGGATGGAAAACATATTCGAAGATTTAGCTATGCTGACGGGGATGGAACGATAGCCTTGGATATGCTTGTCGAAAAGAATTGTTCTCAACTGCAAGCCCTGGGTAATCACCAACAATGTGTAATATATTTTACTATGTGCGTTGCTAACCTGATCCACGACAGAATTTTATAATTGCACACTTGTAAAAGACACTCTACTTAGAACGTTGCGAAAACTCGGAAACCCATTGACGCACCTGACTCTATCGTTTTCTGAACTCGAGCCTGATTACGACCTGCGTCAAGTGTTCAAAGCCTGCCCGAAACTTACACACCTTGTCTGGGATGGGCCTGAAAAATACTTGCTACAGACAAACATCGACTTTGATCTCAATACTACGCACCTCAAGATCAGCACATTGTCGGGAGACCTTTTACCGGATCTGTTGCTTCTTTTATCACGCTGCCCACGGTTAAAAAGTCTCGTTCTAAACATCGAGGTATATAGTTGCCACTACGGTTTGTTTGGCAAAATCATGGAGCGATGCCCTGTCTTGGTGTGCTTCCGCACAGATGGTGTCATCGACAGCTGGGATAAATACAATGAATATCCATGCTATTTACGAGAAATTGTGATTCCTATACGACTTTATCTTTTGAAGGATCCAAGCCTGTGGGATGCGATTTTTGCAAGCATATCGACCCTGCAGGTATTAGACATGCGCGGATGTGATGCACCAAGAGAACAGATTATACGACAGTTTGGACAGACGGAAAACGATTTGCGCGTGTTCAGATTAGGGGTTTCCTACGACTTGACGAGCGAATCTCTATTGGCTTTCATTGACGGATGCCCCAAACTCGAATCCCTTGTGTTTCATTGTGTATGCGAGGTCAACGACTATGTGCTCCGTCGGATCAGTCACTTGCCAGCTCTAAAACATCTAGAACTCATGTCATCCAGTGTCACAAGGAACGGATTAGAGGCTTTGGTGGAGAACGCATCAAGTCTGGAGCGCGTTAGTTTTCTGAATTGTTACAACGTCAAGCCTTGCGATATAGATTATTTGCGTGGCAAATTTGGTCGCAAAGCCGTGGAATATCAATGTAAAATAGTATTTGAACCAAACAACTATTACTGGCGCAGACCTTGCCCATCATAGAATGAACGCAATAACCGATATTCTAAACCGCCGGATTGGATGAGTTAACAACGGGTAGTTTCTGCGTCGTCGGAGTCAAGCGCCAATGAAGACGGAACGAGTTTCCAAGTTCCCTTCAACTCTGCCTTTGAGCACGCTGTAGCTGGAAAAGGATGCGGTTCCTCGTACTCTTGACCGTCCTCTGCTGGGCAGCCTTTGCCAAATGTATCAGTGTCGACATTCCCGCACATGGAAAGGAATGCTTTTTCGAAGACCTCTCAGTGGGCGAAAAGATGACGGTAACATTCCAGGTACGCGCATCGACTAACAACGTGGCAGGAACGTGTTCTCTAAACAATTTGACATTGCTATGTAGGTTGGAGAAGGTGGCAATTTGGACATTGATTTCTGGGTAAGGCATACAACCTTGTATAGAAGGTTTCGCAGCATTATACTAAATCTACGGCTGTAAACAGATCATGGACCCCAACGATCAAGTAATTAAGAGTGGCGCTCGAGAATCAAGTGCAACGCATATCATTGAAGCTGCCAAAGCAGGACGATACACATACTGCTTTGGTAACCAAATGTCTTCGGTCACTGCAAAGTCGGTTAGTTTCAACGTCCATGACATGAAGAGACTCGATGCATCAAGCCAAGGTAAGGAAAAGAATATTATATCACGCTGATGAATTTCAGCATGGTCTAACGACTTGTATTGAAATTAGAGCATATCGATCCATTGGAAAGAGAGATCCGCGAGCTTGCAGATAGCATTTTCGCAATCAAGGCCGAGCAGGAATACATTGTCGTCCGTGAAACTCAGCATAGAAATAGTAAGGAACATTGAGAAGGAGCATCATCCCATACAAAGTTGCTAATTGTTGCATATTTTCTAAGCTGCTGAAAGCACAAACTCACGAGTCAAGTGGTGGTCGCTTGGTCAGTTGGCTCTTCTCGCGGCCGTTTGCTTCTGGCAAGTCATTTACATTAAACGCTTCTTTGAAGTCAAACGCGTCGTATAAATGAATAAACCCATTTCACAAAGAGCTGTGGACTCCAATTTGCAAAGTGTTCTGGCAGTGCCGATATTTTGGTACTTGGATTGAGTCAGCCCGCGGCGTAGAATGAATATAGAAACTTGAAGATCACGGCCGTTGCTCCAGCTATCCTAAAAATAAGTCTCGAATCTTCCTGCTTTTTTGACAAGGAGAGTGCTCCAATGGTAGAAACAGGATCACCAGGCGCCAGCATGTTGTACGACCAACCGGAATGAATACGTTTAGCAACTTCAAAAAAATGTTGTGGACGTTTGCTAAAAGACAATCCATGCTCTCCCTCGCGTATAAGATTATCTAATATTTGCTATGCAACAGCGAGTCGTCATTTTGATGGTTTGCCCCATAAATCTGGGGAAATATTCCAAACGTGGATTAGTAAATGGATAATGGTAAGAAAGTTTTTGGTGCCCGTCCTTTTTCGGCGGATGAAGCATTGAAAGTGTACATCTACATAATCCTAAAAATAATAAGGATCAAAGTCCTCACATCAACCAGCCTCCAATCTCCTAACTCTTTCTTCCTTGTCTCCAAGCATGTCAAGCTCTGCAGAGAGTATACCAACCACAAGTGCAATAGACAATTCGTCAGAGGATGAGACGTATGTTATCTTGCTACAACGCAAACCGCTTCCAAATGCATTTTGACAGCAATGATCTAACGTGAGCTTCTTGAAAGTTCGATACAGATTGCATCAACTACATCAAGTCCTCCCGAGGCTACAGAGACTTCAAGCTTAGAAGCTACTGGAAGTGTTGCCACGGAAACGAGTAGCGAAGAGGCTCCAACATCAACAACGCCCCCGATAAGCACCAGTTCCATAGATGATACTGCCACGACCACGTACACGCAAGTAATCTCCTCGTCTGAATCGATCACGGCGACAACTTCTGAAGCTACTGGCACTGCTGCGACAGAGACGAGCATTGAAGTAACTACGACTGCGGCTGCAGTCACCAGTTCAGTGGAAATTTCCGTGACTCCCACAGGAACGGGTACTCCATCATCTTCTCTTCCATCCACGGGAATAGAGTCTCCTACGACGACTGCTGCAGTAACAGAAACCAGCAGTGCAGATACTACATCGGTACCAGCGAGTGCCATCGTACAGGATGTTAGCACTACCAGTTTGACCGCCAGTCCGAGCGAAACCTTCTTGCCATCAACAACGGTTGCAGTCACCGGATCAAGCTCGGTCATAGACCCTACCACGACTCAAGTAATATCGAAGGATATTACCAGCTTTTTCTCGGTAATAAAGACTTTGCCACCAACCAGCACTGGATCCGTTCCATCCCCAACAGTTTCAGCTACAACTGTAAGCGCGTCTTCATCGGAGACACCAAGCGGTGACCTTTCCTCGACTGCAGTGTCTAGCATTGCAGCGACAGAGACCAATACACCTACCAGTTTACTATCGACTACCGTCGCTGTATCCAGCAGCGTAATAGCAGAGCCGTCAACAAGCACTATAGCTGCCACGGGAAGTCTTCCGAGCGAGAGTACTATTTTTGGGTCAACTACTGCAACAAGTTTAGAAACACTTCCGACAATGTCGTCCTCATTGCCCGCAAGCCCGACTTCAGGGGAAGCAATTACTTCAGCAGCGACAACTTCAACAGCTGTTGAATCTGCTACCACTCCGCCAAGCGTTCCTTCTTCCACGGATGTACCTGTGACATCCTCAAAAATTTCCATGTCTTCAGTTATCCCAACAACAACAATAACAGAAGCAGCAACATCAAATAGCATCGAACCAACAACAACAACAAATAGCTTGATTCCTGATCCCTCCTCCTCCTCTTCTTCTTCTGCATTTTCTCCATCTTCGGCAGTAACTCCTACATCAGCAGCAGCAATAACAACATCGTCTGCCGATCAGCCAGCTTCATCATCATCATCGACCATGGATGCAAGTTCGACC
Source organism: Rhizomucor pusillus (assembly GCF_041956525.1). NCBI lineage: Eukaryota > Fungi > Mucoromycota > Mucoromycetes > Mucorales > Lichtheimiaceae > Rhizomucor > Rhizomucor pusillus. The sequence continues at coordinate 492,247 of NW_027192157.1, read as the reverse complement.
GAGCTACCAGCCGAGTCAACATCCAGCAGTTTGCCAGTACCGTCATCAAGCGTCGACCCGACTGCATCAACACAGGCTCCTCCATCATCTTCTTCTGATCCCATTGAAACAACGAGCCATGTGCCAACAACTTCGGATATTCCACCATCTTCTTCACCAAGCGAAACTCCACCTCCCAGCTCTTCTCCATCATCTCCTGATCCGACTACAATAGCAATATCCGTTATACCGACCACAAATGAACCTTCCGTATCTGTGACGACAATAATGACCGTCGTAGAACCATCCACAACCACGACTACCATTCTTTCTCCAGAACCAGCGACGACGACCACATCTTCGGCGCAGGAGGTACCTCCTCCTACTACCATCACATCCGTACCACCAGGCAAGACTGTTGTACCGGTAACGGTATCGACCAACATCCCAACATTGTCCGTCATTGTCACAAATGGTGTAACCAGGACTGTGACAACGGTGGTACCTACGAGGTATTTACATAATTAGCATCTCACTCTATTTTAATGCACAGTTATTTATTGATTGATCCTGTGTAATCTTGACTTACAGAACTGTGATTCCGTCGTTAGCAGCCATAGAATCGGAACAAGGAGGCAGCGGAAGTCGTGACACGCCGATCATTGTAGGCAGCGTTGTAGGAGGCGCTGCAGGTCTGGCGTTGATATTAGGTGGAGCATTCATTCTGTATCGAAGACGGAAGAAGCAGCACAAGCGGATGCCCCTGCGCAGACATTCTAGTTTTCTAAATGACGATACCATGCATGAATTTTATCAAGATCCGTATCGCCAGTCTCGAGAATTTGAAGAACGGTTCCAGCAACCGGGTGGATTCCCTGGCACCGGGGAAGAAGATTTGGACGGATTCTCGTATAGCAAACCATCCAGTAGATCGTCGTGGCTATCGAGTCTGCTCAGGCGCTCGCGATGATGATTATCAACATTGTAAAAGAAGAAGAACAAATTGGTGTCTTTTTGTTCCTTTTAATTCTGTTTAAGAGCAATAACCTTATAAATATGAAATTTTTTGAACATACGGCCCCAACACAAGCAAAGTAATTATTTTTTTGTACAACTCAAGCTATTATCATCAATGATTTATGTAGAAGAGAGTCTGTCATATTTTACAATACACATTTATCTGTGTTCTGATGTTCTTCTATTTATCATGCTACGTTGTGTAAGCAGCTGCAGACAGCGGTGCTAATCCGATTTTCTTGGCGCCAAAGTCGAACAAAGTAACAAAGTTGCGCAAAAATACGCTACCAATAAAGTAACCGTTCGCAGGGCCAGGTGCGATACCAAGCATACATTGGTCTTGTTCGTCGTCGACGGGGATGAGCAGATTTCTGACAGAAACGTAAGCATAGACCGTTTGGCCGGCAGTAGCACCACCAGACCGGATAAAATCAAAGGCGAGAGTATCAGTTGATGCGGAATACCTTGAGCAGGGGACAGCGTAGTAACTACCAGCGACAAGCTTTGCATCCGGTGCAATGGCTCCGACGACCTTGGCAGCATCGGCTGCAGGCATCACAATGTTGGTTGTGCCTGTATCGACCAAGAAGCGTTGGTAGCTGTCGAAAGAGAACTGTGCCTCTCTGGCGGTGTTCCTGTTGATGACGATCCGAGTAACAGGAACGAACCAGCCAAGATATGTGAGCTCCTCAGACTTGGCATGCGGATCGTAAGCTTGGACCACGTCCGTGAACATAAATTCGCCGTCGATCAAGCTAGTGTTGACGCCACCGTAAACAACCTGGCCGTTACCAGATTGACAGTTCATAAACACACTAAAGACCGGATCGGAAATGATCTTTTGCGCATACAGTGCCTCGTGGAAAGGTTGATAAGTCACTCCGTAATCGAAGTACATTTGCGTGGACCTGGGGAAGGATGCGCCAATGATACCGTCATCAAAGACAGGAAAATCTGCGGTCTGCTCGGACGTCGGCCCAGCTGCTTGGTCGACGTAGGCAAAGAACTGGTTTTCGAGCTGCACGCCAGCGAGCTTGACATTCTCTGTACCATAGTGGCCGATGGCACCACCCTTGACGTATGAAATGTTGAGCTTGTAATCCGACGGTGTCCATGTGCTGGAGGCACTCTTATCGTAGACAGCCGTTCCAGGGCATCCGTTTTGAGCATTGCAGTTAGGACCTGGAACCCAAAGATCAGCGCTGCCTGTATCAAAGATCACAACGAAATCCCTAGGAGGGGTCCCAATTGAGACTGGCACAGAAAATGCAGTGTAATCGTACAGGCCCGGTGTATACGCTATCGGGCCGCTTGCATTTTCTGGTGCAGAGTTAACCAGGTCTTGATTCAGAGTACGGCGACCGAAACGAGGATGCGAAGCAATGGATCGCTTTTGAGCAATCAGCGGAAGAGTGAGCACCTTGCTGGATTGAGAACTGTTTGTAATAGGGATTGCAGATGAAAATGCACTGAAAACAGCCGAAGCTGTCAGCAGCGATGCAGTGGAAAGTAGATAGAACTTCATGAATAGGTGTATATGCAATCTGATATTCCAAAGCTGTTTCTTTTTGCTTTATATAGGGAAGGATGTCGAATGGGCTCTATATGTGTGCGTTCAACTCGATTGTGGTACAGCTGTTTCGTACTACAATGTTGCGGTATTAAAAAATGGCACAATCGAGTGTAACAAGCATTGTTTGGTTAAAAGAGAGGGCACAGCCAGAACGATCAGAAAACTTATATATTTCAAGGGGTACATCATGGCTCACCTTTGATCCTTTGCAATGATAAGGACTCTATCACTTAGTAGTTCAATACATAATGCTTTTCGAGGGCTCTAACCATATTACAGGCAATTGCAATGCTGAGTCGTCGGTAAGAATGCCGGCATGCAGTCCCTTGCAACGCAAGCGAACGCCTAATAACAGGGGCTGAGCCCAGCGCCGAAAAAAGGTTAAAAATAATGGGTCACTCAGAATCTTGCATGCTGTGGCACACACGCGCCACATCCGCGCCTGCGTGATGACAACATTTCTCAGGGATGAAAATATTTACGTATTTCTCCGTATTACAAACTCTCACTCGTGATATGTCGTAAATTCTCGTTAGAGAAGATTGCGTTTGTAAGCATTTGTATGTTCGCTTACTACGCACGATTGACTACGTATTATGGTAACAATTGAAGGACAGAGTGACTGAATGAGAGATGCGTAGAAAGACAGACAGGAGGCATTGAAATATCGTGGATTCTTGCACACATCTACATTAGATCACTATGTTTTTACATGTACATACTTTTATCAGATCAAAGACGGTGCCAAAAGTCCGTTTTATCCTCCTGTTCTCCTTACATTTCGGATACCACGTTACTTTTCTGTTCTTCTATTTACATTATAGTGCCGTTTAGTTCACGTTGGCATGAAAACATAGCCAACGATATATCCAGGGACCATCGCGAGGAGGCGACACTTGCCAGTCCCCACCTTCCACAGAAAGATACAGCCAATGACTTGAAGATGTGCCGAAGCTAGCCACGATAACCGGCAAAGGACAACTTCCTGCGGAGGCACCCAACAGCCCGAATATCATTGAGCCCTTCCAGGTTTGGGAGCGAGGCGGTCTCCTGACGTCAAGACTGCCTCGCCCCAAAGTAACAAATTGATTAGTATGTCAAGTCACTGAGCAGGTAGTAGTAGTGGCGGTTGACACCTATCTTTGTTACTGATATACTAGGCATCCCCGTGGAGGAATTCAGCATGGACATAACTTTTGCTCCGGACGTACGTTGCCTGTACTGCCTGTCATACCTGCCATGCAAGGTGTAGCCGCCCAAACCGACAGCCGGGTGGCCGATCGCTAGTAGGACACCGCGTAGTTCAAACTTCACCGTGGTCTTCTACGTCTTGCCGTAGTCGCTCGTGGAACCTGTGAAAGTCCCGCCTATATGGTTTGCGTTGGAGGAGATCGTCTTCTTTTTCTTTTTTTTCTTGCTTTTTTTGTTTTTTTTGGGTATCTTTTTGTTATCAGGATTGGCGGAAAATGTAGAACTGTATTGTCAAAATGGCGTTGAATGCGCGTGTGATGATGTATAATGATTACAATACCGCATGTGTCAAAAATGGTCAATGCTTTTGTTTGTCTTTTGGTTTTGTTTTTATAACAACAAAACCATGGAGTATGGTTTTCGATGGTCTTCAAAATCGTCGCAAGGTGTAAATTCGCATGTTGTCTTATGTGCGTCAAAAATGTTGAGTGCAGATATGATGTTGTTTGAATGCGATGAAAAAACGGTGTATGCGGCAAGATGCTGCATGCGGATGTATGTTCTAATGCGTCTAAAATAGCACATGCGTCCAAAATCGTAATGTGCGTATAAAGGTTTCGTCTTGATGTGGATTATAATTGTGATGGAATAGAAAAGAGTTCCATAACGCGGTATCCCAGAGATTGTAGGATACGATCATGGCCAGAGGCGTAGGGACACCAGATCCATTTGCGTTTTGCGGTGTCCTGGGGCGATCAGACCTACAACTGCCAGTTCAAGGTAGCTACACCATGCATGACAGGTGTGACAGACAGTTCAAAGAACCCATTTCTGAAGCAAAAGTTATACCAACCCTGAAAACGACGTTGGGGAAAAAGCTGACTTGACATATCATGTGCCTTGATTCTTGCTCCCTGCTTGCTCACCCCTGAGACACAAGACTAAGTAACCCCAAGATGTACCTGCTGAACTGAGGAATCATAAGCGTAAACAACTCTCCTGTTTTACAAGAGCTGTATGTTTCATACCTGAGAGACCCTAACCAAAGACAATAAACGAGCAGAAAAGAAAACCGTAGAAAGAGACCATGGAAACATCTACTGGAGTAAGAGGTCGCAAGCGGCACCAACGCCGTCTTCTAAAAATCTTGAATATTATTCATACCTAAGACCATGCTTATTGGCAAACGGAGACATCGCCGAGTGAGGATCAACAGGGAAGAACGTAACTAGCGTATAACGACAATTTAAGAACGTTTTCAACGTTGCTTTCAGCTAGCTTGTTTCATACCTGAGACCTTGACGCTACGGAAGAGCAGGGGCACGGAGGGAGCCACCACCAGAAACGAGCCAGAGATGCAAACCGTTTACAGTACTGACCAGTGTACGGACGAGTGCCAGAGCTTGCTACCTTCGAGAGAACAGGGCAAAGAAAATACCTTGGAGTAAGAACAGGGACAACCACAGAAACCAAGGAAAGAGGAGAGGAATTAGGAAGAGCGCGCTGTGTGGCCTTACAATTTGAGGTACCCAGACTGCCGCAGGTAACCCAAAGACGCAAACCAGCTTACAAGTGCAATCTGAAATGGGCATTGGGATCGGAATCAAAATCTTTCGGACTAGTCATTCGCGAGTGAAATTTACCTTGGAGACTTGTGTGCATGCATTTTGCAGCGGAGGACACCAGAGCACGACCGAAAGTGGAGCAAGGCGAAAAGAACATGGTCTGCCCTGCCCCAGAAATCTAAAGATTTCCCACCTTTTTTATGTCATACTTTTCAGCTGCCATTTAGTAAACATTGCATTGTGGCCTGTCCTTGAAATTTTCCAAGGGGCGCATGTTAGTCTTAAGTAATCATGCATATGTACTGCTGCCACTGACTAGCCTGAGTAATCTGATGCTTGCATGGGATGTGCTTATCTCTGTCAGAAGTTATAGGTGTCGTTTTGCTTTTGCTGTTTTGAATTGCTCACACCGCTGCATTTCGATATTGTTCTGAGCATAGTGATACTGTGGCGTTCATGCAGAACCATCCTTGCGGAACAATGGAATGCAGATCCCGCCAAATCCTAATAAGGTAATGTCCATTGGAGAACATGAATTGGGAACGACGATTGATGTGAGATGTCAAGAAGATCCATTTACATACATTCGTGATCTGCCATGAATAAAACGTCTCAAGATAAACGAACATGAAACATTTTCGTTGGTACCTCATTGTCACGCAAGGCTCATGGACCAAGTACTGCTGCTGGGGTGCTTTTTACGTGCCTAATTGGTCATGGATAAATTACCTTTCATACTTTGGATTTTAGTCTTGTGGCATTACATCACTCATTTTGCAAAAATAATTGCAATAACTGTTTTAGTGCTGGAAAGCAAACTCGTCCCTTGTACGTTCCGTCTTTTTGTACTCCTCATGTCAGCTATAAGTGATCAATGCATAAGAGTTAGGATGAAATACTCATCTCAATCGCCGTAGGATAAATTTTAAATAGCATACTTTTTCTATTTATTATGCACGCCTATGTAAAGAGGGATAATTCAATCAGTATCAAATTGAAGGTACAACTGTAATTACTTCAAAAGGAATGTCTCGGGAAACTTAGAAAATTTGCTTTCCGTATGTGTTTGAGGATGGTAATGAAGAAACGGGAAGGATAAGTTTGGGAAAGGACGCCAATCGTATAGAGCTATTCAAGGGTGATCTGCAGGGAAGCTGACATGATAAGTGCTGTTCATGCCTATAATGTGGATAGTTTTATCTTCCTCAAATACTTGCTTTGCTTCTCTTCCAGTTACGACTTCATTTTGCTACTTCACATACTATGCACAGCCTGACATTGATAACTGTTTCTGTCTTTTCTTCTGTCTGATGCTTCGGCATTTGAGTACAAAGGATTAAGCACAATGTATTCAGAATTTGTACTATTCATCAGTAATGATGAACTTTAAAGCGATCAAAGATGTAGAAGGGTGAAGTTTCAGCAGATCAATTAAATAGAAGAGAAACCTTTTCATTGTGTGCTGTAGAATATGCATAATGAAAATAAGGCTGGGGAAAGTTGAGACGATATCACTCGTTGATCGTTGTGGACATGACCAACGGATTAGCTTGCCGTATCGAACAAATGGGTAGAAAACCGGAATTGCTGTGAGGTTTACATGATGGGGGATGGGCACAACTTGCCAGTATCATCATTTAAAGGCTTCGCTGCACAGATCGACGTAAAGGCTTTTCGGTACCATCGTCATTGCTCGTTTGCTCCTTTCTTTCATGCTCTGCAGTAGATCCAAATCCACCCGTTGCCGTATATTCTTTAAGCCTTCTGTTTGTATACGTCTTGCTTCCGATGTAAGCACCTAGCGCGCCTAGAAAACGCAATATTTAGATAAACTTATGTAAGTGACGCGAGAGCGAGTGTGTGGGTGGGGAGAAGCGTTTCACATACAAAAGGCCAACGCTGTCCTGCATACAATAGAGTCAGTTCTGCAATTCAGTCTTCCCTAAAGCCTTCCAAGTACGCACCATCCTAGAAACACTGACTTGGGATTGTTCTGCATAATGTCAGCAGCATCAACTCTTGTGACAAGGGGAACCCAAGGTGGTGGCTTGGTGTCTTTACCAAGTCGGAGGCATTGGGGCGGTGCATGCTAAGTGGCACCTCGTTGTTGGAAATAATCGGTCAGAAATAAAGATGCCATGGTTCGCACAGACTTATTAGCACTGGAAGTTCGCAACTGCATCAAGATTTGCTTCAAGTCTCCGCTTAGAACTTTTGATATGGATTAGCAGGAAGATACCATCATTCGCCGAACACAATTCATTTACCAATGGAATCTGCAACGTCGGCGAGATACATAAGCGTTGTCATGGCATTCATTTGAGTATCTGCAGTGTGATATGGTGAATCCGGCAGGCAAGAAATGAGGCAGCGTATGTGATAATCCTCTGAAACTAGGAAGTCTCGATGTGGAGGATCTTCCTCTCTCAACATTAGATCAATTGCCACCTTTAATTTGAATTTACTATTTACCCAAACATATGTTGGCCAAACCGGCTGTACCAAATTCTTTCAATTGTGGATCCTGTTCAGTGATGGCGTCTTTCGAACACAAATTAATGAACAATAGATATTATATACTCGCATGGATCCATTGCAATACGATCCCTACCAATGAACAAACTTACGACATCCAAGTCCCAAAGAAACTTAAAATTAAACGGATTGTATGCAAAATTGGCAAGGTTTGCCAAGACTTGTTGCTTGGCCTCTTTGTACAGAACGCGTAAGATCAATGCTGATCTCGTGTATATGCACGCGACATGCGTACCTAAGTTCTTAGTGTCCTTATATTCTTGCACAAGCTTTTCCAGGAATTCGCCTCTGTCGGCTGCACGTCTGCGATTAGACATGTTCTCTACACAATTCTCGTTCCAAAATGATAAGGAGTCCACGGCCTTGGCTAAATGCAGTAGCAAGAGGAGATTTTCCGAATGAGGACTGGGCAGCGGAGAGAACCCGGCCCTTTTTTACGCCGAGCTAGCGAAACACCTTTGTCTTGCTTGACTGTGACTAGACCCATTCTAGTTTCGAAAGACAATGAGTTGGCCTGGACAAACGTCGTCAAGCCAGGGACCTCCTAACCCTGAACGGATACCGCACTCGCAACTGTACCCTCCACCACCTCTAGCACCAATCGCATCGATCCGCCAAAATGTCAATTTGCAGAGACCGCTGCAACCACAACCTTACTATCCATACCCGCCACCCCGACCGGAAAGCGAACGCCAGCCAGAACAACACGATACAAAACGCTTGAGAATAAGCAGAGCATGGTAAAAACAACTGATACCTTCGCTGTAAGCTTACACAGCACCTCACAAAGTATATACATCACAGCGATGGATGCCGTCGTAAAAAGATCAGATGTTATACGACTACACCGGGGCAGCCGTGTAAAAACTGCGTGTCTTCGAAGATCGATTGCACATACAACGACAGGTACGAGGGATCGTTTCTGTATACTGCCTGTGATACAATTAGTCATACTGATGAGTCGACATTAATGCCAGTGCCAAAAAGAGAGGACCTCCGAAAGGTTACATTGAAGTATTGGAAAATCGATTAAAACGAATGGAACGAATATTGAGTGGATTAGCGGACGAGGATGACGATAACAATACAAAACACAAGCATGATACATCTCGCGAATCCACAGTCTCAGAGAACGAACGGCAACAGCTGACGATATTGGGCAGTAGTCGGGGCAGCAGTGATAGCGGTGCAGGACCATCCAATTCCACTGGAAGAAACGTAGAAACAGCATCAAGCGAGCAGCAACCTAAAAAGGAAGAAGGAAGACCTCAGCGAGTTTCTGGATTCTCGTCGCTAAGCAGCAGTACAATGACCAGATACGTTGGGGATATGAGTCCGCTGCCGTTCTTGGCGCAGAAAATCAATTTCGAGGACGCACGTGTTTTTAAACAAATTGGCTTTAAAGTTCGAAAGTTTGGACAGAGCCTGGTGCTCATTAAAGAAAATGATTCGGAAAATGGCGACGCCAGTGTGCATTTGTTACAGAAACTCGGCATGCTGAAGCCTGGCGAGACAATAAATTCAATGAATGACTGGATTTTCCGCGTAGCAGGCATTGATAGAGCAACCAGCGACCGTCTAATGAAAATGTAACGTACCAGGAATCGGCAAATCTATTTACGCGTTGCTAACGACACTTGGCTATAATAGTTACTTCGCATATATCCATCCTGGATTGCCCATCCTGAACAAGGTACTTTTCCTAAAGCAGTATCGACGAGAATTGGGTGACTATCCCTCGCCTGCATTGCTCAACGGTATATACGGTGCCGCAGCGCGGTACATTGAAACCTGTGCTCTTTTTGGCGACAAACCGTTCCCAGACGACAAAAAAATGGAGCCGATGAAAGGATGGTCCGAAAATCTTTTCGAGAACTTGCTTCTTTACGTTCGTGGACCATACAGCCCTTGCGTAGCTACAATCCAAGCATTGGTAATTGGCCAATTTCATCGTGCTAGCTTGGATGAAAGGTTCGCCAGCAGTTGGATGCTTAATTCAGCAGTTAGTTTCTACTAAAATACTGTATAAAGATGTCTCCCAAAGCTAACGTCCTATACTTAGGCTACTCGCATGGTATTTCTGCTGTAAATATAATGTAAATTGCATCTCGTCTGACGGTTTAAATTTAGGCTCAGGATCTTGGACTGCATCGTTCAAGTGCAAGCTGGGATATACCTGATAGCGAGAAAGAAACGCGCAGACGTGTGTGGTGGTCAGTGTATATCATGGACAAATGGTCGTCTGCTGCGACAGGTCGACCGCAGACTATTTTCGACGAGGTAAATATACAAACAATTCAAGAGAATAACAAGATTGAGAGATAACAACTTGTCTCTTTCTGATATTTTTCAGGATTGTGATGAAAGCTATCCAAGTGAAAGCGCAACTTGGGAAGAAGTCATGGATGCTCCGTATGGCAGTGTTCACGATGCAGAGTCAGATGAACTTCCTCGATTTCCATCTCTGGACAAAGATCTGGCAAAGAAGGCAAAAGACGAGAAGATACCTCTCTATCAACCATTTGTTCAACTTGTCAAACTATCCGAAATTCTTGGGCGCATTCTGCAAGGATTGTATACCCCACGAGCCAAACGGCACAGTGCTCAGCATGGCAGTGATGCCATTGTATCTTACTTGGATAAATCCCTCTCAGAGTGGCGGTCAAACTTGCCGCCTTCGCTGCAAATTTCTTCCACGAATGTTCGGCGGTTAGATCACCGTGGGCACATGCCACTGCTTTCCATGTCAGGTACGAAAAAATAATATCTGGAAAAGGAAGTAATATCCCTATTTTAACATCCATGTGAAGGCTTAATGTACCTGGCATACTGTACACTACTGATTCTACTGCATCGACCCTTTATTGAAAATGAACAAGAATTTCAACGCAACAAATTATCCTCATCATCACTGACCATTTGCACCAACGCCGCGACGCGTCTCATCGACATTGCCGAAAAAATGCACTACCGTGATTTCCTGCTTGTTTCTTGGAATTTCGCTCTTTACCCAATCTTTACAGCAGCCTTGATACATATCTACAATGCCGCAAGCAGCGACAGCATAGTATCTGACGTAGCAAAAAACAACCTTGTACGTTCATTAGCGGTCATACGACGAATTTCAAAGCTCTCATCTGGCGCTGGAAAGTTATACGAAGTTCTGAAAACGCTAGTGGCTCGCAGAGGCATCACTGTTGAAGACTTGACGGACATAGAGGAAGCGAGCGACGCGAGCAAGAAACCAGTATCGCGCAAACGAAAGCGACGACCTACACAAACAAAGGATCGCATCGAAGAGAGCAATACGAGTAACATTGTTAGAACCAGTTCCTTGTCTCCAAAAGTATCAGATGTTCGCGGTGGACCGCAGCCAGATACTTCCCGCCGTGGAACTACAGCCTCTTCAACCTCTGATGGTGACAGAGCCGGTGCAAGCGGCGGATCGACGCCTACGTCCGTCATGAATGGAGAATGGCTAAACGGTTTGTACTCTGGGTTCGAGCAACAAGAACCTGCAACAGGTAAGCACTAACTAAGCACAAAATGCCACAAGAGAGCTTATACATCCTTGCAAGCCACGAACTTGGTGAATACGAATACTCAAGACACTTCAGATCCGTATTCATTGCAACAGTTTGGGTTGCCTATGGGATCCATGTTTCCATCCGTTGATCAACTACAAACTATGCCAAGTCATCAAAGTCAGCAGCGACAACAACAGCAACAGCAACAACATCTGCCTCAGACGGTCGGCAGCATGCTGTTACGTTTGCAGTCAACAGATAATTTCTTGTTTGGCTTCCCAGATGTTGGGCTATCGATGGATAGCAGCCAACAATCGGCATACACCCCTTCGCAACCTGTCGTCCCTTCCGATGCGCCGTTAACCCAACCTTTGCAGCGGGGCAACGCTGCTCCTACTTCATCTGCTGCGCCGATGTATATGCAATCCAATGACATGTCACAAACACAGTTCAGGTACAGACCAGACAATCCATTCTGGTCTGTGCCGAGCACTTTGGAGCTGGATGATTGGACCGCCTACTTGCTACCTCAGCAGCAACAACAACAGCAACCGCAAGCACAGCCGCAAACTGCAGGTTCTGATGCATCTTGCCAACCACAATCAATGTCTTGGAACGATTGGGTGTAAAAAAAGAGTCAAGCTCACTTTATTGAACTGCATAAAAAGACAAAGCAAAAACGAAAAGGCAACGCGAAGACGAAGTGAAAACTTGTATTTTCTGTATGAAGCTTTCCTTTCTTTTTTACGTTTAAAATTTCTGCATAAAATGTTAGCAAATCTATCTCTTTGTGTTTCTTACCAGATCTCACCGTTTCCCCCACACTTACCCAATTAGCGTCTACGTTGGATGCCCATCTAAACTTTTCTAGCAATGTTTTGTTGAAGACCTTTTCAACAGGGACATCATATTTTTTGCACCATGCGAAAGAGATACGAGGATCAATGTAGTTTGTCTTGGATGTAGTCAGTGCAATTTCCTTGTTCTCTTCCTTGTCAGTTGCCTGGATTTTTGTTGCAGTGATTCGCTGGTCTATCTTTGCAATGCTTGCTAAAAGTTTCTCAGCAGTTGCGTTGCCAGGATCAACACGTCCAGTCTTGCGCTCCTTTTTCAGACGCTGTTCCATTTCATCCACCAGTTTCAGCTTGGCTTCCAAGTGTGATTCCGGTAACGGATCCTCATTTTCTGCTTTGCGTTTCTCATTTTCCTTTGCAAACTTGTTCTTGACTCGTTCGCGTTCCTTTGCCACGAGGTTTTCTTCGTGCTTGATAATCCATTCTTCTTCGAGATCCGATTCGTCGGCAGCAAGATCTGCTCGTTTCTTCTTTAGCGTGGAATCCACCTCAAACAGCTTTTTTCGCAGCTTCATTCGCTGGTATTTCAATGCACGGATCTGTTCCACAGGAAGTCAGATGTATAACTCGACTGTACAACTTACTCGACCTTTTACTTACTCTATCCTGAATTCTTTCCATCTGCTGTCCATGTGACTTGGAAGCGGTTCTTTGATGGTTACAAAGTACGGCGACGTCGCGGTTAGCACGGTTGAAAGACAGCATCTTATCGGGTATCGTCGCGTCCTTTACAGTAAGCTTCTCAAGTTGCTGCTGGAATGTATGGGATGCGTTGTAAGTACGGAAGACTTTGGCAGAAAGGCCTTCCATGCAGCTATTGAGATGCTTATTTAAGCCGGTGGTCTGTTTCAATCCAGGTCAGTCAAGTGTTGCAATATACCTTTTTTTAATCTCTTGCACTTACGGTTAATTTGTCAAAAATCTTGTTGTCTGGTCCGTTTTCTTTCTTGAATGTCTTGATGTTCTTGTATACTTGAGGATCGACCTTGACGCTGTTCTGGTAGCGAATAGAATCTTTACCAAGAAAATCGAAATGGAGCGTATTATCCGGCTCAAGTTCAATGTGTTCGTAACGCAATGAGCAGCAGCCCACAGTGTCAGCTTCATCTTCTCCCTTTTCATTGCCTGCTCTGAGAGCGAGTCTGTCGATAAGATACATGGCCGTGGCACGCTGTTGTATTTCGCGTTTCGGGTTTTTCAGTTCGGCCATGTAATTCTTACGGATTTTATCAACATAGGTTTTAAGCTCGCGAGCCTTGTCGAATTTGGACATATCGCTCTGACCCTTCCACGTCGATGTGTGTGCCAAGAACACGTACTTGATGGTGCCATTGACGTTTTCCTTCCATGAGGCAAGCCAAGTCGCTGTTTGATCGTGAATAACATCACCCCATTGGTGGCCGGGTGGTGGAGGAGGCACTTTGGCTTCTTTACCCAGATTCAGAGTTATCTGCTCGGGGCGGATACGTTGCTGCAGAAAACAGAAAAAGCAAGTTCAGTGACGATGGTACAAAACGTTTTCCCAAGGTCATTAATAAATGCATATATACCTTTAGACTGCCAGTCTTCGGATGATCACCGCGGCCTCGGAACAGCTCTGGCGGTTCCAGTCTAAAATTGCCCACCTTTTCTTTACGACCATCAACCCAAGCATAAAGGTAAGGTTCTTCGCGCTTAGCCTTTTCTTCCTTGAGTCTCTGTTTTTCTTCCTTTGTCATCTGTTTCTTCTTCTCCTTATCGGCCTGCAATTTTTCCCAGATCGGCCGGAAATCACACTTTTCAAATTCGGTGATCTTGGGGTTCTGCGGCGAAATAAAATTAGATATAAATACCAGAGGACGACAGCGAGACGTGATCTCCATTTTCAACTTACACGAGGGTCCTTGGCCAACACTTTCTGCCAATCACGGAAGAAATTCTTTTGGAACGTAGGATTCTTTGCATGGTCTGTTTCCAATATGTTGGCAAAGAATGTGGCGACCTCCTCCGCTTCGGGTGTCAACGTGATCGGCTTTCCGTCGTACTTCATTTTAACATTGTGTGGAACATATTCCGGCGGGAAAAGAACGCCGTTGTGCTGCAGCGTTGTCCACTTGATGCTGCCGTCTGCCAATTCATCCTTTTCGCTCTGCATATCCTCCCACCACTTGTATACTTCTTCCTCCGTCTTCTCATTCTTTGGCTTCTTTTCTTTTTTCTCCTTTTTGCTCTCTTCCTTCTTGCCACGTTTGGGAGTCCGAGAGCTGGTGTCAGATGACTCGCGCCCGCGCTTTTTGGCCACGGAATCTACATCCATTGCATCTCCGTTGGGTTCCTTGATATACGTATATATTTTAGTTTGCTAATTGAAATTATCAATACCATTCTTCAAACCTTTTTCACTTTCTTCTTGGGCGTAGCAGCCTTTTTGCGGCGCTTGGACTGGTATAGCGTAGCAGTTCATGTTAGTATCTTTGCTAAAGTCGATTCAACTCACAAAAAGACCAATTACCAAAGGCGTATCCTCGTCTTCTTCGTCGCTTTCAGCCTTGGGCTTTGCAGACCGTTTCAGATCAGCTGTACGCTGAGAGAGCGGAACCGAATCTTCGTCATCATCGTCCTCTTGCTTCACGCCATTCATCGGCTTCGTAGGAGATGCAGGTTCCACTTTCACGGGCGATACAATTTCCTTTTTCACAGGACTGTCCGCTGCAGAAAAGGCAAAGAATATTAGACACAACAACGCAGAAGAAACAAGACGCGCGTAATGCTCATACACTTTGCAATTTTAGCATTGCGTTGAGACAAAGGCAAATCGTCTTCTGAATCAGACATCAGGGAAAAAGGTAGAGAAAAAGAAGACTAAGGAAGGAACCTTGAGAGAGGAGTGAAAGAGATGCCCGAACACGTCTGAGTTCGAAATGATACAGCTTCGTGCTTACGGCGGCCGCTGCTTGGTACTCTGAAAAAAAAAAGGTTTTTACCATGGGCGTCCCAGATATTCAAACCATGATGTGCGCTTTCAGACTGCAACAGGATGTTTTGGGATTTACTTTGAACAGACAGACAGCAGTCATCCTCAAACAGATAATAACTGCTGATTATTTAAATCTTTCCGTCATACCTTGTCCCGCCTTTAAATTTTCCTTACTTGTTCTTTTATCTTTTCATGGACACATATGACACACATCAGGCAAGATCTCAATCTCAATGTCGTCCTTCATCAGTAACATGATTACTTTGCTCAAGAGGATCACTATGACGATCTGGAGAAAATTGCCGAAACGATGGATTTATTGTAAACGTTGGCAGGACTTGAAGCCTGGGCCAGGCACTGTGAAGACTATAATATGGCCACGGCGGTTAAGTCCATGGAGCCTGTGCGCTTCACAGAGGGAAGACGGTCTCTGGAAAATGAAAGCATGAGAGACACAGAACGTACGCATCCGTTGTCTTCCAACAAACTTCTATATCATGAGCGCCGCAACAACGATGCGGGAAATTCAGGCCGAAGTCCTTGAGATGAGCGAAAATATGCTGACACCTGCGGAGACCCTGTGGCGACAAACTAGCAGACTTAACCAAACACTTCCGCCGAAGGATAACTACAGCATTAACCAGGAATTGGTACACACTGAGGCTCTGGAACTGCGCGACTTTTTGATAGTACGAGGCTACATAGTGCTATACAGGAAAACGACTGGTAACACTATTAACAAGCTGTTCGTTACCCATAACAAATGCATAGAAAGGATCAGCCAGATCGTTATCATGGGTGCAGCATATAAGACAGCTAGAAACGAGGTGCCTTTTGTAAACATAATCGGCGTCGACTATCTAGCACCCAATTATTCCAGCAAGAGTCTTCGATCATTCTATATCGGATTAGCGGTTCTGACGAATGAGCGACAACCATTGGTTTTCAGGCACGTCAAGTCGACAATTCAACGACGGGGCTGTTGAACCTGGCATATTCGTTACTGACGACGATAAAGGTCTTCGTGCAGCTTTGCGAGAGGTGCATCCTAAGGCTCCGCTCCGCGCATTCTGCGTGCATGGCACATAGCGAAAGAGAATTTTGGAAGATGCTCCAAGCATGAATTTCTGAAGGCCTCCTTTGCGGACGGCGTCTATATGGAGTAGGAAGGATAATTACAAGCATTTTTAGCATTATTAGCATAGTAATACCATGACATAATAATCTAGCATAATGCAAAAAGAGTGTAATAAAAGGTTCAAAATGCCAGCATTGCAATGAAATATGCATGCTTTCAGTAAAAAGACCAGACAAAACATTAGGCACTGGAAGACCTTGGACCTGCTCAAAAGTTTATCTTATGAGCCTTCGAGGCTTTTTTACTGCAATGCGCAAAGGCAACTGAGAAGTTCGGCTGCCTTCAGCGGCGGCAAAGGGTTGGGAGGGTTGTTACCGTGCGTGCCTTTTGGACCTTCCCAGCCTTTCGGTGCCCTTCACAGGGACACGCAAGATTTTAGATTTTTACGATGCCTTCCTAACAAAAACAAAGCGTGAGAGGTAACCGTGAAAATTGAAATGGTGGCATAATAAATATCTTGAGATGATCGGGACTTCCACGATGAATCCCTTTGAGCAGACTAGATCTTTGGCTTCAAAGGGGAACGAGAACTACGACTAAACATCTGGCCACGTCGAACGGTAAATCTATTCTTCCGAAATGAGTATGCCATCCATGGATGTCCACATTTCTTTGATTGAAAAAAAAAAACAGGAAAAAGCAAAAACTATAGTATTATTTAAAATGAAATTATTTACAAAAATTGCAGAGTTATGAGACGGGATCAGCTGTAGTTTCTTGGTGAGTATATTTCGTAGCTGATACTCTACATATCCATTTTCTTACCTAGTGTCTCCCAATTGGGTAAATATCTTCTGTCCACCAAAGGCCACACTTGGTTTGCATCGTATAATTCAATGAATTGCTGATCCATAGATCTTGATTTCGGATGGGAAAATCTTCTGTATTCGTCGAATATTGAGGTATGGCTCCAATTCTGGAGTTTTCGCAGGCAACCTATTAAGCATCCTGTCCGATGCTGGTATGGAAACATACATCAATTTAGTCATCGATTCCCTTCCTCCTCGTTCCCAACTTCTGTGTACCTTGCCCTTATTGCAATGCACGAGCATGGGATGATTGCGTCTATCTACAGAACCAGGGATGGTAAGCCGAAATCCACGATCACGGGCGTTCTAAAAGAGCAAAGGCAATATACCTAGCATGGCAGCAAGCGCCGCACTGATCTGGTCCTCGGGTACTGTAGTAAGATTAGCGATTGCTATCTATTGCTGTTAATTGACAATAAATAATCATCCTTACTTTGCACGAATGGTTCCTACACGGTTCTATCGTTAGATATCTTAACAGTATCAGAATTGCGTTTTTCAAGTACAAACCTTGTTGCCTGCAATTCCAAATTGCAACAATTTGATGCCCCTCTCTTCTAGAAACTTCATGTTTTGTTCCGGATATTCCTCGAGAATAAGCGTGCTACAATGCCGTGTCAACTACAAAAAGCTAGTCATGCCCCATATTTCTGGCAATCTTACAGCACGCTTTTAAGTTTTAGCTTCTCCAAGAACTGAAAATGTTTCTTTTTGGGAAATGAACTGCGGTATATGTGTTTGCACACCATATTAAAGTTTTCGGGTGGTATCAGGGCTTCCTGGAAAAGCTCTTGATCGTCTTGTTGCAAAAATGGCCAGTTGGACATGTTGAGCATTTGCGGTGGCGATGGGAGAGACGATGACGGCCATGCTTGTGTCGTCGTTACCGTAACGGTGGTGGACTCCTGCTGTTGTTGGTCGGATCGTTTCTCTTTATCTTTATCACTCATAAAGAATCGAAAGAGAATCGCGGACTTCAATAGGGTCATTTGCTGGCTCTTCCCTGCGTTGCGCAGACCGAATCTATTCTCCTTCTCTCTTTGTAACTTTTTGCCAAGAACACTCAATGTCAAGTCGATATCAAAGGGTAATGACCTTGAATGGAGTACTTTAAACACCTCTTTTCGACTAACTGGACGTACACATAGGTGCCGACCGCTGAAGACCCTCTCTCGGTGAACCACTGCGACGAGAACGATAACTACAACCCTCCAAACTCCTCTTCGTCCCGCTCCTTATCCTTCACTATCGCCTCGCACGCTGCTACTATACCACATTCAAGCAACCCGCCAGTCTACTCTGCACAGCGACAACGAACTGATTTGGAAGAGACGTTTGGTGAAGACTTGGACGATGACGAAGCAGACAGTAATGAGTCGCACCGTCTCTTGCGGAATACTCCCGCAGCAGCAGGACCGCCAGCACCCTCCACCCCGTCTTCCAGCAATACCGCTAGAAACAGCAGTCGACCGGCTATTTTACCCGTGACAAACGATGGTGTATTCTCCAACATGTCAGCCAAACCCGATACCGAAGGCAGCAAGCTGGAGGAAACACCTCCGGTAAGTTTCGATGTCATTTCCTAATACGACCTACAGAGTCACTGACGCATGCTTTTCTAGGCATATGAGGAGGCTGCCGCAGACTCTACACCGCCGTATTGGCAGACGACTATTATTGCGCCAGCAGGCATGGGCGATATTATCCTAGTAGAAGGAATGCCTGTAGGCAATTTATTTAATTTTGCATGGAATCTTCTCGGTGAGTTGCTTTCGTTGTCTTTGTGTGTTTGTTTCCGAAAATTGCTTACAGCAAGCTTCTATAGTCTCTGCAAGTTTCCAGTTTGTGGGTTTCATGCTCACTTACTTATTGCATACATCTCACGCTGCCAAGGTAAGTGTTATGTTATGATATTTTCGGGATCTCAGATAATGCGAAGGTTTGCTGATTTTCTTGTAGCAAGGATCAAGGACGGGTCTCGGAATAACTCTTGTCCAGTTCGGGTTTTACATCCGTAGTCGTGAGTGTACCATTTGTTATAAGATACTCTGACAATGTATTAATTTGATTTCACAGGAGGAACACTTGATGATTTCGAGTTTGACGATAGCAACGGTGACTCAAACGATAAAGGAGACAAAGACAGCACCAACGCTGATATCATTGCATACATCCTCATGCTCCTCGGCTGGTTCATCATCATCCGCTCCATAGCAGACTATGTACGAGCACGCAAGATGGAGAAAATCATTGCCGCAGAACCCACACCAGAATCCATCGTCTAAAGACCCCTCCCCATCTCATCTGTTCCCAAGTGTTACTTTCTATTCTCTTGTCACTTTGTGTTTCTTTTCGTTTCATAATCTTTTTTTCTTTTCTTTTTCTTCTTTTTGTCATGAAATGTACATTACATATCGTTAGTATCATCAAAAAGCATTGTCAGGTGTAGATGCTGGGATATTCTTTGTTGTCGTGTTTGGTCATTGCTTTTACTTGTGCAAGTTCTTGCGTTCCTTCTCCAGATTTTCCTTGAAAGCTTTTACGAATTCATTGCTCACCTGGGAGCCTACCAAAAGAAATTGATCGTCAATCGCTGAGTAAAAAGGACATGAGGAAGACAAAGCCTTAGCTCACCTTTGTTTGTAATTGAAGAAACATGTTGGTGGGTCCTTGCGGCCATGCGGTGGAACAATGGACTTGCCAAGAGTCGTTCAGTGATGAAGTTGGAGACCCAGTATTGAATTAATCGTTGGAACATGATCTAGGTTGACTGAAGAAGAAAAGGCGCTTCATTGTCCCTCCCCTGGTCCCCGCATTTTTACCCAGCGAAAAGAAAACTCTGGAACTGGGACTGAATTTTATTGTCCAGACATTTGCGTTGGAGCATTAAATTTGCATTACACTCGAGTCAAATTTGGACCCTTGGAAAGAAACTAATTATTCTTGTCGACTTAGGGACAATGTACATTTACCATATTGGCCCAAACTTGCCATGAGGCAATGCTAGTGCTCCAAACGATGCAAATGGTCTCTCAATCAGTAAAGCATCTAATGTTACAAACTTTTATTACTTCGCCTTCCGAGTCATCTAAAGGGAAGCAATCTCGATATTAGTATCTTGATGATAATCAAAAATCCTGGAGCAATTGCAAGGCTTACCCTAAAAACTTAAACCCTTTCGGGTCCCACATTCGCAGTGACGGATTGATTTGGTCTGCAGAAGACCTCAGGACGATGAGAGCCTTCCCAGATACTTCTTACAATGAAATACATGTTTTTAGAGGCTTTGGTATCTCTATTCCAAAGCATTCCACAGGTTTGGCAGTCCAGGATGCCGTGGTGGGAGATATGGTCCTCAGTCTTCACGTTCTGTAGAAATTTTGACATGCATGTGCGACAGATCTAAAATATTATCAATTAAAAAATTGAATATCATACCAGCCATTGATTAATGTACTTACTTGCGAGGTGTTGTATTCGCTGATGGTTACGAGTGTAATTTCTCCTCTGGTTTCTCTTCTCTTGAGCATTTTCCACAATATATACCAACCACACAGTTTTCATGGCCTTTGATTCTGTTGCAATCCTTGCCAAGCATCCTGTCGCCAAAGACTACGAGCGGCATTTTGTCCTTGGTTCTTTGCGGTACTTTTTCACAGCTCCACTTTTTTTCTTTTTGGGTTTGCATATTGATCAGAGTCGATCGGACTGCTGATTCAGGTTGCGGCGCTTAAGTTCATGCCGGCTAGCATTACACCGTCGATCTCCAATGCCTATCATTGCGCTACTAATTTAAACTTTCTCAAACATCCGTTTGGAGAAACTGACTTGTCCTGATCCGTGTAAAGGGTGTACACTTGCTTGATCGACGCTTCTCTTATGCAAACATCCACATCGTTCTTCACGTCTTCGGTCTGCACGGCAACTGATCCGCAGTCGCTCTCGCAAGGTCATTTACGCAAATACTGCGTGTATGAACTCAGTTGTTTCAGGAGCATACTGCTCTTCGTCGCGACGTAGTTCATGGGCTCAGGTCTGCCGTACTCATCGACAGCACTGCCTTGCTCATGTTGTAACCTGAAATTTCAGACGTACGATATGGTAGGAAGGAAGAAAGCTATGCGAGATCGGTTTTCATTGGAATGGCGAATTTCATTTATGGAAACAGTGTAATTGGCTAGGGACGAGTTCACGCGAGCTTTGCAGAAAAGGATTCGGGGTTTCAAAAATTGGCCCTTTTTTACCATGGCGGATCCGCCGCCATGAGTTTTTTGCGCTTAGCCATCTTGTTTTCTTCCACCTTTGCAGAATGAGCCGGGATCAAGAACTACCTCCTCAAGTCCAGTTGCTACCAGCCACTCCTCAGCTGAAAGGTCTCATGACCATTGTCAGATCTCGAACGACATCGCGCGCTGACTTTGTCTTTTATTCGGATCGTGTTATCCGGCTCTTGGTTGAGGAGGGTGAGTGAAGAGAGAAAGAGCTTACAGTTGCATCCTCGATACGTGATGTGATGTGATAAACTTTTCATCATTGTAATAATAAAATATAACATTGCATTTAGGTCTCAATCATCTGCCTGTAATTGAGAAAACGGTAGAGACGCCTACCGGCGTTCCGTACAAAGGCCTTGATTTCGAAGGCCGGATTTGTGGCGTGTCCATTATGCGCGCTGGTGAGGCCATGGAGTCTGGTCTCAGGGAATGCTGCAGGAGCGTGAGAATCGGCAAGATCCTGATCCAGCGCGACGAAGAGACTCACAAACCAAAGGTAAATTATACCTTGGTCTCCTAGTTATCTGTTATCTACCGTGGCACAGATAACTCAATCTGTTATCTCTCTCTTTCTGTTACAGCTCTTCTATGCAAAGCTACCCAAGGACATTGCGTCCCGATACGTCTTGTTGCTTGATCCAATGCTGGCAACGGGTGGTTCTGCCATGCAAGCCGTCCAAGTGCTGCTCGACAACAACGTTGCTGAAGATAGAATCATTTTCTTAAACCTCGTCGCATCACCTGAAGGCATCAATGCCTTCGTTAAGAAATACCCCAAGATCAGAATCATTTGCGCTGAAGTGGACGATGCTTTGAATGATGACAAGTACATTGTCCCTGGTGTGGGCGACTTTGGTTGCAGGTGTGTACCAGCTCCAGCTCTCGGTCACAAACGTCTGATGATGATACTTATCACTGATAAATAGATATTTCGGTACCGACTAATGATATCATTCAACATGTTCACACACTCTTACATTCTCCACTCTCTCACACTCTCTCAACTCACACGCACGCACGTACAAACTGCACAGCATTGACCGAAATAAATACAATTGTGCACACAAAAAGGGTGAATCCCTTTTTTGTCTTATTTCTCTTTATGACTCTTCGTATTCCAATGCTAGAATGAATTCTGCTCCCCATGGAATATGACTAGGCTTGACACCGCACTTCTTCCAGCTAATGCTAGGAATACCCAGATCGGCTAGGAATAATTCCCCGGTGACGTTACGAGAGATGCATCCTTGTTTAGGTGCTCCAAAGCAAAGAGTCCATTTTGGCTGGATATAATGCATCACGTGGAAGGGATGGCCTACATTGGTGTATTCTTGATTAGCTATTTGCACGGTTTGGATAGATTGCTTTGTTATTACCTTCCAATGCATTAACACCGCTCGGAAAGTCCAAGGAAAGCACAGGAGCTTTGTTGTTGTTTGCCCAGTCCATCGAATCCCACAACTGCTGTCTGGTCTCGTAATCACCACGCAACGACTGCAATGACGTTTCCGATCCCATAAGCGCATCGATAATCAGATCAACAGGCGTTGTTAGCTGCTCAGGAAGACCTAGTATTGCGGAAAATGAGTATACTCTAACATTTAATTGATGATTAAAGTCCTTACTTTCAACAGATGTGACGATCTGCGCACCCGCAAACTCTGCGCATTTCTTTTGGTTTGCAAAATTATCACTCGTCTCCGCGTCTTTTCGCATCGCAAGCATGATGAACACTTGACACGATCGATTTGCAAGGTGCCTGGCTGCCGCAAGAGCATAAGTTCCTACATTGTTGTTGCCAACCAAAACAACGACGAGAGGAGCAGCATTGTGGTTGTTTGGTTGTATCCGTCGGTGACCTCCAATCGCCTTCAATGCCATGATACTAGCTCCATGTCCTGCATTTTCTATCATCATTTGCTCGGTCGGGCCCGTTTCTGATGCTATATTTTATCTTCGAGTTTAAGTTATCGGCTCAAAAAAATGGGCGAGAACCATATCTCTTACTGCATATCTTTTCGACTCGCCGCATTGCATCCGGTGTAACAACGGGTAATCGGACGCCGTCTGCAACGGATCTTATGATAGGGACACCTTCCTGTTGCTCGGTGGACTCGCCGTCGCTGCTCTCTATCTCCTCTATATGGACAGGTTCAGGCACCTTTGGTGGTGGTAGCGATTTCTTTTCCACCGTGCTAGTTGGAGGAGACGTCTCAACAGGTGGAGATGCGCCGTTTGTCTTTGCATGCGCTCGGGCTTTAGGTGGTATCAGATTACTTGGTATTTTGATACTTGTTTGACTTTGCTTGCGAAGTGTGGCTGTTTTGCTGTTGATTGATGTTTCAGTTGCAGTTACGGTCGCATTAGAGTCTACGTTAGCTTCATCTGGCTTGTTGGTCTATATATATCGTAAAATTAGGTCAATATTTCTAATCGCTCGCGTAAATGCGATAAGAATCGCTCGCACCTTCAATATCTTGATACTTTTAGTTTCATTAGCGTTGCTACCAGTAGATTTGCCAGGGATTTTAGAGTCGATTTTGTTAGACGGTTTCTCTCGCCTTCGATTGTTCTTTCCATAGTTATGCGTAAAGTCTTCGTAATCAAAGCATTCAGTATCAACTGGTATGGGACGATGTTTAGCAGCAGATCCACTTCCAAAGAGAATTTTCTTTGGGATTGCTGGTTTCGTCTCGGGAGTGCTTTCCGGAGACGATTTTTCTTTGGGTGATGGAGATCCTTTTTCGTCTGGCTTGACAATGTGGGGTGAAGACGTTCTAATTGCAAGCAAACAGAGACTAAGTCCGAATTCGAGTGAGTGACAACCAAATTCATACTTACATCGACGCGTCTTTTGGCGTACCGTTGGTAGCCGGTATAGCCTGCTCAGCCGAAAAGGGCGGTCAGAATAAGCGTGTAATATATCCAATACAGGTGACATACATTTATAATGGCGGGATCCACGAATGGAGCCTTTTGGGAGGGCACATTCTGTTTCTCGCTGCTCGGGCTAGGCTTCTTTTCAGTAGCGGTAGAGCTGTCCTGGATGTTGAGGTCTGTAATTTCGCTTCCGTTGACTGTCAAGAACGGATCTGTTTCAGTTCTTCCATCTGCATGTTGAATGACGGCTGCAATCGACGGTGTTAGCTTTGATCTTGCTTGTTCGATTTATCCGCAGTGCTAACCTGAGCGCAACGTCAAGGTTCGCGTGGGTTTACTCAAACCAGCAATGACGCCGGTTATCTGTTGACCATTCAGCAACGTGATCTTGACTTTTACACCAATGTACTGAGTGATGTCGTCCATACTGCGAATGTCGAAAGAGTGAAAAGAAGGAGGAGGGAAGGTCAGTGCGTGTGCGCCCCCACCAGCTCGAATTCCACGATTTTCGGAAAGCATTTCTTTCTTGCTGGGAAAAGCTTTTTGATATTATTGATTCTTTATGCAAAGGGACATTGGGAAAACTGCTATCTAGCGAGGGTTAATGGAAGGGGTTTTTATTTTCTCACCCTATTTGTTTGTAACCGTCCGAGACATTTTCAATAATAGGCGGTGTGGAAGCATCGAGTTTTCTTTTTTCTGCTTTTTCTGGATATCCTTACGTTTGTTTATTTTGCTATTACTAGTTCAAACACTTCCTTTTCGACGCTACACACTCATGAGCGGGGACGGTCGTGCAAGGAAAACTATTATCAAGGTATATTGACACAGCTACCCAGACCAGCCGCGCGTCGAGGATGGATACCTTTCAGCATCGCTTCAACGAGACGGCAATGGATCAAGGTCAGACCCCGCCAGACTTGAGCAGTCTAGCTTTCCAAGTCAATCGAATTCTTTACTATGTCTCTATCAGCCTATGCTTTATCGCCACAATCATCTACGTTGTTATCCGGTATGCAGACGGCAAATACGATCGAATATCTCTGCGACTCTTGGTACAGGCTATATATGCGCATATATTCATGGGCATTGCTGGCATCCTTCGCACAATACCTACATCCGACCGAGTTTGTCAATTCATCATGGTCGTGTATGTTTTTACTGATCTATACAGCACGTTCTGCCTTCTGTGCATCGCCATGAATTGCCAAATTGTTTTCTTGCACGAAAAGCGGGATTGGAAATATCGAGAAAGCTGTTACATCGTTGGCTGCTTTGTATCATCACTAGTCCTTTCCCTTATCCCACTCTTTGTCAAGAACGGAGGGTATGGACGCAGCACGTATATGGATTGCTGCTGGTTCATTGGAACTTCTGACTTAACCATGTCTATGTGGTCGATGTTAACGATCTATCTTTGGGTGTGCATCAGCATCATATATTCGGTAATTGCTCTCGTATTTGTTTTAATCAAAACAGGTGCGGAGGAGCAAAAGATCAACCAACAGCTTGTCTATTCAAGTCGAGCAAGTTCCAAAAGGAGGTTCCATTTTACTTGGCTGTGCTTCCGGCCAAACGAGTCAATGCCACAGTCTGGCAAGTTTTCGCCAAGAAGGACGTCGTATTTTCTGAAGACTGTTTCGCGTGTCATCTGGTATCCAACCGGTAAAGTCTATCTTTGACATTGTAAATTCACATGTATGCTGATTATGTCTTTATTTGATCGCAGTGCTGGTAACCAGTCGCGTGTGGGGCGTAATCAACTTCGGTTACATATCACACACTGGCAAGATAAAGGCATTTTACGTCCTAATGGCGAACGTAGCCGTCCCCTTTCAAGGTTAGAAAGTTTGATTTTATCCGATCACTATCGCCCCTTGCAGCTCCTAAACGGCAGTATTAGGTTTTCTGTTATTCTTTATCTTCCTGTGTGATCCGGCGTTTCAAATCGCGATTCGAGACCTTTATACCCACTACTGGAGCAGACAGTGGCGGTGGGACCGAGAACCAGCTGTCGAGTCAGGTGGTCTAAAATCAAAGAAACCTGCACGGTCATTTTTTACCATGAGCGACATCGCGGATCGGATATCAATGCCCTCGGTGGCGAACGCCGTTGGTGGTGAAGAGACCCTAACTCCTTACATGACTCAACATCTCCGTGCCGATTTGTCCTACCAATCATATCCTAATCCAGTAGCTTCAGATCCGCAGCTGTATGCCCAGCAACTAAAGCAAGGAAGCTTACATCAAAGGGCAAAATCGACAGCATCGCTAGATACCATGGAAACAAGCGCGCCATCACGCAACGATGTGCATCCTTCCGATTCTGACAATGTATTAGTAGTAGAAGACGATGTGAGTCAGCTCTGATAGCGCACGTGCCGCCAGAACTTGCAGTTTGCTGCGGAGACAAGTTACACGGTCCCGGCACCAACAACGTGCCGAATGTCGGACACAAACAATCATGTTTGGAAAACATGCCCCCTCCTCACATTTATGGGTTGTCCAACCCAGATGCTTATTAATAGTTTGCTCTGCTATTCGTACCATCCTCCTTTATATCATTATTGCTCATTAGCAACAATAGCAAACATAATGCAATCTGTTCCCTGCATTTCTCGAGTAAAGTGTAACTACTGTAGCTGGTTTTCATGTGAAGAACATATTATGCATCATGGAAAATAGTTTTCCACGTGTGCGTTGTGGCAGGCAAGTCGAGACCTTCCTTCCCCCCCTGATCGTCGAGAGCATGAAGGGTTCGACCGCGCAAAACAAATACGCGCGATCGGCTTTGGTTTTTTCCGTCCGGCATTGTGTTTTCGCACTCCTCTCCGAAAGAAATCGAGGGTGGAGAGGCGGTTGTTGATTAAGATAAAGGATGGTGGGAAAGATCAAGACGAATAGCCGTTACAAAAGTTAAAGCGAGCAAGCTTGGCATGCTCGCATAAAATGATGCGGAAAAGCGGGAAATATAGAGCCGAATATGAATAGGTACACGCACACGTTCGGAGCAAAACAGACATGCTTAAAACGGGTAATCTGATTTTCAGAAAGTTGAAAACGAGGTTTCGAATTCTTTTTTGTCTTGTTCTTTCTTCTCTTCTTCATTACTTTATCCTCTTAATTCACTTGCCTTTTTCTTAATGGCGATCCATCACCAGGAATTAACGCCGAGGCCGTCGCCTCCATCACTGTCACAAAAGGTGCTTACACAAAACTTGATGAAGGCAGACTTTACGTCGCCTGCCAAGATCTTTCAGAGCAACCACAATTTTGAGAATGTAACGCCAGACGTATCTATACCTGGTACTCCTGGACCGCACGAGCATGATTACGTTAGCCACGACGAATCTTTGACGTCGTCTCCACATCACGCTCCAGTTGATACTCCATCTTTGACACCTCGCAACAGTGGCGAAAAGGAGCCGCAGCCTACATCCAACCACCGTCTCTCTTCACCCCGCATTGCCGCCGCTTCCTCTTCCTCTTCTCCGAGTACACCCTTGTCTCTATCGCGACCGCCATCCGATGAAGAAGAGAAACCTGTACCGAGTGCGAGCACCTCCACCTCCATTCCCAGCCGGCCATCCACCCCGTCGCAGTTCCAGTTCAAGAAACCTCAATACAATCACAAATATCACCAAACACACTTTCATCACCTGGAAAAGAAGGATACCTTATTTCACGGTCTGAAGCGATTCTTCAAGGGAGATAAGAAGAAAAAGAAGCATCAGCTGCGAGATGGCAATGTGTACAGCAACTCGAGCAGTGATTTGTCATTTGCCAATGATTTCAACAGAGACATTGAAGGCCGCTATGGTAAATGGGGTAAGTATTTCCCCGAGCTCCGGAGCTACCGAGAACTAAACGCTAAAATTACGGCACGCAGGTCGATTCGTGGGTAAAGGTGCAGGCGGTTCGGTACGCCTTATCCGTCGTAACACAGACGCAAAGACCTTTGCTGTGAAGCAGTTCCGTAAACGCTTACCCCATGAAAACGAGAAAGAGTATATCAAGAAAGTCACTGCCGAGTTCTGTATCGGCTCCACATTGCACAACCCCAACATCATTGAGACCCTGGACATAATCCAAGAACGTTCTTCATTCTACGAAATTATGGAGTTTGCTCCCAATGACTTGTTCAACATTGTCATGAGTGGCAAAATGACACGAGACGAGATTGCGTGTTGCTGGCGTCAAATGTTGAACGGTGTATCATATTTGCACTCAATGGGCATTGCTCACCGTGACATCAAATTGGATAATTTGATGCTAGACGATCGCGGCATCTTGAAAATTATTGATTTTGGTTGCGCAGTTGTGTTCAAATATCCCTACGAAAACAAGATACACAGAAGCAAAGGTAATTAGCAAGGAAAAATTCTCCACGTGCGACCAAGACACTAAACCGATCGCTGTAGGCGTATGTGGTTCTGATCCTTACATTGCGCCAGAGCAATACGTGCAACCAGACTATGATGCACGTCTCGCCGATTTGTGGTCCTGTGCCATTGTATTTATTTGCATGACTATTCGACGCTTTCCATGGAAGATTCCTCGCGCCTCGCATGATGCTTCGTTCAAGAACTTTGTAACTCCTTCATCGGGTGGTGCTACTCGTCTGTTCAAGCTCCTTCCGCGGGAATCTAGAAATATCCTTGCTCGAATCTTAGAACCTGACCCGACTAAGCGCTGTACATTGGAAGACGTACTTAAAGACGACTGGGTGTCCAAGATTGACATGTGTACACCAGAGTCAGCTGCTGGAGAGCATAAGCACCATTTACTCGTTGAACCGACATCTCAAGAAGTTTTGGACCGTGGAAATATTACAGTTCTCAATATCGAGACACCGGAAATATCTGGTGATGAGGATTTCCCAGTCAACAAGAAGGAGCGCAGGAAGAAGCGTCATCACTAAATAGTTCCTTAATTATATATAACCTTCTTTTTTCCATCCCCTCCTACTTTACATCCGCCTCATCATTTTTTCACCAATGTTTTGTCCTTTTCCCCTATCAACGCCCGTCCTCACGCACCTCTGTACCATAAATTGTGTCCCCATCAGATACCAAGTTCTCGTTGATTGACAATTAAACTGGTGTATTAAACTCGTTCAAATATTCTCTAATAGTTTTTCCACTGCATCCAACGTCGGGCTGCCGATCGCCGCCTTGCCGCGGCTCCAATCTACGACGAGAGGCCGCTGTATAAGCTGAGGTTGCTCGTGGAGCACAGTGGCGATCTCGGACCAGTCTTGCACGTTAGCATCAGGTCGAACCATTTGTTTCCAAGCTGAAGATGATGCGTGCTTTTCTCCACCAGCGGCGCTGCCTTGAGAAAGATAACTGGCTACTTGCCGCAACTGATCAATGGTTGGTTTCTGGTTAGGTTCAATGACGTCTATGCGGTATGCATCGCTCCCGTTGCTCCGACGAGCGCATTGCTTGAGCAGCTCCAAAGCAGCACGCGACTGGGAATTGGCAGCATTGTGGAAAATGGAGAGAATTGGTAGGGTCTTTGGAGGTCGAAAGGACATGCTGCTGCGCGTGAAGAGAAAGAGAGTATAGCGGAGGATATAATGTGTGTCTGAGCGCGTTGCAGGAAATCAATGTCCATTTATGGCAAGTCGCCTGCAGTATGGGTATGTGCGTGACGCAGCTCTCGTAAGTTTAAGGCTAGTTATTTACAAGTTGACTATACAGACGAAGGATGATTATATGAAGAACAGATAGATACTACTTTGAAATATATAAAGTACAATTCGGTTAAGACAGTGGCGCGACCTTGAACAGAAACAAATCTAGCTTTCGGTGTGGATCACTGACAATATCGACAATTCCAAATATTGAGTCTGTAAAATGGATCCAGCTACTGCAAGCTACACATAGATGAATGAAGCTGCTGCTAACTGACAGTCGTGCCAGCAAGAGACCGATTGCTGATGAGGAGAAAGAAGCCAGCCGATGTGGCAGTCGAGTCCGGCATTCCAGACTCCAGGTTCCCGCTTATAGCAACAAGACAATGCAATCATTTTAGTCTTCTAATTGCCAAAAGCTGCATGCCGATAATCCACGAGGGACGGTTTATCAGCATACGGCTTAGATCATTTTTGTTATATCACATTTTTGTTTGTTTGTACGTTGGGAAGAAACATTATTACAATATGAAAGCAAAATTATGAATGGTCTCCAGACCTGGAAATATTTTTGATTACTTGCGGTTTCCTCTCTTCTTCACTCTGGGAGATTGCTTGGGGCTGTTTGCTTTCAAGTGATGCTCAGGGATCCAGGACTCGTCAAGGATCATCTCTCCCTTCTCGTTGCGGTGGGAAGGTGGTGCGCTCTTCTCCTTGCTGGCCTTCTTTGTCTTGTTGGTCTTACCACTACCTCCGAAGAATGCTTCGCGAATGACGTATCCAATACCGACAGCAATGGCACCGAGAACGGCGTACAAGAAAAGACTATCAATTTGGGAATTAAGCTTCACTGCATTCATAAACACTACATTACTCGAAACTTACAGCTGAGGATCCATCCAGGAAGTTTCGGGATCAACAATGGTGATAACGCCGTTGTAACCAGTAAGACGAAGCAACTTCTCCTATATACACGTGATACAATCTTCTGGTTAGAGCACCAGATCGCCGAGTCAACCATCAAAAATCCTTACAGAACCAACAACATCGATAAAGATGGTCAATCCATGTTCACCGGGAGCAAATTCAGAGTAGAACAAGTAAGGAATTTCGACAGAGGAGTCAGCAGTGACGGTCAAGTCATAGCGAAGAGCTGTCAACTGCAGAGATCATGTCAATAACCAAGAAATATATCAGCTAACCATATCGCTTACGTTGCGAATGATCTTTTCCGGGTTTTCAGGGTCGGTAATTCTGCCCGAAACAGCCAGCACCGAGAAATCGCTCTTATCTTTGTTTGCCAAGTTCAACAAGACCTTGTTGCGTTGACCGTTTGTAATAACTATTGTTGCACACAGTTGGTTACACGTCCTTTCCAAACTGTAAATAATACATACGTCCAAAGGGGTTTTCAGGGAATTCAGCAGTAACTTCGAGATTTGCCGTGTATGCTTCTTCGCTGGCAGTCTCCTGAGCAAAGACTAGAAAAAACAAAAGAAAAACGCGACGCCGTCGTTAAAAAACCTAATTCTGTCCTTATTCGTTGCACGTCATCGTTACCCAGTGAGATGCCAAAGAGAGCGACCAAGAGAAAAGCCCAAAAAGAAACCGGTTTAGCCATCAGAGAGGGAAAGTGATGTGGAAAAGCGGGAGAGTGTCAAGTCGAGTCCGCCCACAAAAGTCGTGGTTTTTTGTGCGTTTTCGGATTGTCATTGGTTCCTTTTTGTGGGTATCAACCTTTGCATTCCGCTCTCTCCCTCTCCCAACGCGCGTGCGCGCTCGAGCGCTGGCTTTCCGTCACACACACACACACACATATATACGCACTCGGCGGAAACAGTATATGGAATCTCCTTTTTCTCATGGCCGACAGTCATGACCTGAAAGCGCCTGGACTCAGCGACAAGCTCGTGCGTTTTGGGTATGAGACCTTGCAAGATATCAAGGACACCGGCGTTATTCAGGTTATTCAGGGTACTATTTTCTCATGTCGACACGATCGATCAGCATATTGAATCGTTCTTCTCAATAATAGAGCTGGAGGTTTCTGGTGAAGAAGCGGCTGCTCTCTTGGAATACGTGCATGGAAGCCCTGCGCCAGCTTCGCAGACAGCCGAAGCTCGTTTGCAGGCGCGTCGGATAGGCATCAACTTGAAATCCAACCAGATTAAGTGCTTATTTGACGAGTACGGCGGTGGTGTGCCAACCGGGCTGCTCACCGAGTTTTGCGGGGAAGCTGGATCTGGAAGAACGCAAATCAGGTATACATTTGCTAACAGGCAATTATAAGTGGACATAGTAGTAACAGCAAAATAAAATGGGTTGATTGGATATTTTAGCATGCAGTTAGCTGCGACGTGCATTGCGGCGAAAGATCTTGGCGGAAACAATGCAGAGTGCTTGTACATAGGCAAGTCTGAGGAAGGTGCTTTGTTGCCGATGTATATATTGACACTTTGCAGACACTGAAGGTGGGCTTTTTCAAAAGAGACTTGAAAAGATGGCATCCGCGGCAGGAGTCCCGGAGTCAGGTAAAGACGTCTTAACGTTTGAATGGCACATGCGTCGATATTTACCGTCAAGTCTAGATTACGGAAAAATCCACATATTAAGAACCTACGATTATGTCGAGCTTGTGGCTGTCGTGCGTCAACTTTCTGACATATTGGCAACGTACCCAAATGTAGGTCACCAAGAAGAACCGCTTTATTTTGTCTAGTATCCTTGGCATTAACGCTGAATGCACAAGATAAAACTAGTAGTGGTAGACAGCATTTCTTATCCTTTCCGGCTGAGCGTACGTAATGTTCGTTTGCGAGATGGGTTGCTAAACTACATTGGCCACTCTCTTGTCCAAGTTGCAGTAAAGCACGGTGTTGCAGTAAGTGTATCATGGACATGTGGTATAAAAACTATAATTTTTATCTGACACATACCACCCTAGATAGTTGTAACCAACCATGTTGCGACAGATCGCATCAACTCGGCTTTAACGCCAGCGCTAGGTCACTTTTGGGGCACTTACTGTGGTGTCCGAGTATTTCTGTACAGAAAACAATCGCGAAGGTAAAAGCAGACGATAAAAGTTGTACAGCTGATGGGACTTGATGGTAACAAGTTAAACCGTTCAGGTACGCCTACCTATACAAATCAACACTCGGCAGACAAGAGCGGATTGTCCCGTTTAAAATAAACGTAAGAAAAAGATCCAGTCAGCTTTCATCAAAAAACGAATGGTTGACCATACATGTAGGAACATGGTGTATGCGACGACGAAAAGGACGATTTAGAGAGGATCACAGAATTCAATGCTGCTAGACCTTGGACTACATCCGACTCGAACCTTGCTGTGGACGAGGAAGAAGATATTTGGGACGAGAGCTATCTAACGGATGAGATCATATCACAAATTCCATCGGAATTGTCCTCAGGCAGCAGCATGATGCAAGAAGCGCAAGAAGAGTCACTTGGACGAATCACGTCATCCAGAATACCACAAAAGCGTTGGAGAGAAGATGAGGAGGTGAAAGAAGAAGAGGAGGAGGAAGAAGAAATTGGGCCAAGCGATGAAGATGATTTGCCATAAGTCAGTAGGGATTTTTCTGCATTTTGATGGATACCAGAGAGCAGGACAGAATTTTGCTCCGGGAGACTCAAAAGGCTACGGAGAATTGATGGATGATCCTGTTACTGAAAGCGACAAGGATGATCTTGGATACGATTAACGATCTCTGCATCGATGCGTCAATATTATTTGTTATGTGGCAAATCCATCTCGATCGATCGAATTAAAATACGCTCTTTGCATCCCATAACTCACGCCTTTTTCGCTGCAACGTACATAACCGGTTTGTCTGGATGAGGAGACAATGTAAAACTTTCACTCCCCCAGAATTTGGTCGCACAATCAGCGTGTCATGTTTCTAAACTAAACGCTGCGTGCAGAGTAGGAATAAATATCGACCTATCGGTGCAATAACCTTGCTGTAATAGTGCTACCTCTATAAATCATCATAAGATTCACTATAAGTACTAGAATTTGTAATCATCTGCGTCTGGATGGCGTAACAAGAAAGGCGAGAAGGAGAAGGGGCCAGCTAGGTGTAGATATACACAGACGATGGCAGGTGTTAACGATCAGTCTAGTAGAATATGGACTGTAAACTTTAGAGACTCCCATTCAAGACGGGTAAGCAAGCAGGGGTGGAAGTGGGAAGAAGGTTGTAGGGTTGGATTGCACAAAGGAGACGAATAAGTTGATTAGCAGCGCATGCGTTGGTTAGTCTACGTATGAGTGAGAAGAAGAAAAGAAAAGGTTACGCCATGGACTTGTCACTTGCCATCGATCCGCCTTTTCCAGATATTTTCTGCTGCTGTCAAGGGGATGTTGCTATTGACAAGCTCTGGAAGGAGGACGAGGAGAGGGAATTGGAGCAGTCCTTGCAGCAGCAGTAACCTTGTCCATCCAGGGCAACACGAAGCTGCTGGTACCACACACGGACAACTTTAGAGACAGATGTGCTCACGCTCTTTTTCTTGTTCATGCCTGCCACCGCGCTAACCGTTCGGCAAGATCTTACCTAAAGGAGACAAGATAAATCGGGGGCCGGGGGGGGGAGGTTGTGTAGTAGCTGTGCCGGCTAGCGGGCACCACATTAAACACAGACTTTGTTTTCCCTTTTTCCTGCTTTTACATTTTTCTGCAAGGATCTATATAAATAAACGTCAAATCTGGTTACCCTTTCCCTTTTCTACTTTGCTTTGAGATAAACGCAATTTTTGCGCGATGGCCGGCGGCTCTTTTTCACCCAATGCTCTCCTCAATACATATATTGATAACAATACCATTCAGCTAGCATCACTTCTGGGTATCGGTGCTTACGGCATCGTCTATCTCGGCTGCCACGTCCACACCGGCAAGCACTATGCCGTGAAACTCATTACACATAAGCGAAAAGAGTGTCTAAACGAAGCCATCCTCCACAGTCAAGTAGCCGATCATCCGAACATTTTGGGTTTCAAGAAAGCAATACGACAAGGACCCTACACGTTCATCATTCTGGAATACGCACCGCAAGGCGATTTGTTTACATCCATTACGAGCAGCCATGGAAACATTGTCGGCAACAATGAAGTCATCCGATGCATATTTTTGCAGATTATTGATGCCGTGCAGCATTGTCACCAACGTGGCGTGTCGCACCGAGATCTCAAACCAGAAAATATCTTGATGTTCCCGAACCGACGCATCAAGCTAGCGGATTTCGGTTTGGCAACAACGCAGGCTGTCTCGGCCGACTTTTCGTGCGGATCAACATTTTACTTTTCACCAGAGTGCCAGGGAGGCGTCGTCAGGAACCACAAACACGTCCGCGGATATAGCACGCAGCAGAACGATGTTTGGAGTCTGGGTGTTATTCTCATCAATTTGACAGCGGGCCGGAATCCATGGAAACAGGCAACAATGACTGACGCGACCTTTGCGGCGTATGTCCGTAACCCTCACCGATTTTTCAAGACCATTCTTCCTTGTATATCGGATGAGCTAGATTGTATTCTGAACCGCATCTTTTGTCTTGATCCAGCATTTCGTATATCCCTTCCTGAGTTGCGCATGCGTATATTGACATGTAAATCATTTACATGCCAGCCTAGTAGCACTAGCAACGGTGCGGCCCACTACAGCCGGCCTCAGCAACACCAGCAGCCATATTATCAACAGCCTCCTCACACCAATGCACCTTGCAAAGACGCCTCTGAGTTGAATGTAGAATATAGTCGGTCTACGGCATTGACGATGCTTCAATACATTACCGGTTACATCGACGACGACGATTCTTCGTCCTCGTCCTGCTCCTCTTCCTCCTCATCCTCCTGCTTGACTCCTGCCCCTGCGCCGCCAACACCGTCTGCCTCAGCTTCCTCCTGCTCCTCCTCTGATTCTTGCCCGACTACACCGCGCATTGTTGTCTCTTCGCTCCGAAAGCAGCATCAGGTGTGGCATGTAGCAGCTAGCAAACAACATGGCAACAACTATCCAGTTACCACCGCCGCAGCTGCCATCTAAAAACTTGATTTACGTTAAGGCAAAAGAAAGAAAGAAAAAAAAGTTAAAGCTTTGTAATATTGTTTTTCTATCCAAGCAACTACGATCCTCCTAATGCCACCCATCATCAACTCCTTTGAGAAAAAAATAAACGAAACGAAAATGTTTTCACGATCCAAGTTGAGTTTTACGTCAAAGGAGATCGCACGCATCTTTTCTATTGTAATACAATGTATATTATGGTATTGTAAACTTTTTTCTTTGTCAGGTTTGCTGTAGGGGTAAAAAGATATATGCCTTCCTCTTGGGGAGGCCGAATACAAATTGTTGGCAACAACACCGCTAAATGCAGATAGTAGACCTTCACTTTCCCCTGCCTTTTACATTGTTGCACCCCCATGGTATATCTTGCATACAAGTCTATTTACGCAGCTGAGTGGCCAATTCGTAGTGTTGGATAAAGAGCGATGAGATCAAGGCGAGTACAGCCATGAGGATAGCCGAGGAGAATGCATAGTGCAGCGCGGTTTCATAAGTATCCAACACAATTGCAAGCACATCTGGCGGAAGTAGCTCGCGTATCTCGTTCATAGACTGGCGAGCGATCTCAATATACTATACAAACAAAAGGTAATGAAAGTTAATCCTTTCATCGAAGTATTTTTTCCCAATTTCTTTCTGTCGCATTCCTTCTCAAATCATCTCTGTATATGCCCGTTGCTTTTACCCCATACTTTTTACTCTGATATTACCTTGTCTGCGTCTGGTCCCGTGATTTGTTCTGTCAACATGCTCTTGACAAGTGCCTGGAAGATAGCAGTGGTGGCGGAGATGCCAATTACACTGCCAACTGAGCGGAACAGGTAGGACATGGAGGTGATGGTGGCCATATCTGTAGGAGAGAAGCGATTAGGGAGGCGTGTCTTTCTTGGCCAATGCGGGCCCATTTCTAGGCTTGCAAGCTTACCTTTGGATTCAACACAGGAGAGCATTGCAATTAAAGCGGTGGTAAGGATCACACCCAAGGAGAAGCCATCGAACGCAAAGCAAAATGCAATAAGGTATATAGAAGTGTTCCTATCCCACATACTATACCCAATCATTGATAGTAGGGACATGCACGCTGCAACAAACGTAGCCTTCTTGTACTCGCCCGTACGCGACATCCATACACCTGACAACACTGAGCCCACGGAGGAGCAGACCATTTTAGGAAAGAAGTAGAGACCTGCTTGAGAAGGAGTTTTGCCCAGCAGACCCTAATGATAGCAGTCAAACGCTGTGCCGATAATTAACGATAGCAAGCTTCTTCCATACCTGGAGATACAGAGGCACGAGATAGATGGCAGCCATGGTGGCCATAAGCGTCCAAAAGTTGAGAAGCGAGCATGCGAGCGGCGTCTGGCTGGAAACAATGTGCCAGGGCATCAATGGATTCTGCGCAACCTTGGCTTCTACAATGCAAAAGATCATAGCCAGCACGCCAGAAGCGACCAAGCAACCGACGACAACAGGATCCGACCAAGGTCGAAGGTTACCGCCCATGGAGGTGGCCAGCATGAAGCAAACGACGGCGGATACAACAGTGATGGCTCCAAGATAATCAATCTTTTTGAGACGTTCGGTCAATGTCGAGTTATCGTTACGTTCCTTCAAGTTATAGTTTGTCATGACACATGTTGCAATGTAAACCGTTATAAGCAAAAACGGCAGGTTGATGTAAAAGCAGAATCGCCATCCAAACGCGTCTGTGATGAATCCACCTAGCGGAGCACCTACAACGGAACCAACCTTTACAGGTAAGAAAAAGATTAGGGTTTCCTATCGTCAATAGCAAAAGGTTCAAATATAAGGAAGTATTACTTGCCCCGTATGCAATGTTACCGTATCCTTGATACTTGCCGCGTTCTCGCAAAGGTACAAGGTCGCTGCAGATAACAGTCGTCAAGGTGTTGATACCTCCTCCACCCAAGCCAGCCACGACGCGCGCAGCAACCAAGGTCCAAAGATCAGGGGCAGCTCCGCACATCAATGATCCTATAAAGAACAAGGTGGTGGCAAACAGCAAGGCTGATTTACGTCCAAACACGTCCGAGATACGGCCATCTGCAACATTTAGGATTTGAACGTCAGTTTCCCTTATTGTTTGTGTTACGGTCCGTGCAACCCGCTTACAGAGAGGTTGGAGCGCTGTGTAGCTCAACATGTACGAAGTTACTACCCACACGATCTCGTTTGACCTGCCATTTAGGTTAGCTTATCGCGGCGGATATATATTTCCCGGGC
This sequence comes from Rhizomucor pusillus, assembly GCF_041956525.1. Taxonomy (NCBI): domain Eukaryota; kingdom Fungi; phylum Mucoromycota; class Mucoromycetes; order Mucorales; family Lichtheimiaceae; genus Rhizomucor; species Rhizomucor pusillus. The sequence continues at coordinate 453,979 of NW_027192157.1, read as the reverse complement.
ATAGTTGCTTATTACTCACCGCTTAAACTCGGTGCCTATTTGAGCATAGATAGTCGCAACAATGGAAGAATCCAGAGATGCAAGTGACACAGCGACCCAGAGTCTACAACAATGCAAAGATCAGTCAGTCAGCTGATGTCCCTCGGGATTAAGAACATCGTTGGTACCCGGAGAGAATGGTTAACAGAGATGCGCCGTTCAGACGGCTGGCCAGGATATCCTCGGGCTGAGGAGGCTGCTGCTGTTGCTCTGCATGCTCGTGGATGCTACTCTTGCCGTCGGAAATCGAGGGAGGATTGGAAGTCAGGATAGTGATACGGTCCTCCTCGCTATCGCTGCTGGAACCGGTAAGGTAATTTTTCAAGGAAGAGCCGAGCAACGGCGTGGTTTCCTCTCGTTCCTGCCGAGAAGCAGCTGTCATCTGGGTGCGGGGTGCTTGTGAGCTTGAGAGATATAGAGAGAAAGAGAAAGAAGAAGAAGAAGAAGAAGAAGAAAATAAGGGATTAGGCGAAAAGCTACACAAAAAATATAATTTTCTTGTGTTGCTGCTGTTGCTGCAAATTTGAGAACCCGAATCTGAGACAACCGCTTGCATAAGGGCGGTACATATTCTGAAAGCAACAATTAAAGTGAATGCTGCTTAGGAATGGCGTGTATGGCGCACCGGAGTACCTCTGCACTCTGCACTGATGTGTATCTATACAGCCTGTTCCGAATTTCCCAGATAGCATGAAGAAAATAGGTGAGATAACACGGAAATGGTTGATAATGTGGAGATGCCGGGGACTCGGCCTCATGTGACTTGCAGGCATTGCTGATATCCAAAGTTCTGTTCCTACATGCTGCCAATGTGCAGAAATAAAACTGGATACTTGAAAAAAAAACGGTAACTGATTTGAATATCCGTCTCCTTGCATATTTATTTGTGGCGCATGCTATGTAGCAAAATTACAATGGGTTTATTGCGACATATATATCCGCTCCTCTATAAGGACATGACCTTGAAGAGGGCGGATCCAACTCGTTAACCAGGGTACAGGCTTGCGCTCGGTTGAACAAAGTCTTGCTATTCATGTATCCTGAAACCTTTTCATGGCAAATGAGACATGCAGCTATGTTCAACTGTGCAGAATACAAACGCGAAAAGCACATATATTAGTCCAATATCTCAGACACGCGGAGCGAGACGCATGCAGTCTGCATGTTTCCTTTTCTTCCAGTGTATCATTATAAATAGCACTTTGGCTTCATCGATGAAAAGAAATATGTGCTTGATTGCAAAGATAGTATGCCCTCGCTGTAAAGTTCAAGAAACGTACGAGTACTCAGCAATTGTTTCTAAGTCATCGAATTCGATGATTTGAAGGTTTATAGTTTACATAAATCAAGCTTTTTGGGACACTGAAGAGCAGACGGAAATATCGAGTTAGTTTACCAATCAATGTGATCTCAACACGACAGTTACAAACTGATACATTAGCAGGACAGCTGGTATCAATCCAAAAATGATGAATGAAAGTCCTAACAGCTATTAACTGACGATCTAGTAATTTGAGCTATTGAAAGACAAGTAGAAGGAGAGATAGGAAAACTGTTCAAACAAGGTCTATGAAGGATACATCTTTATGCTTAAATCCTATATATTTATGCAATAAACTCCGTGAACATACACTTTAAAATCTCGACTGTTAAAGAGATGACACATATTTCTAAGCTACAGTATACGCTAGATATATTTGGCTTTTAGATGTACCCAATGGAGTGTAGCACGATGAGCTTTCTGGAAGCCACAAGAATATACAGACAGATGACCAATCTATCTTTACATTGAAAAGAGACCCACAAGGCAACCCAAATATGATGCAAATAGGCGAATCGCGGTTCAAATTCAAAAGCACAATCGCTTAGGTCCCATTTTCTTCTTAATTCCACAAAGAACGAGACGCGCCGTTCAATGGCATAACTAAAGTATGTTCTACTACAACGATTCGCAATCACGGACCAGTTACAATGACGACGGACAGTCTCACATGCATGACAACAATTCCGAGCAGAATGACGACTCTTTTTCCCTGCTGAAGCAAGCATATGATCCTTCGGCATCGTTATCGCAGAGTCAAATGCCGCAAACCTTTGTTGGCAACGACTCGTTTTATATACCACACGACTTTGACGCATCGCAGGACGCTTTTTTGAACGACATATTTTTCAATGGTGCTGGCCTGGAGGACCAGACTGCCAGCAGTTGGGATACTTTGCAGCTGCCACAGAATAAGAGTCTATTTCCGTCCCTGCCCAAGAACGATATCAACGATGGCCCTTCCGAGTCCAAACAACCACAACAACATCAAGGGACGCCTATACCTGACACGTTCTTGTCGTTGGATGATCAGCAGGCAATCTTGCTGTCCGATCCGAGCTTTGTACGACAGCAACAGTTGTTGCAGGAACAGCAGAAACGATGCGAGGACGGCAGGAGCAGCAGCGTCCACCAGCAACAGCAGCAGCAAGAATTTCGATCCAATCTGACAACCATGTTGGGTTCGCCGGATGTCACGGCCGATAATCGCAACGTGACCTACTTCGCTCCACAAACACTATCACTTGATAGTTTGTCAGCGGACAATCGGATGGACTTCGGCAATACGCCGACACCATCATTTGCAGCTGCAAAAAAGAAACAACCTCCAAAGCCGGGTAAAGCACAACAACAACAACAACAACAACAGACGCGCTCAGCTGCCAAAACAACCAGTCCTATCCTCATCGATGAGAATAAAAAATCTTCAGAGATCGATCATCAACGACGACGAAACGAGTTACAGGCTCGCTTCCGAGTGAGCTATGCCCGCAAACCTGGCGCTCCGACCAACTCTGGCTCAATTTCAGTCATGTCATCGTCATTCTCTGGCGCGCCAAAAGTCAAACAATCATCGACAGAATACTTTGGTACGTCTTTACCTAATGTTTCATCCGGCAACACAGTGGCTGCACGCGATGATGACAGAGACAGTGCAGATGACAAGGCATCGAACAGATACACAAACATCAACAATACCCTTTCGTTCCCTTCACGTACCATGCCAATACAGATTCAGAAGGTCCGCAGACAGAATACACCGCAACCGATGGACGCAGAGCAACATAAACGTTGGTTAGACGAGCAGCTGGAGAAGGTCGATTTCGACGATATCACGGTATCAGAACTAAAGGAGATGCTTCGCCAGCGTGGCAAGCCAGCAACTGGCAAGAAGGCAATTTTGGTGAAGCGTTTGCAGGAAGAACGCGAACACATGAAAGCTGCGAAAAGTGGGCGTGCTCACAGACACTCGCAGCCGCCTCCATCGTCCCACGCAACAAACAACTTGTTTGAACAATCTCTGTCTTATCAAGCTTCCTCGCCTTTACTCAGCCCTTACACAGCTGGCGGATCTCTACCGCCTTCTTCGCCACTCCCTATTGGCAGCCCTTCATCTTTACCCAACAGCTCTTCTATGTATATTCCAGGATCTCCAAATTCCGTCTCGTCCTTCTTGAATCGTTCCATCAACAACTTGCATATCGGTTCTCCTCCTGCTTCTTATCATGCCCGAAGATATTCACCATACGCTACCCCAGGCTCGCCCCGCCTTGGCTCTTCTCCAAAGTCGCCCGGACACAGACATACTTACTCATCCTCGCTTCCAAACGACGGCATACCCTACTCTCCAGGAAGCGGGTCACCGCTATCCTCGTCCTACAGCTCGCGTTATCGACCCACTTACCACAATAGTTACAACAGACCGAAGTCCTACGCTCCGTTTACGTCATCCGCGCTGGCAACACCTGACCATGACGACGATCGCGATCCGTTCGATGACCTTGCAGAAGATATGCAGGAGCAAGCAGCTGCAAGCAACAATGATGCTAATCCCGGCGACTACAACGTTATGGAAGGTGCACAGGATAATGTGATTATCGACGAAAAGACGCAGCAAGGTGAGTAAAGATTAAGACAAAATGATGATGAAACAATATGCAGTACACTCACTTGATATGCATATATTTTTGTTCCCAAATAATACTAGATTTCAAGAACATGTATGGCATGGATCTTCCAGAAGGCTTTTCTCAAGACGATCTGTTTGCTCTCCTTGCGGGTCAAGGTCACAGCGGCAGCAGCAACAACCATGCTTTTAACGGTTCCTTTGCTCCACAAGATACCCAGCAAGGCAGCAGCTGCTATGGTTTTGATCTCTCTAACACGGCATTGTTTAGTGGAGGAGGAAACGCCGACGGTAGCGATAATCGTTATCCATCCAACGCCAATGCAGCCTTTTGGAATTAGCACTTTCGATCCTTTGTATTGTCACGATGTATATTGAGGAGAATGAGAGAGACATACAAAGGAGGGAAAATGTATATAATTCTTTTATTCTCGTGGAATATCTGATTTTATTCGTCCAACAAGAGGATCAATGCCGTAAATTAAACGGTTTTCCGGCCGAAGGCAGAAATGAATAGTTATAGCGTGACAAATATCTGGCAGGACGTTGAGTATGCCGAATCGATGGATGAACACGATATCGAATATTTGAGCGGACTTACGATAGTATGTCGTTTCGCTGGGACATGTTACATGTTGGTTGTTGCGCACGGCTTTTCAGTGTAGTTCCATCCATTCCGATTCCAACTCCTAGTTTCTTCTTGCAAGCTGCTATATCTTATAGCTTTTTCTTGAATTTTCCGCCGTTATCTTTGCTTCTCTGTAAAGAGTGACATACATTAAAATCAATTATAGCACATACATGCATAATAGTCGTATGAGTTGTGCGTGATGACACGGAAGGCACAGCGAAAGCACTCAGAGCCATAGTGAGCACGTAGGGCAAAGGCTGTTAGATTGGCTAGATATTTGAAAAAGTCTGGGATTGGTTTGGATGCGAGTTGAAGAATATGCCCATTTCGAGATTTTGAACAATCATGCTGTCGGGTGCTATCAAGCCACTGAGTTCAGGGGGCGGATATCCCGAACCGACAAGAAAAAAAGTTCAAGCGATCATTCTAACTGCCAATCCACAATGGTCAAGGCTTATCTTCGGTATGAGCCTCTGGCAAGCTTTGGCGTCATTGCCTCAGCGCAGGGAAACGTACTGTACGACAGCACCGGCAAATATGCACTTTCACCCGCTCTTGAAAGCGTATGTCTGTGGGATCTCAAAAAGGGTCTTCAGGTATGTTGGTGGATCGATCGAGAAATGAAGAAACTGCAAGACGAGACTTACCTTCTGTGTGTGTGTGTGTGTGCAATGGCTTCCAGCACGGTACTTGGAAAGAGTCTGATATCAAGGCTGAAGTGACATGCATTGCAAAGAGTCCTGACGGTAAAAACTACGCAGTAGGGTAGGTGCAATTGTACTTGTAGTTGCAAAAGTACCCAGTGTATTCAAACTTTTTGGACTAGATACGCCGACGGTGCTGTTCGATTGTGGACTATGGGATCAGAAGGATCTGTGGTGACACTCAGTGGACATCGAGGAGCAGTAACAGCGCTGGCCTTTGACGAGAATGGCACTCGACTGGCCTCAGGATCGCGCGACACACACCTTATTGTATGGGACGTTGTAGCTGAAACGGGTCTATACAGACTCAAGGGACACAAGGATCAAATCACTTGCCTAAAGTTCATAAAGAATCCAGATGACAGTACCGGCAGCAATAGCAACAGCGATTATCTACTATCATCATCCAAAGATACCTTGTTGAAATTGTGGGACCTCTCGAGTCAATTTTGTCGCGAGACGCTTGTCGGTCACAGAACTGAAGTGTGGTCATTCGATATTACTGCGGATCAAAAGACTATTATCTCTGGCGGTGCAGAACCGACCTTGAAAGCATGGACAATTGACTGGCAGGTCCTAAATGCCTCCATGGAAGAGGTGGAAACGAAGCAAGAGAACGGTGAGCCTTCGTTGGAGAAAGCAATCACGTTGTATGGCAATATACCTCGCAGCACGCGCGACCGTATAGTTACAATCAAAGTACATCCTTGCGGCAAGTACTTTGGTGTACAAGCAGCTGGCAAAGTCATGGAGTTGTATCGTATACGCGACAAGGAGGAAGTGAAGAAGAAGATCCAGCGACGAAAGAAGAGAGCAAAGGAGAAGGGAAAGGATGTGGAAATCAGCGACAAGGTTCAAGCGGAAGACGAGTTTACGAGGTACAATGAGATTCGCGCAAGCGCAAAATTAAGAACCTTTGACTTTGCACCAGATACAAATGTTGAAAAGACCGGCCATTTGCAGGTGAGAAAATATTTTGACTAATTCTTAGCTATCATGCTCTGTATTCACCTTCTGGGTAGATACTTTTGGCATTAGCAGATAACGTGATTGAAGTATACAATGCACCTTTGCAAAAGAAAAAGTCGGAAGAGCAAGACGAACCGACGCGCTTGTCGTCTATCGATATGCATGGCCATCGTTCTGACATTCGTGCACTTTCACTCAGCTCAGATGATGACTTGTTGGCATCCATTTCGCAAAGTAAGTTTACAAACACTTTGTCACTATATCTATTTACATAAAAACTTTGAAATTTTCTAGATGCTCTCAAGATTTGGAACGTGAAGACCAAGAGCTGTATTAGAACCATGGAATGCGAATTCGCTGTATGCTGTTCATTTTTGCCTGGTAACCGACATGTGCTGGTTGGAACAAAGACCGGTATGCTGGAACTCTACGACATTGCAGCATCTGCGTTAGTTGAGTCGGTGCGTGCCCATGACGGCTCTGTCTATTCTTTGCATATCCGTCCAGACAAGCGAGGTTTTGCGACCGGCGGTGCTGACAAGGAAGTCAAGTTTTGGGACTTTACATTAACCGAGCAAAATGCAAGTATCAGCACCCACGACCAAGTGAAACGAGATGGCTTACATTTATTTCTTTTATTATAGGGTTCCAAAAAGTTTTCATTTGTGCACATGCGAACGCTCAAGCTTTCCGATGAAGTCTTGTGTGTCCGCTACAGCCCCAACCAGAACTTGATCGCAGTTTCTCTCTTGGACACTACTGTCAAGGTCTTTTACCACGACACCCTTAAATTCTTCCTTTCCCTCTATGGTCACAAGGTACGCTCATATAATTTGTGTGTTTTCCGGGCGCATTTCTTACGTGGTTCATTAGTTACCGGTATTATCAATGGACATTTCCTCTGATAATACACTTATTGCTACTGCTTCCGCCGACAAAAATATCAAACTTTGGGGTCTTGACTTTGGTGATTGCCACAAGTCCTTGTTTGCACACCAAGAAAGCGTTACATCTGTCCAATTTGTGTGGGGTACACACTACTTCTTTTCCACAAGCAAAGACAAGGTTCTCAAATATTGGGATGGCGACAAGGTATGTAACTATCGGTATAAATAATAACCAGTTTCGCTGAGTCTCGGGTGATTTCTTTAAGTTTGAAAATATCATGAAGCTGGAAGGTCACCACGGCGAAGTGTGGGCGTTGGCTGTTGCAAAGCATGGAACATTTGTTGTAACAGGTTCGCACGACCGATCCATACGAATTTGGGAACGCACTGAAGATCAGGTACGAACTACTGTTCCCTTAGACGTGTCAGTAGATTGCATTACTTACCCGTTCCTTTAATTGTGATAGCTCTTTTTGGAAGAAGAGCGAGAAAAAGAGTTGGAAGAAATGTACGAATCGACTCTTGTTAATCAAATGGAGAAGGCGGATATCAATGACATGGAGGTGGATTCCGCTGGACGGCAGACTATGGAAACACTTAAAGCTGGTGAACGCATCATTGAAGCTCTGGAGCTTGCTGATGCAGAAAAGGCAGCGTGGGAAGCATACGAAGATGTAAGTCCATTTTATTGCATTAAATAAGCATGAACATCCATTTTGACTCGATCCTGGTAGGCCAAGTCTCGAGGTGTGCAAGCAGCACCGCCGCAAAAGAACCCTATTCTCCTAGCGATGGGTGACTTAACGTACGATCGCTATGTGTTGAATGTGGTTGAAAAGATCAAGGCAAACGACCTTGAAGAGGCTCTTTTGGTTTTGCCATTCGCCAAAGTCATGTCTCTCTTATCATACATTGAAGGATGGGCAAAGAAGGTATGATTTTTCTTGTCAAAACAGAGAATAAGAATAGAAATTGATGAGAAGAACGATCGTAGGATTGGAACATTATTTTGGTATCCCGCATTTTATTCGCATTGCTAAAGACACATCACAATCAAATCGTGGCCAACCGACTCATGCGGCCTATGCTCGACTCGATCCGACACCATTTACGTGCGTGCCTCCAGAGACAAAAGAACCTGATGGGTTACAACAAAGCTGCTCTTCAGTACCTGAAACGTGATTGGGAAGCGCGCAACACGGCTGAATTCTTTGACCAAGCACCTGCCAGCACGACCGAGAAGAAGCGCAAGTTCATCCAATTAGCCGCATAAAATTGTAAATGTTTTTTCTCTTTTGTTAGCACGAGATGCTCTAGAGAGATGTATGTTAATGTTTATGTACATTCTTTTTAATTCATTCTGATATCATGATCAGTTGTCATCATCTTTCATTATCATCGTCTATCTTCCAGTAGATGCAACTGTCCCAATGTCTTGATGGCCTTCTCGTACACTCCCAAAAATATACTGCCGCCGATAGAAATCCACATTACGCGTGGACCGATGCCTGCGAGTAACACCCTAGGTCCCTCTTCCGCAACGATGCGTTTGAATGTTGATATAATTCCGGTGCTGTGATCTGCCATTTGGTTCTACGAAATGCATCGTCAATGTCCTGTTTATTTGCTTGCCACCCAATCGCTATTTTTTTTACCTTTTGCAACAGCATGATTCGAGTTTTACAGACATCCAAGGGAGTGGTGATTGCCGCAGCCAAACCACCAGCCAGCGATCCCCACACGGCGGCCTCGTATGGTTCTATGCGACGGCCCTTGTGTAGTGAATAAGCATACTTGAAATATTCGTATACGGGAAACTGTATGCAAGTAAACGGGATTTCTCGTGCGACTGTCGACAAGAATCCGCGATAGAACCCGAGGATACCCTCTGTTCGCAAGACGTTCCGCACAGCATCAGACGTGGTCGCAAACTGCTTGGTCTGCATTCTTTGCTTGATCACTTCTGTCGGGACTCGCACAGTGCATGCAGACTTTGATGTCCATTAATCATTCACTCCCAGATATATCTGTGTAGCTACACTGTCGCTTACAATTTCACCAAACGATGCCGCTGCCATGTGAATAAAGTGTGCATTGTTCAACTTGTCAAAGGATGCTCCCAGTAACCGTTTCGTTGCCTCGTACGTCACAAAGAACAAGGATGCTTTCAAAAGAGAAAAGGACAATATCAGTGACTTATCTCCCTCTCTTATTCTACATCGCGCCCATACTCACCACTGGGAGCACTGCCGATAACCGCAGATAGCAGGCCAGAATATACGCCGCGAAAACCTCCAGAAGCTATAAACCCTGCCTGTGATTGCAGTCTGGTTTTGATCGTATCTGCAAGCGATCTCGGATCAGTGTCTTCTAAAGATCGCGTCAAAAGGGGTGGTTGTCATGTTACCCAGGGGAAAGAGTGCAGTGTCGACGGCTGTACCGGCCATAGCGCCTGCCAGCAGGGCTTGCCTCAAGTTGGTCTGGTAAACGGCAGCAGACGAAGAGCCGTCGTTGCTCATTAGCGTTGCAAGTGAAGGAACAAAAAAATGAGTGAGACTCGAAAAAATCGAGCGGCGGCGTTTCGGCTCTTTGACAGGGTCCTGCTGTTTATTATTACAGCAGATCACATCTGACGAAAATCTTGGACTTATATCACACAGCAGTAAAATTAAAGTGAGGCAAAGCGAGCGAGAATTATTTTTCACTTTCACATACAATTACTGAGTGTTGCTGCAACATTATGGCCAGAAAAGCCGGCGAGGCTTTAAGGCCCAGGATCATCAGGGCAAACCGATAAGTCCAGATTTTAGACTAAATGGTTCTTTATCCTACTCTGTACCGAGGATGAGCTGCAAAATTTTAATCCATACGAGCCGTGCCATATTAGCGAGAATAAATCGTTACAATCCTCAACGTTGGTCATTCTTCATCACCTGTAGGTGATAAGAATGAGTCCAAGCATTTTTGGTAATATCAGATACTGAAGATCGATCAATTTACACCTTGACTTTTGATACTGTAGTTTGGGAAACAGAGTTGCAGACGCAGTTCGAATGTGCACCGTTTTCATCATGTCTATAGGATAAGCGATATTGATTCCTTTGATATTATCTGATCCGACGTGGCGACCAGCCTGATTAGTGGACGATACTACTGTGAGATACTTGATTGCTTCTTTTCGTGTCATTCCTTTTATACGTTTGCTGAGATCACTGTGGACATATCCTCGCAATTCTAATAAATAAATGCACATTTTATCTCAATACGTACTGAACCTCTAGTCCTATGGATGGACGATTCATAACTACCCGTAAAGTTTCTATGCGCTCTTCACTTTCTTATCACTGCTTTTCAACCCAAAAGCGTATTGTTTATTAGAGCGCATGCACGATAATTAGACCGCCGGACAAGTTCCATTCAGCTTTATGAACATGTATATGTATCAATTCCAAATTACAACAGACTAAATAAAAATGATCATCAAAAGTATATTGTTCATATAGTGCAGAGCATCGTGGTCACTGCTTATTTTTGTATGCATATTATGCATTACACAAAACAAACAAATATGCAGCTTACTGCCAAAACGTTCCGAAAATGCCAAAAGAATGATAAACTGTCCAAAAGCTCATAACTGCACCTCTTACCGCACCATTTTTTATTCAACAACGACATATATTGCCGACGACTTCACACTGGTAACGTCGTTCCAGTCCTTCCACGAGCCATGGTCAAATCTGTGCTCTACGCAGCAGACAACTCGCTAATAGCCGGCACGACCAACACACGTTCAATGCTACCTAGTTTCGGGCAAAGGACAAATTTACTCCCTACTCTAATATCTCGTCGGATGCTCACGCCCTCAGATACAAAGGTCGGATAACAGAAGTATCGCGCTCATTGCAGATCGAGATGACACCGACAAACCAGCGGTATTCCGTTCCTCCATTATGCAATCGTTCTACAATCCTTCACAATGCGTCGGGCCAAGTAGATCTGTTTATATCGACCATATCAACGTGTCGTGCACAGACTCTGGCATTCCCTCTTTGGTTGCTAGCCCGTGTCCCTCATACCTTCCTTTTCAATCTAAATATCCTTCGGGCTCAACACTCTTTATATTATATTCAGTCCATTATTACCATAATACCAAACATCAGAAAACATATAATTATCCCTAGAATAAAAAGAATAAAACGATACTTAACTACCTCCTACCTTCGTGGTTCTCGTGGTTCCCTTTTCTGTGTGAGCTCGTAGCGCAAAACAAGTAGCGTTACGAAAGACGGTAAAAAAAAGGTCCAATAACTGCTTGGATAATCTAGAGTTCGTGACTCCTTCAGAATACGCATACCGGGCATATGGGGAAATGCAGACGGCCACTCGCAACGGTCACGTCATCCACAATATGGAAGACAGTTCGTACATTACCTTGGAATGGCCTTCCTTTCTATGAAGTATCGAATGAATATTACGTCGGGCGGGTGGGGGACGGGCTCCGAAACTTTGGAGCTGCATTATCGGACTCGGGAATATGCAGTGGTCGATTTTGGGGTCGATCAGACCCACGATTCTTCAAGCCGTTTTTCTTCGCAACCGGTTGACCGCCTGGTTGTCTACAAACCACGATTGTAAAACAACTTCTTTTTCAATGGCAATTATCCATCCCGCTAGATCTAGAAAAGCCATAAAAACCCTCTTGTAAACAGCGTTAGGCATCATCTCAATTCCACATTAAACAAGAAGAGCCCCAAAGGATATTTTTGTCCCTTGTCTTCATTAGCTCATAAAGCACTCTGACACAATTGCGAGTAATAGTCTGCATTGAGTATTTGATAAGAATAAATACGCAACCATGAACCTTCCTTGCTGCTCTTTATTCAGTTTCCAAGAATTTATCATGGTCAAATAGCGCGCAATCGTGTCCTAAAGGTGAATGTTGGTTAGCATACTTTGATTTTTCAGTGTAGTCGTCTCATTAAGGATGAAGATTGATTGCACTCCCACGACGTAAACAATTTTAGTTTAGCGTCGCGATCTGGCGCATAGATAACATAATCATACCTCACAGCTGCAGCTCACCCTGAAATCGTGTGTTTGCACCATTGTTCTAATAGATAACATGTCCCCTTAATCGTTTCATTGCATAGCGAACACATTTCCACGTCGCCCAAGTCAGGAGACATATGTACATATCTTTCCTTGGTAAATCATTCTAGTGCCAGTGATCTACGGTGCTACTTCCGTCCCACCTCCTTCCGAAAACTATCGATGCATATCGATTTGCTTAAACCAATGCTTTGCTACATCGATGTCTATCCCATCATATTTACGAAATTCTTACAATCTTGCCTTGTATTTGCTATGTTTGCATCGTCAATTATATATGTTCAAGGCTTGGCATGCATCGAGCGGGATTAGATTTATCTGATACTACTACACTTTCCGGTTATTGACATTTTCATATAATAGCTTAGTGGCATGCTGTTTTTCGTTTTATTTAGCATCGCATATCGTAATCTCACTGTGAGATTTCGCAAGACGAGTTTGCGAATGACCGTGATACGGGATATTTAAAATACTTTGACGATTGCCCTATTATTGCTAAGTTTTCCAAGAAAAAAAAAATCCAAACAGCGACGGATGTTGCTTCGCAGCAAAGTGGGCTTTTCATTCGTCGCGGAACAAAATTTTGCGTCTAAAACACCCCAAAAAGAAAAATATCTCTACATGAGATGGTTTTCTTGTGTACTTTTCTATACCACTGCAGTGAGGTGACATGGCAACTATCATGATCGGATCACGGAGAAGAAGCTCAAGCCACCAGTGTGGGTCACATGCGTGTGAAAATTAATGGGAGAAGTATAAAAAAAGGATCTCGAAAATCCAAAGATTGGACGGACTATAATTGAGAAGCAGATCGAACTCTCATTCGCTACCAAGGAGCACTTCTTGAGCACGCCATCGCTATGGTCTCTTAGAAAACAGCGGCGTTGGAAAGTTTTTTAAATTGGATCATCGAGATGCTCTATGTCGTTATCGCTTCTTCTTTAGCATTATCCCTTCCCCGTTTTTTCTTTTTTTATTAAAAGAGAGAAAATTCGACTAGCTATCCGGGTCACTGGCCACAACAAAAAAGATATCTCGATTTCAACTTTATCTCTCCCTCCACGTCAGATGGACTCTGAAAAATACGCCACATCGGTCGACCTGGCCGAAAGCCTTGGTGCTTCCACCGCATCATCCAAAGGCGAGAAACAGCAAGAACTACATCGCGGCTTGAAAGCTAGACATATTCAGATGATTGCGCTAGGCGGTACCATTGGTGCGTCTTTACAACGAGGAGCCATCATTTTCCGTTAGATATTAATCTGTCCCTTTCTTTTCCTTTGTCTCCATCCTCCAGGTACTGGCCTGTTTATGTCTTCTGGAAAGGCTGTGAGTTCGGCAGGACCAGGAGTAAGTCGACCTCTATGTTATTCTAGTTTTTTGGTTGCAGTTTATTGATTTTAATTTTTTCTAGGGTGCTTTGGTTGCCTAGTATGTATTCCCTCAGGATGCTTCGTTCAAATTTTTAGGTCGAGTTATTAACCGCTCTTTTGATACAGCGCCATCCTTGGTCTTCTCGTCTTCTGCGTCATGATGAGCCTCGGTGAGATGGCTGCCTACATCCCCGTCGCTGGTAGCTTTGCACAGTTTGCCACCCGATTTGCCGACCCTTCCCTTGGTTTTACTGTTGGATGGGTTTACTGGGCAAACTGGGCTGTCGGTGTTGCTGTGGAATTGACCGGTGTTGCTATGATCATGGAATTCTGGGTGCAAAGCGTTAATTCCGTCGTGTGGAGTATCATCTGCCTTGTCATCCTTATCGTCATTAATGTATTCTCAGTCAAAGGCTACGGTGAAGTCGAGTAAGTCTGAGCTACCGTAGCAACCGTTACCACAGCAACGGTAACGGTGCACCTAGCGATCAATAGAAATTTACCGTACTAACTTGATGCTCTCTCCTGCTAGATACTGGATTTCATTCATCAAAATCGTGGTTGTAGTGATCTTCATTATTGTCGGTATCTGCGTTGACACTGGTGCCGCTGGCGGCGACCACATTGGTGTTCGAAACTTCCACTTGGAAGGCGGTGCTTTCCCTTACGGATTCCTTGGCGTTTTCAATGCGTTCCTGACGGCTGCATTCTCTTTCAACGGTGTCGAAATTGTCGGTATCGCTGCCGGTGAATCGCAAAATCCTCACAAAACTGTACCCGCTGCTGTCAAGCAAGTTTTCTTTCGTATCGTCCTCTTCTACATCCTTACTATGCTCATTATCGGTCTCTGCATCCCATACACTGACCCGAACCTGTTGCGTGGTGGCGACAATATTTCCGTCAGTCCTTTCACACTTGTCTTCCAAAAGGCCGGTGCTGCTTGGGCTGCTGATTTGATGAATGCCGTGATTCTCGTCACCATGATCAGTGCTGGTAACTCTGGTGTATACTCCTCCAGTCGTACACTCCTGGCGCTTGCAGAGAACGGATCCGCGCCGCGCTTTTTTACTCGAATCAACCGTTTTGGCATCCCGATTTGGTGTATTGCTGCTAGTTGCTTCGTTGGCTGCTTGGCATTCTTGACCAGCTTGTTTGGATCCGGCGTCGTATTTACCTGGTTGACTAACCTCACATCTGTGGCCGGTTTGATAACTTGGGTGATCATCTCCATCACTCACATCGGTTTCCGCATTGGTTATCGCAAACAGGGTCGTTCGCTGAAAGACCTACCCTACGTTGCTCCTCTATTCCCGGTGTGCGATCTTTTCGTTATTGTCATCGGCCTTATCATCATTTGCGGTCAAGGTTACCATACATTCTACGCTCCCATCGACGCCAAAGATGTTGTTGCTGCATACATCGGTGTTATCTTTGCAGTAGCTCTCTATGTGGGGCACAAACTCTGGAAGCGTGGACGGTTCTTCAACCGATGGGAAGACATGGATTTTGACAGTGGCACCATCCCCATGGAGCCCAAAGACTATGATATTGGAACAACCAAATCCTTACCTCTCTGGAGACGCATTTTCAACAAAATCATTGATATTATTGCCTAAAAAAGTCGCTCATCATTTGTATATTTCTCTCACCTTCCCCTCCCTTTAGTCATTATTCATTGTACTTTATATGTATTTTGTATATTGATGCCTTCTCATATGTATTATACCTCTTCAACAGAGATTCCCACATTCTCACTAATTTAAAATGAAAAAAAGTGCCTTTTGTTGTTGGATGCAAAAAGAAAAAGGAAGAGGAGGTGGACCAAATTCATTCGCTTTTGATCGATGTCTCGTCGCACAGGAATTTGCGTCCCCGCGCAAACACGCGCACAGCAAACCTCTGCCCAGCCGCCCAGCCTTTGTCCGTCACGCACGGCTTTTCTCCCTCTCTTCTCCCTCACCCCAGTCTCCTAAAGACTTGCACAAAACGGGTTTCTTCCCGCAGCGCACATTCCTTGGCGAGCAATTGCTTATATCTAAACTCTCGGTATGTTTAGCTTGGAAACTTCCGACATTTGTCCACCCCTTCAATGCTGGTCGGATGAAACATGGGCTGCCGTCCTCTTCTTTTCTTCTTTAACTCTAAAGTTCATCCATTAACCATACTATTAGAATTTTGAGACGAAATGCAAACTATCAAGTGTGTTGTTGTCGGAGATGGTGCGGTTGGCAAGGTAAAGACAAACCTTACAGTTACTCCTGTCACTCATGCTGACAAGGTACATCGCTCTACAGACTTGTTTGCTGATATCTTACACGACCAACAAATTTCCTTCCGAGTATGTCCCCACAGTACGTAATAATGAGAGGAGGGGTTTGCGTAGGAGAAATGTAGAGATAACTGATAGGGCTTGACGCATACTTATCCAGGTCTTTGACAACTATGCAGTAACGGTGATGATTGGTATGCAAACCGACGCATATAGATGTGAACGTGCGAGGACATGTGCATTGATTCTTTCTTTTTCCTCTTACGTGCAGGCGATGAACCATACACCCTCGGCTTGTTCGACACTGCAGGTAATGGATGCTTTTGATAAGATACTATATGTATTAAAATCGGAGCAATGCTCAAGGAGGGACGGAAAATCTAACACATGCACTGTTTCTTTTTCTTTTCTTCTCAAACAGGACAGGAGGATTACGACCGTCTGCGTCCGCTATCGTACCCACAAACCGACGTCTTTCTTGTCTGCTTCTCCGTCACTTCACCGGCCTCGTTTGAGAACGTCAAGGAGAAATGGTTCCCAGAAGTTCACCACCATTGCCCTGGCGTACCCTGCTTGATTGTGGGCACTCAAATCGATTTGCGCGACGACCCTGGTGTCATGGATAAATTAGCTAGACAAAGACAGCGACCTATCACTTTTGAAGCTGGCGAACGACTTGCCAGAGAATTGGGTGCAGTTAAATACGTCGAATGCTCAGCACTAACGCAGAAGGGATTGAAAAATGTATTCGATGAGGCAATCGTTGCAGCGTTGGAACCACCAGTGAAAAAGAAGTCGAAAAAGTGCAGAATTTTGTAGAGATTCTTCAGAAAACCATCTCTTGCAATCTTGTATTCTACTCAAGTAATCTTTTTTTTTCTCGTTTACTTTCTACTTGATCTCTCTCTATCTCTCTTTCTCTGTCTCTCTTTTCTTTTTCTCTTGGCAGCGTTTGTCTCTCTCACACACACACACATATACACAATCTATATCTCTCCTTTCTTTTCTCTCGAGTTCCACTATTGTTAACTTTTTCTTCCTTTCTTGGAATATACACGGAAATGTCGACTATCGCCGTCAAATTACAAAACCAAGACAAAATTGTAAAGTCTACAAATGCTATCTTATCATAGTTTACTCCACATATCGTTCAAAATTTACAGGAAATACTGGCTGCCAGGCCCCGTCAAGGATTCGTTCTCCATGAACTGGGTATCGTTTTCTAAGAATATCCGATAGTCGCTTTCCACGATCTTATCGCGGTCGTCAGGCACCTTGAGAATGGCAGCCTTGTTTCCGCATCGGTAGCAATAGTTGGGTGCAGACCACAAAGTCACCAAGTTCTTCTCTTGGAATGGATAGTTGTATCCCTCATCTACCAATTGATGACTCCGGACAATAAGGCTAACATTGTTGTTGTGACAGAACTATAAAGTCGGATTAGCTATTAGTTGCATAAACATTGCCGGCTAATCGACTCACAGCGTTCGTGGGCAGATGACCAAAGAGGAATCCGCCTCCGCGAGGACTGATGGCCCACGAATCAACGTTGGCTTCAGGGTCGGACCACAGCAAATCTATAATGTATTTACTCCCCCGGTTAGGATTGCGATATATCGATATACTACTTTACGCACCACACGGTCCACCTGTTTGTGGCAATTCCTGCATCCTAAACAGCGTTCTAGACTTTTTTGGTCAGCGTAATGCTGCATACATACTGAGTCTTTAATTCTACCGGATAGAGTCAATAGAAGGTAGTTCGGGCGATAGTCCTCCATGCACACAAAATATATTCCCGTCTACAAGCTGCCGCATTGATGAGCTTAGATTTGCAGGAATCTTCGTTCACTGATGTGTTCTGAACATACCGCTGCGAGAGGGAGGTAATCAAAGACTGTGCAGCACCATTCCCAAACTTTTGAACTCTGATATTTCGCGAGGCATTCATCTGCACAAACAAATGATGTGAGCGATTCATTTTTGCTTTGCATTCATATATATTGCAAAATCTTACCATAGAAACCATATACTCTTGTTACGTTTCGACTCTCATGGTTACCTCTCGTCAAAGTGATACGATCTGGATATCTAGTTTAATAAATCGGTGAGAAAGATGATTTAATTCTCATTACACTGATGTTATTTGTGGATACTTACTTGACTTTATACAATAATAAGAGTGTTAATGTTTCAAGCGAATATCGTCCACGATCGACAAAATCTCCCTATCCGTCCTATCCTCAGAATTCTTGTCGTTTCCCTAATTGTACGTGAGAGAAAAGTAGCATACCATAAATATATAAGATGTCTCGGGCAGATCGCCTCCAACTTCAAAGAGCTTCAAGAGATCATAAAATTGACCATGGATATCTCCACACAGCGTAACAGGAGCGCGTACGGGAACAACAGTGGATTCTTCCGCTAGTATCTCCTTGAGCTACACAGTAAAGGAATGAGTGAACATGCAGTCCGAGATTCTTTTTTCTCCTTTCTGGCTGCTTCGCGTACCTTGTTGCATAGCTGCCGCATATCGTCCTCTGCAAGGTACTTGCAGGCCTTGATGGACTCGATGCAGGCGTCAACATCCATTGCGAGGAGATTGCAGAGATTGTGAAGGACAATCGGGGCAGAAAGAGTGTTGGAGTTGCTGGTGGCGAGCAAATGAGAACAAAGGAATGGCAAACTTGCTCCCGCTTTCGGTTATGAATCCATGCAGCCCGGACGACAGATCGGGCAAGTCCGCCCAACACCAGTGCCACCCTTTTTCTCGAACATACCTATATCATGAACAGTGAAATCAACTGCATTGCACTCATTGGCAAGCAGGTATGAAAGTGTCAAGCGGCGCTTACGTGCGCGAGTAACAGCTCACATTTAAATACGCTTTAGAATAATCCGTTGTATATCAAGAACTTTAGTCATACTCATCCTGACCTAAAGTACCACTACATTGCACACACGTCAATAGATGTAATCGAGGAACGAGGTACAGCGCTCGCATTTCGTGACATCCAAGTAGCAAAGCTGATAGCGAGGGGAAATATATAAACAGTAGGAAGTGGGCCAAAGAATTTGGACTTGTACCTGGGTCTGTTATATGCCATGGAAGACTTGGCAGTGTAGGTTTTACTATGAATTCTGACAACAATATGCATACTGATGTACGACGTTTATAGATATGGCTACATGACCAACACACGCGTAAAATTCATTGTCGTAGTGTCAGTTACGGATAGCATAATACGCGATGCAGACATGAAGATGGTATGAGGATGCCGATTGGGTCTCACTGGGGGGCAGCGTGAATAACCTATTTTGCCACAATGTAGATATTCAAAAAGATCCATAATGCATACTTGTCACAAATATGTAATCCATTTTACAATATTGAATCACAAAAGAGCTTAAACAGTAAAGCCTTCATCAGGGCCATGGACGCCATTGGACAAGAGGCCAATGCCCGGGCAACCTTCGATATCTAAAAATCTCGGCCGTTTGCCAGCTTGCTTGTAGTCATACATTATGCCTTTTATTGTTATTTTACTCCTACAGTCTAAGCAGTTGCGGGCTTCTCTTCCTCCTTGGCAGCCTTGTTGCCAGTCAAGCTACACATACAATTATTAGATAACAAATATTCTGTTACTACTTCCAAAAATTGTCGAATCCTTACCCGTTGTAATGCAAGTAGCGGTATCCTTGAACAAGCTGAGCAACCTCGTTCGTTGCGTGGCATGCAAACAGAAGATAGTTCTTTGGCTGGACGGCTAGTGCAAAGCGCATGAAGAGACCGGAATATACACACAAAGCTGTCGGAAAATGATAGCGGTATAAGCGTCAAAGTTTATCCTGGCATATGTACAAATAACCCACCAAGCGTCATGTTGCCAGAAATGTACTTGGGGTCCTTCTTCCAGTCAGCGATAGCAGCAAGTGGAATACCCCAGTTGGCGACAGGGCCCCAAAAGTGCTAATACAATAAATACTTTGTTAACATATTTCCAATGACACTCTGCTAAACTGGCTTTCCACATACGGTGCTGGAAACGAACGGGGATTGTCAGTCAAGATCTCGGCTACGATCCCT
Source organism: Rhizomucor pusillus (assembly GCF_041956525.1). Lineage (NCBI taxonomy): Eukaryota > Fungi > Mucoromycota > Mucoromycetes > Mucorales > Lichtheimiaceae > Rhizomucor > Rhizomucor pusillus. Next base: position 433,964 of record NW_027192157.1, on the reverse strand, counting down.
TTGTTTAACGCACCTCATCAAGTAATTGCGGAACTCAGGAGAAGCGAGCTTCTGTACAAAACGGTTTGCAACTGTGCCTGACGCCTGCGACATGTTGGGAAATGTTGGGAAAACGTAGACTTGGGTGTGCCAGCTTGGGAGATCCTCCGGCAATTTTCATCTCCGTCACCAACGGACAACGGGGTATCTTTTTCTATTATCCAACAAGTTGTACGTGGATTGCTACATCGAACGTGCTCCTCTTTTCTTTGTACGCAATGGAATAAAACTTGGATATTCAAAATGGCTTTTGAAAGTAGGTCACATTTGGAATAGTTTCGCTGATGGTCGTCATGTGCTCTAAACCATTGGATTGTTATTTATTACGCCCATCTATTAAGTGCTAAAAACGGATAGATACGTAAAGACGCCATTACAAGCTAGAAATTCTCTTATGGGGTACAAAGCGTAGATGGTAGCTACTGATGAAAGTTATGATGTATATATTTCGAAATCGCTTGGCACTATATGTAAAGCAACTGTGTTGTCTCCACCTTCGAAAGGGATGCCTATTGCTAATAATATAAAAGTGTTAAAATTGCAGCATGCATATACAAGAACTGACGAACCATCAAATTAACCAAAAGCAGTAGCCATGTGATGCAGAGGTTGTAGTCTTGCGTCAAGAAGCTAAGGGTGGTCTTCCCCTGCATGCAATGATAAATCGGTTCACGGCGTTCTTTGATCATCAGCATGCTACAAGGATATAAAGTGTTCTAGCTGCATTTTCAAAATCGTCGAGCTCAATAATATCTGAACCAAGCATAACTCAAGTGTAGATGCTTGGAAGTTTCTGAACCAGGACGGCGCAGCGCGCTTACGCGTTCTTCTATTGCGGGTTAAAACGGGCAACGTTCGCTTTTTTGACTTTTGTGTTCCTTGCTTTTTTTTACACCGTTCTCCAATGGCAGCCGACATGGAGGTGGATACTATGAGTATCCCGCTTTCCGTCCTCAACGATGACAGAGAGCACACAATGTACTATTCACAATCTTTACCGTATGCCGACCGATTAGAAGCCGAACCCGAGAATTGGCTTGCACAAGTATGCGAGAATATTGCTATTCACGTTAAAGCTGGCGATCTCGCTCCGGGCACGTTCGCTTGGGTTAAGCGACTAGAAAGGTAGAGTTCACCCAGCCTACGGACCAGCCTTTCGGTATCTTAGTCGAGAATTTGATACATAGTTATCGAGAAATGAAACACGCAATTCCACGAGAGACACGTGCAAAGCTCGCAAAACTTTTGTATGAATTGACGGTAACGCCTGGCATGGATACATCATTGGTGGAATATTGGGCGACAGTGTGCGTCCGTCTTATAAGGTACTTACCATTCATGGCATCCATCTCAGCGCTCCCTTTCCATTGACATTCTGCTCTTTTAGGAAACCAGAACGCATTGGTCCCGAGGATCTGACGCTCGATTGGCGCCCGTTATACCAGCTCATAAAAAAACACATATCTCCAAAGACGCGACAGGTGACTCTCATTGCGGAAACGTAAGCAGTTCAGCTCAAGTTGCTGTTTGCAGATATGTCCATGTGTTAACATTGCATGCTAGAAAACATATCACGGCTGTAATACGACTTGCAGAATATGCACAACGTTTCTACCCGCCGACAGCGACTGAAGAAATTCTGCAAGAACTGTTGCCAAGTTTTACAACGCACCATGCAGAGGATGCGCTCACGGTCCAGGGTTTTCTCTCACTTTTCGTTCCAGTATCGCAGCCAAAACATTCCATTACGAAGGCTAAACTATATGATAACGGGATTCATCCAAAGGAATATTTGCCAACGATATTTTCCATGTGGTCCATGGTCACATCCTCCTTTTTATTTGATGCTCAGTGCATAGAGTTACTCTCCCGCATAGCAGAAGCGAATGTCAGCGAACCTTTTCCAGTATTCTCCAACGATCAGATCAAAACGGTCTTTACTGCATGTCTTCGAATAATGAATCTGCCAGTTGGCAGTCGAGTGGATGGCAATTCTTCGAGTGGAAATAGGACGGGCGGCTCCTCCGGACACAACCAGTATGCTGGAAGGGTGGATTTAAAAGCAGGCAGTGCGTTAATCCTCAGAAGGAAGCCTGTAAGTTTTGATAGCTCCGAGTCTTGAGTAATTCCATTAAATGCTATTCAGGAAAAATACAAAGCACTTTCTCGGTTCATGGTGTATACAATGTTCCCGGCTGGAGAAGGAGGACAAAGTGATGTCTTGGACCTACTAAGCAATCTCGTACAAGCTATCGAATTATATTATCATCCATCCAACCACGGCACTTGGTCTTATTCTTTAGCGGCGTTTACACAATGCTTATCAGGCGACTTCCTGCAACGTTGGAGAGAAGGTTGTAAATAGCAAAAGGAAAATAAGTCGAGCAAGTATTACTAACAATATTTTATAGAGCAAAAAGATGATTGCGACACACCTGTGGAACGCCGATTGACTCCAGAAATGAAACAAAAGTTTGTGCTCATATTGCGACCTTTGGCTTATTTGACCATGTTTGGCAAAGATAACTACATTGTGAGTTTCGCACAAACGACGTTGCGCCGGCTAGCATGTAAGGCTATCATCTTTATCCATTCTGTCCAATACGAACTAATTATCACTTGATACAGGGCTGGAGCCGAGTTTAATATTCCCTGGTCTTTTGGAGCGCATATATTCTTCTCTGGAAACATTGACCGAGGTAGGATGATGTTTGCTCGCCATGTGTATATATCTTTTCTCACTCGAGATCTAATAGACTCATAGAACTTCCAGTGCAATCCAAGTCCTGGCGGAAATGGCTCATCCGTTACTATATCGTGATCATTATCCTGCAGGTGGCAAGCATCTTCTTCCTCTTCTACATCTAGTTACTCCAGGCATAGATCTCGTCGATCCTCCAAAGTCCATATCGATCATTCAGTTCATTGCTAATGCGGTTATGCTTGTACCCGTTATGGATTTGACTAAAGGGAGCGGATACGACCCGGTTGAAAATGAAGTGCGCTATGAAGGCATGGAGATCGATACATCAGGACACGAAAAAGAACTTTCACCGGAGGAGGAAGATAAATTATGCAAAGCTTCTACTGAAGGTTTCGAAGACTGGCTCGCCAAATTCTTACGACAGTCGTTCATGGTCGTAAGTGTCTATTCCGAATCTCTGTTATTTTTGCTGTAAGCCCACTAACGAGTGTCGATTCCAGTTTGAAAATTTGCCTACAAGTTACAAGTCAAGCAGCCCAGCAGCTGAAAATTCAGTAGTCCATGTTCTGTTGGTAAGTGAATGACTGGATTGTCTTCTTAAATGATGATACTAAGAGTATTCAAGGTTACCTGCGATACTTTGTTCCAGCAACTATCGGATGACCTTTACGATATGGCTTTACGGATGGTTGTAGACTTTTTGACTTCTCAAGTTCTCCCAAACGCATTCCATCCTATCGGCATCTTGTGTCGCGGACTGGCCAAAGCAAACCCCTCAAAAGCTGCAAAGAAGCTAATACCATTGTGTATCTCTAATATTCAAACTGAACTCGAACACGGTGCATCTTCCCATATAGTCAACTCGTCAGCAGCAACTCCCATCCAGTCTGACTCTACTTTGCATTGGTATCAAAGCATCCTTTTTGAAGTTTGCTCAGTTCTAGGTGCAGAGCTCTTGAATTATAAGCAAGAGTTAACAAGTATCATACGTGAGATGCTTGATAAATGCAAAACGCGAACGGGATTCATGTGGGCGAGCAAAGCATTGCGACACATCCTCAGATCATTGTTATCAATCTATCCGAACGAAATGCGAAGTTTTTCTCCCGAGGAATGGAATGACAAAGGTACAATTTGATTACTCTTTGTAGATACTCATTATTTAATGATTTCTTGTAGATTTTATGAAAAGCTCTCACCGATTGTGGGGAAAGCCGGGAAATCCTCAGAATCTAAGGATTGATTGGCATGTGCCTTCCGAGAAAGAAATAGATCTAGCCATGGAGCTTTTGGAAACATTTTTGGTGCCGTCCATTGATCATGTGGAAAAACTATTCAATGATCAAGGCCAGAAATCTGCAGCAGAATTGACGAATGAATTTTGCAAACATCTCGCTATTATACGGAATTGTCTACTTGGATCTACGTGTCTAATCGGGGAGGATGGTATCGATCCAGATAAAAACATTGACGAAACCAAGAGCAGTTCAGGGTAAGTGACAAAAGCAATATACCATAGACTGCATTGGATTCAAGTTTGCTTATCATTTCTTATTTTTACTAAAGCGATGAAGAGCCAGCGGCTAGCTACACCTTTGCCAAGCTAGAGGCTGGATATGCATTGACAGATACTTCAGATCCTCGATACATCCGTACTAAGGAACTGCGCAAGAACGTTGCAGAACTTATTCACAAAGCCCTGACATACTTTTACGAGAAAAGTGAAGACGATGTTGAAAGGATGAAGCTTATTCTAAAGCTTGCTCGCAGTTTCCTTGACGACATGGGCGTCGAGAAATCTGTCCTCGACTTGCTAAAGACACGCTATAGCTATGCAAAACCAATGTTCCAGACCCCTGTGGCGCGTAAAGAATATCCACGACGTTTGCTAGGTATTGTACATCGCAGTTGATGCATATTTACAGCAGTGCTGATATACTACTTCTAGTCCTAAGAGCTTATCTGCATCATTTACAGCGTTTGCGCCACAATGCGCACGGTAGAATTCCTGAAGAATTGCACATGTCGATATTTAATGATCTAGTCAAACTATCAATGAGCTCTTACGCCGTAGTTCGCAAGTAAGTGTCAAGAAAACCCGCTTTTAAATTATATGGATACTTAAGACCTATGTAGGACTAGCCAGAATGCTTTGGCAGCGACAGCAAAGAATTTTACAGGTGCTAAAGGCTCACTGATGACCTCCATTCTCGAAGGACTACAACGAGATGAAAACTGTATGTATTCTGCAACGTTATTTGGTTCGCTACCGTATATTGATTTTTCGGGTCCACTTGTAGTGGATCCGGAAGCGCAAGCTGATCGACTTAAAGGAGCACTTTATCTATTACGGCACAAATCCATTCTATCATCTTGTCTTCGTGATTGGCGGTTTATACCCAAGTTTGTAACGTCCCTGTGCCAGGCTCAACATGAAGACAAGGTAACAAAGATAGATCAAGATATTAGTGTAATACACTGACAAGAATGTTCTTGCTAGGTCTCTGTCCAGACACTCATCCGAAAAGTCTTTCTCGATTACGTTACACACTTCACGTTTCGCAATTATCAAATCATCGATACAAGCCATGTGGATGAAAATATTCAACAACTCTGTGACCTTGCAGCAGTTAGCAGTCGTATCGATACTACCACATCTAAAGTTTTGGAACGACATCAGAGACAATCAAAGGCATATCAAGAGCTTATGGAGTTTTTGATTGTATTTATGCAAGACAGTAAAGTTCACTGGCGATTTGCAACAATGGCTGCAAGTCTTTTGGATCTATTCGTCCGACCACAGTATGCCCCTACGGCAGATTTGGCAAAGATTGCCTGCGACTGCACATTGTCGGATCTGCCTGGTCTTAGACACGTTGGCTCAGAGCTAACTACGCAGCTTTTGGACTTTATCAAGCGGCGTACATATGCCAATGGGGATGAAACAGCACTGCTTCGTGGCAACATCGAGAACCCTCTCAAGAAAGAAGTATCTTTGAACCTTGAAGACGAGAACTTTACCAATGATTTTATCAAGAAACTTTATGACCCAGTAACAGAATCGAATTATCGTGACTGGTATGTCTTCACCATTGTTTAGTTATCAATTGGATGCACATTTTACTCATAGCTTCATAACTAGCCTGTTTGCAGACGGCCACGCTAAAGGATGGCTAGTATGGCCTAATAGCTACACATTCTACGTAGCTTCTACGGGAGATTCCTTCCTCTCAAATGTCGATGACAAATGTCGAGAAGCCTACGACGAGTTTCGCAAGGTGTTTACCACCGAGAGTTATTGGAAAAAGCTCGGTGACTTTATGTCTCAAGAAATTTCGAACCCTCAGGAAGACGTTTTTCATACATCCAATGCTTTGCTTTGCAAAAGTATTTTCAAAATATATTGGAATGAACCGCTGCACGAAGCAAAGCAAATTATTACCCAGTTCTGTGATGCTTCTGATCAAAAGAATCAGCAAAGAGCAGGTGCCGAACTGGTAGCCGGACTTGTACGTGGTATGAAGCATTGGCCAATCGCCAAGAGCGCGAAGGTGTGGGAATGGCTCTCGCCGCTTCTGCAAAAGACATTTGCCAATATCACCCCGGACTCCTTGACTTACTGGGAGAGCTGTGTACGATATTGTGCTGTAAGTAAGCTGCAATTATGTTTAGATTACGAAGGATGATTGATTAAATATTTGCATAGCAACGTCGGGATCCTCGCCGCATTTTGCCGCTTATTGAAATCATATTCGGCGCCGGGTTTGACGCAAACTCGGACGCTGCCTTTGTAGAGGCTAGCAAACTAATTTTGAAGAAAGCTATTCTGAATACCTTGACGTGGTGGGCGACTCCTCTCGCAGACAGATTATTACCGACACTTTTTGACAACATCCAACATCCTTACAAGCAAGTGCGTGAAGCAATTGCAAGTGATATCAACGCAGCAGTGCAGCTGCATTGGACCCCCGGTTTTCACAGCATAGACGATCTTTTGCAACGAGCGCGTCAAGGCCCGCTAATGCCTCTTGCAACCTGTGGCCAAGACACAGTATATTTGGAGACACTTCTTGGAAACTTGGATAGATGGCAATCGGAGTTGCAGCCTGCGCATATAGCCGGATCACAAGACTATATCAATGGAAGCAAGACAGGTAAAATATATATATATTTAAAGGCTGTTGAAGAATATATTGCTCATTATTGTTATAGTTCTTTGTTGGTTAACGGAAGGTTTGACACGATGGCGCGTAGCAGGCACTATTCCTTTCACCCGTTCTCTTTGGCCCAAGATATTCATCATGCAAGAAGTTCATGATGATCAAGATCTTCAGCAAATGAGCGGCAAGGTCCTTCAATTTTTTGCGCAATACTACTATCCACCATCCATTATTGCATCCATACTTGAACAATTCATACAAGTGCTCACTGGATCAGAGAGCTGGCGTATCAGGATCCGTGCGTTGCCAATATTGCAAATATTTTATTTCAAAAACTACTTCTTCATGGAAGCTGATCAACGGGCTCGCATCATGGATGTTGTGAGTGATATGCTTCTTGATACGCAATTGGAGGCAAGTGTAAAATGTAGATCTTGGCAGAAATTATCTGCAATCTAACGCAGAATTTGTTCCTTTTTCTATACAGGTGCGACAAATGGCTGCAGTGACTTTAGGTGGTCTGGTGCGATGCTCTCAGCGTGACACGATTGATATTGTAAGAGAACGATTCACAAAGCTTCTCCAAACCAACATCCCTAGAAGGAAACGAAGCAGAGAGACGGGCAAGATCATCGAGACCCCCGAGTTCCGGGTCGCGCTACTCAAGAAACATGCTGGCGTACTTGGATTGTCGTGTTTGGTCAACGCTTTCCCGTACGATGTGCCCAAATGGATGCCAGAGGTTGTTTGTCAGCTAGCAGAATGCATGTCAGATCCTGCCGAAATTCAGGTATGTTTTATCAAGCTTATTGCTTGCAATATGGTGTGCTTACATACGACCAAACTTCTTAGGCAACTATAAGGAAAACGTTTTCAGACTTTAAGAGGACACATTGCGATACATGGCACGAAGACATGACCAAATTTACGGAAGAACAGCTATCTACATTGAATGACGTGCTGATATCGCCCTCATATTACGCTTAAGCAATAAACGACATTCTTCAGCCTAACTAGGCTCCAGGCGAGCTACGTTTGCACGATAAGCGACTGCTTGGGTTGATAGGGCTAAATGTAAACATATGCGCTGAAAGTATGCAATGCACTCCATACGCTCTGCAGATATAAAGGCTGATATCGTCCCCACATCCTCATTGGTGTAACGTAAAGTGGCATTGTTTTGAGATATAACAAATCTATTTTCACATGTGAACCGTATAATGTCTTCTATCATTGCTAAACACGTCTCGGTTCTTCGTACAAGATTGCAACGGGCTCCACTCCTGACTGACACTGTAAATTGATGGAAGCTCTTAACGTGGCTGAGTCTGGATTAAGCACGAATAAAAGTAGGTCTATTTCCATTTTCTTTGTCCACTTTTTTGAAAAATGTCCAGAGTTTACATTGGACGCCTCGCTCGCGACACTAGAGAACGAGATCTTGAAGATCTGTTCAAAGATTGCGGAACGATCCGCGAGATTAATCTTAAGAGCGGTTACGGCTTTGTGGAGTTTAAGCACTCTCAAGATGCCCGCGATGCTGTTTACAAATACCACGGCAAAAGCTTCCTTGGAGAGAGGTAAAGCAGGGTGCGGATGGATATATCATGTGAGTATGTACTGATGAAATACTCTGAAGAATCATTGTAGAAATTGCTCGTGGTACTCGTCGCAGTAGACGAGAAGATCGTGGCCGTGACGACAGGTTGCGTGTTGCTTTGTCAGGACCACTTGGAGCAGCAGGAAAACTCAAGCGGCTCTTTTTCTTTATATAGAAGGTCCCGCTACCGTGTTATGGTCGAAAACATCCCCGAAGGAACCAGCTGGCAGGTACGAGTTCTCTCCCGCGTCTACTCTCTCTCTCTCTCTTTTGCTTTCGCTTGGTTCGCATGCGATCCGGCTCTCTCTCTCTCCTTCCCCCCTCGGCTCTTTGTCTCTCTTTTGGGTTTCGGTATGGTGTTGTCTCTGCTTGAGTCTAAATCGTCTTCCTCTCTCTCTCTCCCTTTCTTCCGGGACCCTTGGCTGGTACTCTCTCTAGGATCTCAAGGATTTGATGCGCAAGGCTGGTGAGGTGACGTTTGCAGATATTTTCAGAAGCCGTCCTGGTGAAGGGTAAGTTGTAACAGTGATTGAAAAGATATATTCAATGGCTAACATTTATCCGGGGAAAATTTCCTAAAGTGTGGTTGAATTCGCACACCGATCGGATATGGAGTATGCTTTAAGAAGATTGGATGGTGCTGAACTCAAGGGCTCCAAGGTGAAGCTCTTTGAGGTAAGAGGATACAAATAAGTTATTTGCAATTGTTCAAAGTATATTAACTGAATGACCAGGACTCTCGCCGTTCCTCTCGCAGATCACGCAGCCGATCTGTTTCCCGTAGCCGCAGCCCGCCTCGTCACCGTTCATCGCGCCGTCGTTCTCCATCCTATTCGCGCTCCCGCTCTCGGTCTCGCTCCCCTAGACGCCGAGGCGGCCGAAGCAGCCGCCGTGAGGAGGATCTCGACATGAGGGATAGAAGCCCCGCTGACAAACGATCCAGAAGCGCTTCTCATCGGGCAAAGAGCCGTTCACCCGTTCGATCGCGTTCGCGCTCTCCTGCTCCTTCGCGATCCCGCTCCCCGACTGGCGGCGAACGCTCTCGTACTCCTTCGCGCTCACGCTCTCGTTCCCCTGCCCGCAATGGATATAGGTAAACTCTAGGCACGGAGGAATACGCCACAGCCTTGCTAACTAATATTGTATCTGCAGCGACGCGGAGTAAGTAAATGTCTTTAAAGCATCAGATTCTTTAAACGATGAAAAGTTATCTCAAAATATGTGTCTCTCTCGCTCTGTTTCATTCTCATTTGAATAAAAATGCCTTCAGCTACAGTTTTTTAACCGGTACTAATTTGACTGTGTCAGTTTCGGCACACTTTTTAAACGATTGTTTCTGGCCCACGAGCTTCGTTTGTTCCCTGTCCTTTCCTGACGTGATAGGCACAATATGAACTTTAACACCACTGTTCTTTTTGACCCTGAATACTATTCACTTTTGCTAGTAACCGTCTACAAAAATGGTCTAGCTACTACTATGCCGCGTGTGTCTTCGAATGTTGCAGTCAACGCTAGAATCTCTGTTGTACCCCCACTTACTTAGAAGAAGTGGTATGCTTGAAGCATTAGAGGGGATGTTTTACACCATTCAAATCCACGCAAATGTGTCTGGTCGCCGAATGTCTGGAAGATGTGGATCACTCTATCTATCCAATATGTACCTTCTGATTTCGGCTGCTAGTTTTGATGGCGATGGCATTTATCTGCGAACGCTGTCAGGATAAATCGTATCGCTTTAATAAACATTTGCTCCAAGTAAGATGAGGTAGTATCTACAGAGTGTCTCCAGCTGTATGGCTCCCATTCAGTATAATTCTCGATCCTAAATATGTCCAGCAAAAACTTGTGAGCAGCTGGGAATCGTTTCAAAGATGCAAGTGACAGCTGGGCGTTCTGTTCCTGCTTTATCATTGACATTTTTAAAGTAGATAACTTGCTGTTGCAGGGTGCGATGATGGTGAGCTGCACCTCTAAATCCTTTATGTGGGGCAACGGCCGGTTGTTGCGCCGGGCGACGTGTTGCTGGACGCTGTCCCACAAAGCGAAGGCTGTTCGGCAGCAAGGACACCGGTTGATCAGGCAGCCGATCACCTGTAATGGTCCAGGCTGGCCTGTTACCATTGAATGTTGGCTCGGTGATCGTGCCAAAGAGCCTAATACCGGGCCCGTCCAGAGCAACGATGGTTCTCAAGATCTCTTACACCGGGGTAGACCGCAAAAGCGTGGCGCGACAGACACACGGGCGTTGACGTTAAGATGAGGGGAAGTAAGAGGCATTTTATAAAAGGTTCTAGTAAGCAGTGGTCAACGAACTTCGGTGGTAGATTGCGAAGAGACGCGTGCCCTTTCCACTTGCACCACTTTGAAAAGAGGATATGCCTCGGACTTTGTAATTACGTTTTAGTCGATGGGTGTGTGGCTCGTTCTTTTCTTCGTGCTTTAACCTTGGAGATGCTAAAGATTGTCGGTTCAAGATCAGTTAGCTTTGCCCCAGCTTTGCTTGTATGTACCAGTTGCGAATGTATCGTCCAGAGCTTTGCGCACTCACCAGTATACACGTAGCAGACGACGACCGCGCGGACTTTGTCGTCTGCCTCTGCTGCTTTAAAACCGACCGATGTCTCCGCTGGACAGAAAGCAGCAAGTATCCTTCTTGTCTTGCAACGACATTGTGCCCGCAAGCTGAGACCATGTTCTTCTGTATAGAATCAAATCAAAAATCAAATGAAGCATACAGTCACCTTGGTGCCTGGCGACGGCGTCGGCAAAGAGTTGTCTGACGCGGTCAAGGCCGTCTTTGAGGCCGCCAAGGCGCCTATCGAGTGGGAGCAATTCGATCTGTCTGGCCACGTTTCGCTGAACGATGATTTGATGAAGGAAACGCTTGCATCACTCCGGCGCAACAAGGTCGGACTCAAAGGCATCTTGTTTACGCCCGTATCCCGCCTCGGTCACAAGTCTTTCAACGTATCCATGCGCAAGGTAAAAAGGCAAGGTGAATTTAAATAAGCGGATGCTAATGGTCTGCTGTGGGACAATAGGACCTTGACATTTATGCTTCGATCTCGCTTATCCGGAACATCCCCGGCGTCCCGAGTCGGTTCCAGGACGTGGATTTGGCCATCATTAGAGAAAACACAGAAGGCGAATACTCTGGTCTCGAGCACCAAGTAAGCCGTTAGATTTATGACATATGTGCAGAAGCTGACTCTATTGGGCTGCTAGTCCTTTCCCGGTGTAGTGGAATCTCTCAAAATTGTCACGAGAACAAAGACGGAACGTATTGCACGTTTCGCGTTCGATTTCGCTCTACGGAACAACCGCAAAAAAGTGACATGCATTCACAAGGCTAATATCATGTACGTATAGTAGAGAAAAATAGGAGGATACGTCTGTATTTACTTTGTGGATGTTAGGAAACTCGGCGATGGTCTATTTTTGCAGACATGTCGCGATATCGCGCAAGAGTACAAAGAAGCCGGTATTCAATTCACTGACATGATTGTAGACAATGCATCCATGCAGCTTGTGTCGAGACCTCAGCAGTTTGATGTTTTGGTCATGCCAAACTTGTACGGTAGCATCCTGTCCAACGTTGGTGCGGCCCTGGTAGGCGGTCCTGGTATCATTCCGGGAGCCAACTATGGTCGAGAATACGCCGTCTTTGAGCCGGTATGTGGGAATCCACAAAGATTCAGGGATTGTTGGCTTACACTTATACTGTCGTCTTGTCAGGGATGCCGCCACGTCGGATCGGATATTGGAGGCAGCAACATTGCAAACCCTACAGCCATGATCCTCAGTTCTGTCATGATGCTCCGTCATTTGGGACTTGACGAACACGCTAACCGCATCTCCAATTCTGTTTTCCGAATTATCGAAAGAGGACACGTATGTTGATCGGTCCACCTAGTCTTTTCCCTTTGTTTCTAATCATGTTTTTAGGTCAAGACACGCGATATGGGAGGCGACAGCTCTACCACCGAGTTTACCGAGGCTATCATCAAAGATCTCTAAAGTGGAAATAAAGAATACCCATAAATACGAAACACACTAAATTCGTTTCGAAGCGACGTGGCTCAGGACAAACTGGTCATGGTAATCACCCAGTGTTTCTATTTACGTTCATTATCATAACCTGATGATACAATGGATACCAGCAGGACCGTATTCTCTCTTTCTAATCATTCAATGTTGTTGAGATCATGCAATTTACATTTATGTCAGCTGAAAATATTCTAATTTTTCATTGTTCTGTCTATTTCTTCTTGCAGTTGACGTATCTTCGATGATTCTTGAGGTTTTTTTGCGTCTTGAACTTTGAATGACAAACATTACACTGAAAGCGGTAGCTCTAAATAGTCATTGTTTGCACTTTAGATCAATGCTTTTTCAATGTCAGGATATCCATGCAGAAATTGCACTTACAGGTTTGTGTTTCAAATTCACATGCTCTTTTACCCGCTCTCGTGTAGGAAATCGCTCATCACATTCTTTGCAGGACTACGACAAAGAAAAGTAATGGTAAATATATGTATATCGCTTCAGCTAATACTGAAAGTTTTCCACTTGCCAGTTCGAATGGATGCTCGTTCCTCTGGTGAGCGTAAAGACTGAAAGGATAACTGTAAACTCGACCACAATCCGGGTACGTACACTCATATGTATGCTTGGCCTACACGTATGCTTTATGAGCTTGTTGTGAGAAATATAGAATTCATCACTTGCCATGAAAATTACCTTTGAGCGCCGTGCATCGTAACCTAGCTGACGCCTTCTTCCTTCAGGTAGGTCTCCATATTCTTCATCTTCTTCTCCGTCGTTGTACTCCTCGCTCTCATCCGGGGTAAAATATTCATCCTCCCCTTCTTCTTCCTCGTCATCGTCGGCTTTTTCGCTCGTTTCAGAACCTTCTTCCGTTGCATCGTCTTCTTTCATCGCGCCGCTGGACGCGTCTACTTCTTGTTCCTCATCCTCCGTGGAAAAGTCTTCCATATCTGTATCTTGATCTGATTCCTGCTCGATATACTGTGCGCGGGAAACACGGCGTGTTTTCGGTACTCTTTCAACGACACTCTCTGCGTCGCTGTCGCTGTTGTCGACATCGCTCGCTGTGGTTTCGGAGTACATCGAGTCATCCGAAATATTGCGTTTTCGCGAAGATCGTGTTTGACTGCGAGTACGAGGTGTCATAATTGCAAAGAGACAAAATAGATGAGTTGATGAGTGATGGCTAAGAAAACGTAGAAGCAGAAGGAGGTGAAAAAAAATTAAAGCATCAACAGACTCTCTATTTTATGCAAACAGCAGGGCCGATCATCGACCCATTGTCTTTCCACCGCAAAATTCTTGGAAGAACAAGTCAAGGACAATGGAATGCTCTCGTCGTCATTATCTACGCAGTAAAATCGATGCAGTAGCTGTCGATACTGTGTGTATGCATTGATCGTCTTTGTAAGCAATGTTTACGTGGCATGAATATACGAGCAGTCAATGTTGACAGCGGAATAACGATCAATGCAGGGACTCGTGGTACGATTCATGTACGCTCTGTTTGCGCTGGTATTACTACTGTATTGTCTAGGCTTCATTCGGTACCATAGTCCGCCACTTTACTTATTCAGAAGTACTTTGGAAAAGACTATATAGGCTGGAATTTGGCACTGTTTTGATGACTCTAAATATGCGTAACGACCATGAGCCCATGACTATTGGTAACACTCATCTTGGTCAAACGTCGATGTAATGTTACCAAATCCGGGGAAAGCCAGCGATTGTCCATCGGTCAACCTAGCACGAGACCCTTTTCTTGCGCGACGCTAAATGTAAACAAAAGGACGGAGTCTGCAGCAGAGCATTCAGTCTGTCACTACTACTCACTACGGCAACGATTGCCCAATCTTTACTTTATGTATGCACATATAAAAATGTCACCGAGATCTTGCTTGTTCTCCTCTTCTTTCTTTTCTATTTCATTATACCGTCTCTCCCCACTTTTCTGCTTCTTTTTTAAAGATCTTTCTCACCACCGCATACTATCTTAAATGTATCCGGCAGCGGCACCGCCTATTCCTTCCGCAGCATTCTCGCCAGCAACGCCTTACTACGGCTACCCGACGCCGGCTTCATCGTTGTACCCTCCGGCATCGTCTTTTGATCCAATGATGATGCGGCAAGGTCCACTGCCAGTGATGCCTCCACCGCCGCAACCAGGTTGGTATCTTGTTGGAGTTATATGTTTAAGATTTACTTATATTACATGGAACTTGTTTCTTTTGCCTCTAGCATATCTCGACAATGCGCCGCCACCAGCAAGCATGATGCCCTATACACCTGCAAGTGCACTGCAACCTCCTCCACCGCCCTTGCCAGGTGCAATGGCTCCTCCTCCACCTCCACTGCCTCCGCCGCCACCCCCACCACTCATGCCGGGCGGGCCACCGATGAGTTGCTGGCAAGAATGTATGGCGTGGTAAAGTAAACAAAAGATTCATGGGGACACTCACGATTTAACTCTGTGGTTGCTAGTCTTACGGTGACGTTGTGTTGCTGTTTCTTGTATGATGAATACGAGCATCATCGCGCCGACCCGGATTACCAGTATTAGCGCGAAGTATTATTATTTTTTTTTTACTGTACATAGAATTTTTAGGAAACAGCCTCCTCGCGAACCTTTTGACACATATATAAAGATGTATATCCCGTCCGCTTGTACTTGTTTTGCAACGGTTGTGCAAGCAACAAATCATCATTATACGTCACGGGTCGCAGTTGTTTCGTCGGCACAGCAGCGCTGCTGGGTTACAAGTACTACAAAACTGCTCGTCGCATGATGTATACAGCGATCATCAGAGCACTCTTGAAAACAGCTAAATTAGCGTCTAACTCGAGACTGTGCTGTGTAAATTATTTACTGAACGTGATCAAGGTTGCGAAGTAACAAAACCTCCCTAAAGTTAAAGTGCTCTTTTTCCCTTCACGTGCTTAAAACGATGATGAACAATTGTTTGGTCACTTTGTGATGTACTCAAACAATCCTTTGCGGGATTTTCATTTAAGCGGGCGGCGCAGTATACCCAATCTTCTTGCGTCTCAAAACTTGCTGGATACCTCTTTACGGTAGTAAAACTCCATTCTTGATACAGCTTGCTACTCAGCACGTTGTCAAAGTAAATAGGCTCAATTCTTCAATAGCTGGACCCACTCCTAGTTTAACGCAGGAGTTGTCTACTTAGGGCAGGAGCTGATTGCAATCCGCAAGAGACGATCTCCATGTGCAAGGAAAGGGGCTTTCGAATAAGGCTGCATGAAGACTGAGTTGAAATCGCCACTGGGACGTGAGTAAAATGCACTTTATACAGGCACACTCACATTCGTGGGAAAAAACCATTCCTTTTCTTCCTGGTTTGTTTTTTCGTGCATAGCATGGTGGTTCTTATTGCG
This sequence comes from Rhizomucor pusillus, assembly GCF_041956525.1. Classification (NCBI taxonomy): domain Eukaryota; kingdom Fungi; phylum Mucoromycota; class Mucoromycetes; order Mucorales; family Lichtheimiaceae; genus Rhizomucor; species Rhizomucor pusillus. Next base: position 418,018 of record NW_027192157.1, on the reverse strand, counting down.
AGAAGAGCGTTGAATGTTACTGCAAAGCAGGCACTGCGTCGCTCGTTTGCGAGCTCGGCAACTGGCAAGTATAGACATAGATGACAGAGACTACCAGTGAGACTTACCAATCCTCATAGTCCTTGTAAGCATCCTGCGAGGGAATGAAGAAGAAAATCACACATAACCGTTAGCTATTAGAATTCGCGAAAAGAATCAATTGGATTGATTGGTTTGGGCCAAATGGGCCAAGGCATGGCTAAAAACCTCGCCGAGAAATACAACGGTCCCTTTTATGTCTACGACATTAACCGGGCAGCGCTGGACAAGTTTGTGGATGCGTATCCAAAAGCCAAAGCAGCGGCGAGTCCTGCCGATCTTGCGGACAAGGCAAGCACCGTGATTACCATGCTGCCTGAAGCTACACATGTCCAGCAAGTATACGATGCCATGCTGGATGCGGTTGACCAGGAAAGCGTGCTTGTAGACTCTAGCACGATCGACACTGAGGTCGCGCAACGGGTCGCTGCTACTGTCATGAAGACCAAGAATGCAAAGGCATTCGATGCACCCGTCAGTGGAGGTGAGGAACCGGTTGTTCACCTGGCCTTTTTTTGTATCTGGGAGCACTGATCATCAGCATCATTATCATCCGTGCATATGCATTTACTTAGGCACCGTGGGCGCTGAAGCTGGCACGCTGACATTTATGGTGGGAGCGCCGTCTGTGGCCGATTTTGAGCACATCAAGCCAACACTGTCCATGATGGGCCGCAACGTCGTGTACTGCGGTGCCAACGGCACAGGACAAATTGCAAAGTTATGCAACAATATGCTGCTCGCGATTTCCATGATTGGAGTATCCGAGGCGATGCTGCTAGGTACACGACTAGGCATGGATCCAAAGCTGCTAGGGGGAATCATCAACACGTCGTCGGGTCGATGCTGGAGCTCGGATACGTACAATCCTCACCCGGGAGTTATCCCGAACGCTCCTGCTGGACGAGACTACAAGGGAGGATTCAGCAACAAGCTGATGGCCAAGGATCTGCGGTTGGCCATGAAAGCCGCCTTGGATTCACACACCAACCCCGTCCTGGGAACCACGGCTGCACAGCTGTACAACCAACTTTCAAACGCGGAGGATTTTGGCACGCTGGATTTCTCGAGTGTCTACAAGTGGATGCAACAGCAACAGAGAACTGAGCAGACTAATGTTGGAAATACCATAGAAACTGTATAAAATGTCTGTATGACTATATTAAAAAAGGAAGAAAAAAGAGATTATGTACATGTGTATGTAAAAAGGCGCGTGAAGACGAAAGAAAAAAAAAGGTTGAGGAGTTTTTTGGGGGGAAGGTTGTTGTGGGTGGGGGGAATCGGGCGTTTGACATCGCTGGTTTGATGAAATTTGCTATGTTACAAAAGTTTGATACTTTAGGATGAGAGCCGAGGTGAGGAAGAATCAGATTTGTAGCAAGCCTTTGTCTTGATGAGTTTCGCGGGCATCGAGGAACCACTTGAAGTATTCGTATACGCTCCAGCTAATAGCAGCGCTTGGCATGTTTGTAAAGACACGTGGCTTGTAACCTCTAAAGAAGCCCCGCAGACCGTAGCGCTGGTTGATGATTGTCATGGCGTCCCAAAAACCAGTAACATTGCGAATACGAGGATCAAGGCTCTGGCCCCTAGTTTGCAGCAAAGTTTTGATCACATCTAGCGGTGTAGTGACGGATGCAGCGACCATGCCGGCGAGACCGCCGGCAATAGCGTGTGTCTTTGGATCGTACTGGCCGGTTGGGTTGAGTGTCTTGCGGAAGTATTCGTATGTGGCGAATTGAACGGATTGGAACGGCACAGACATGGCCAAAGTCGTAGGCAGTGAGATGTAGAAGGCTGCGATGCCTTCCTTTGCAAATACAGTTCGAGCGCATTCCCGTACTGATCGATACGTCGAATCTTTGAGCTGCATTCTCTGCTTGACAACTAGAGTCATTTAAATGTTTGTTAGCCTTTGGTTCCATCAACACGCGCATACACATAAACGCAACGTACCATCGAAAGGAGTCATCAATGCATCGTGAGCAAAGGTAGCACATGCACCGGCAGCAGCAAATGCAAGGGTATTGTTTTCCTTTCCCTCAGCCTCAAACTTGTCCTTGCAATACTCGTATGTTGCAAAGTGAAGAGCGTGAGCAGGGCCAGCACCCAGCACGACAGAGTTTACACCACGCCAGAGATTTTTCAAGGAAGTGCTAGCTGCCACTGCAGCGTGAGCACCGCCGCCGCCGACAACAGCCAGCGCTGCTGCCCCTCGTCCACTTGAAATGACTTGCATTCTAGTCTGTAAAGGTTTCACGTCAGTCAATCCACAAGCACGCGGCATGATTAATGTCGTGTATATGTACCTTTATGCTATCAACAGGATACATTGTACAATGTTCAGCTATTCCAGCAAGCGCGCCAGCCATAGCGTTCTGCGCCATCGATGAGTTCTGTCCAAGGGACTCGTAATCGTATTCTTCGGTCATTGTGAGCGGTAAAAAGTTTTTGTTTTCTTGGATGCCGGTTATAGAGTGGGGAGAGAAAAAGAGAAAAGTGCGATGCGCAGAGGAAAGCGGGGAGGGAAAAGAAACCGGGAAACTCGGGATGAAGAAAAAGAGAAAGAGAGAGTGCAAGAGAGAGAAATAGGATTTTTTTCTCTTTGCTGAGTGGATCTGATATGGATTTCAAGATTACAAACCGACAACGGCCAATCAAAACGGATCTGATAACGCTGGCTTTGATTTCCATGCCTGATGGAGGGACATTTCATCTTGATGGGAACGTAGCACAAACAGACTGGGGGTTTCTTTTGCTTTAGCTTGACGTCGAAACATGAAGCACAGATGTCAAGGCGCGAGTCAAACTACTTCCCATTCATCGCCGACGAAACGACATCCTTTATTTTTTTAATTACCAAGAATTCTTAATGATCTCTTTCTTTTTGCTCTTTTACCTTTTCCTCCCCACAACCCAGAGTCATTCTCCCCTCCTTGCGTGGCTAGACATGCAAGCATCATGTTTGTTGTTGTAGCCACATTTAGGACCTGAATATGATATAATATCGGATAAGAGTGGACTCCATTGTTTCCTCCACCACTTCCTTTTACTGCAATCCTCCTCAGCCGCCGATACTCATCCGGCTGAAAACCAATAGTAGTGTGAATATGCGCGCGCTTTACCGGACCCCACCCCCCTAATTGCCGACAATGTTCACAAAACCTAAAGATTGGACAGGCTCCAGCCAGATGCCATCGATACCTATTTACTTGTTGCATTGTCTGAACGTGGAAAAAAAACGGTGGATGTCGCGTGCTAGTGATGTACGGTTAATAAACGGTCATTTCAGTTCCGCCATTGTAGACCGAATCTACGTAGCCGTTCTTCTCAGTTATAAAGTTTAGCTGTGGATGACGCTGCAGCAAACAGCAGCAGCACCTTGTATCCTCCGATCGGCTGCTGCTGGAGGCACTTTTTGCATTCATTTCATTCAAAAATACTATCATCCACAACAGACAAACTGCTTATATACAGTCGTGCAAGCAAAAGGGAATCGATGTTTGTTATTTTGCCACAATAAGCAATAGCCAGCTGATACCCTGTGCTAGTAAAAAGGGAAAGTTGGGATAGGAGGATCTCGGGCAGACACTTCCGAGAATGTCACTTGGCGCAACGTTACACCAGTGATAAATACTTTGGCAGTAGATGCGGATACCACACACGCACGCACTTTTTGAGCACACAGCAAAAAGAGGATGAAACTAGCCATATGAATTATGAAATCACAAAGTACACATGACCATTAAATTATAGAACTTGATCGATTAAAGTCGTAACTACTGCCGACATTGCTATGTACTGCTCCAGTAATAGTTAAAGTCATTTCTCTTGAACATGGTGGAAACGCAAGCTCTCAGACGGCATTATCTTGCGCAATACGAGTTCAGGGCAAGCTATTGAGTCTTCTTGTTGCTGTTCCTGCTGCAGCTGTTGTTGTTGAATACTGTATGGATGCATCCAGTGGAGTTGATCATGCATGCTATCGCGCGTGATAGCAGTCTGCAGTTCATCTATTTCATCGTCTTCATGTTCGTCGTCATCTCCGTCCCCTCTGTTGCGGCCGTACTTGAGCTGTTTGATAATCAGATACGAGGCTAGGTACCCTATGAAAACCGGCAATATCTCACATGAGGCAACGTTTCACATGCTCCCCTTTCTTCAATTTCTGCCCGCGCGGACGAATAATTGCTGCTGCCCTGCTGACTTACAGTCAATTGTGTATAGAATCGGCGAGCTTCCACCGAGCACTCGTAGAGTAAGCAAAATGCCTGTCAAAATATTGGACAGGCACACACCGAAACTTTGAATAAGAGTTGAGGGGGTTGCATTTTAGCTAAAATGCTTGCGTCATCATTATCATCATCAGATTCGGCCTATTTACCAGTATAAAAGCCCTTCCTTGAGCAATGTTTTTTGAACACTCGAGTCAAGAACCTTGTAGTGTCTGTAAATGACGAGGATGAAACACCAAGAGAGGAACGTGTTGGATGAAAAGTCCAGCGCTGCCTTGACGATAACAATGTACATTGCTGTAAGCCATTGTTATTGTTTATGTTTAGAATGTCTTTTTTATCAGATAGGTGATGCGAGGGATACTTGCGGTATTCGACCGAGCACACGCCCTGCCCAAAGTTGGAATCCGAGCGGCCAATGGTGATATTGATAAATATGAACACGGCAATACCGATCAGAGGCATGCAGCCCACGACAAGCACGACTTTTGAGCGATTGTTGCCGAGATACGCTTTCCACAGCAGCACCGACTGCAGTGCAATGTCGCCCGTATTCACAGCAACGACTGAGAATATGAGAAGCTACATTTACGCAACGAGGCGTTACTTTACGTTTTTGTGCGAGATATATTTCATTGAATACTTGCGAATGTACAGTCCACCGGTACCAGTGACGCCAGTAACGTTACAAAAGTAAGGATGGCACCCAGCAGAGCCTGCGCAAACACGACGCCGTGGATAGGTTTCTGGACCTTGTAGAACATCCAGCCAGCGCGGCAGGTTTGCCATATAAAGCACGACATGCCTACACTCACAAACATGATGGAGAATGCTGCCTCTGCTGGCAGAATTTGCTGCTGTTGCTGCTGCTGCGCTGGTGCTGATGATGGTGAATCCATTGTGTTGAGTTATTACTATTACTTTTTAAGAGTCAGAATACGGGTATCTTTTTTCTTCTGTTGCTGATGATGCTGACATTACGTCTGGTACGTGACGGTGCTGGATGCGAGGATCGATTTGTTTTGTAGATACGGTAATAAACTGGATTATTGTACTATCTAGTAGCTTGGAGACAACGGTGTTGGAAGCGATTGGAAGCCCAAGAAAATGGATTGAAAAGACAGTAGAAAGAAAAGGATTTTTTAACCATTTCGCTAACTTATTGACACTGCAGCTTGACAAATGAGGAGGCTTTGACTAGAAGGAGAGGAGACAACAGTTATTCGAATTGTTGTTTCAAAGGTTTAAAAGCTGTTTGTTCTCTGTGAAAGCTTTCTACATGACCAGATGTTTGACCCTCGATGTAGCAAGCATTGTCAAGTAACAGCGAATTTGATATGCCTTGTTTTTAGCGAGCGAGAGTTCTGTTTCTATCACTAAGTGTCAAGAACAATCGAAACAACTTGTGCCAAGGATGAACAATATACTGCGCTGCCATTGGCTGTTTTGCATGAATAGAGAGAAAATCCCATGCAGTCTATTCATGGCCATTGCGAAATTTCATTGGTTGCCAGAATTAAGCTGTATAATACTTTAATGCAAAGAAATACAAAAACACAAAAAGGGGAACGCAAAGCGCAAAGACCATGAAGTTGTTATGTGCGATGCGTGCGTGTCGAATTGACTTGTCATCAATTGACTGGGAGGTGAGTTTTTGTGAGAGTGTGTGTGCGTGAGAGCGAGTTAGTGAATGTGTGCGTGTGTTGTATATATATAAAGGAAACGGGCAGGGACTACTACTACTCTGTATAAATGCTTGAGGACGACTTGTACTTTCACAGAATCTAGGGCCATTTCAAGATTTCGGGAATGATTTCCTCGTCCCAGCCGTTGCAGATTTCCTGGTGATCTGGCTTGGTGCACAAGTCTCTGACATCCACAGATACCCAAACATCCAAAGTACGCACAGCGTTGCTGATGAGTCTTTCGACAAACTGCGTCATACTGGGATCATCGACCATCGATCCAGCACCGTACTGCGACAGAACACCGCGGACAGATTCCTTGATGGTTTGTACAACGTTGCGTACCAAGAAACCACTGTCAGATGTTGCGTAGCTTTCAAGCTGTGATCTCACGCGGCCCACGATACGTTGCTTGATGTCATCCAAAAAGTGACAAATGGAGGGCGGGTTGCCGCAAATGTAATCCATCTTTTCACCTAGAGCGCTTGTTGTTAGATTTTTACTGCTCCAACTAGATATATATTTTGATTTACTTACATTCATCACGTCGCCAAGATTCGCCTTCTGGCGGCATCTTGCGATCCAACCGCTTAGGGTTGTTGCAGTCGCCCTTGAACGGATCCTTCTCAGCAAACATGACGCGGTAGATACCATCTTCGAGCGGCTTCTCGGCTGCCCAGTCTACAAAGATCTGCAAGGTTTCCTTCAAGCTGGCGGTCACTCCTTTCTGCAGCGCTTGCTCGGGCACGACGATGGAGACCTCCTCAGGTACCGAGACGTTGAACAGTGACGTCGAGAACGTATACTCGAGTTCGTCTACCGCGAGCTGTACGACGGGTGCGTAGTGGCCGGCAAATGCGTTTGCGAGGCCGTGGCGGCAATCCGGTTCGCAAGCGAATGCGCTTGCGGCAAACACAGATAACACTGCTAAGACTGATTTCAACATGTAGAAAAGGAAGCTTAGGTTGCGCGGTCGCGTGTATGTACGTCCGTGGTGTTGCGTGGAGGAGAGCGGTGGTGGTGGAAAGCAAGTGTTCGTATATAAATAGGAGACAGTGGAACCCACCTGAGCAGGAGAAGGAAAAAAGAGACGAGGCAGCAGCTCCATAGCAATCGGGGTTACCAAGGTAGTGCTTTTTTTTTTCGAGCTGAGCCCTTTCCATTTTTAGACCTCCTTTTTTTCCTAAAAAAGATATTTACGCGTGCTGAAAACGACCGTCTTTTGGGAGATGCAATTTATCTGGTGGCACAGAGCGTGTTATTGCGCTCCAGCTCGGCGCGAGTCCCGCTTGGCAGACCTAACGAAGCGATATTCGAAAGGAAGCAAGTGAAAACTGTAAAGGTGTTAAAGTGAGACATGTAAACAACCGTCGAGGGCGTAACTTTTAAAAATAGACAAACAGTATCACAAAGCGACATCACGAACTGCCGCGAGCGCGCGCACGCATCCGGGTTACCCTGGTGACCTGCAAAGCCTAAAATACAACCTGGATTTATCCTTTAGTTTTACACAGAGATGGGGTTATAAACGGCGGCGACAATGTGAGGGAATACAGGGAAGCGGGATACAAAAGTTACGATCACTAGTTATTACTAGTCGAGATATCGTCGGTCTTGGATGTCCCTCTGTAGTAGCACGGTTACAGGTAGTTTGCTCCATCTGTCTGTAAGGAATGTGGGGGCTTATTGCGATCAAATTTTTGTTGATCAAAACAGGACTAGTCTTTTGCGTATGGGATTTACTTCGGACAGATGGATAGTAGTCATTGTCGACAGACAATAATTACCTATGTAGTTGATGAGGATATGGTTTACAGCATAAAGGCATGTTAACACATCAAACACTTGTAAAGAGGTCCATTCATGCTATGAACAACAATGGCAAAAGTCTAAGACTGCTTCCGTATTTCCCATCCTTCCGTTGTTCAAACGCTGCATAAGATACGATTTAATTGTCCCCATTCGTAAGTGCCTTGCGTCATATCTTTCCCGTCTTTCCTTATCTTCTCTACTTGGACTCGTGTCAAGCAAAGTTTCGATACCCTCCTTAAGCAGCGCGAATAACCTATTTAAGAGCAACAGTCTGCCGGACTGAAGCGGACCTATCCCGGCGTACCATTCGATAGTGTCAAAGAAAAGGAGAACTCTTCCCAGGATCCAAGTTCTCTGATGATACGAAGGGAATTGCAAGCTGCAAACGACTTCTGTCAGATCGAAGTTAAAATTGATAAGCGCATCCACGAAAACATCGAGAAACACATCAAAGTGAGTGGAACAATGTAGTTTTGCGGCAATCGACTAACCTTGTCTTTAGCTAAAAATGACAGATGAAGATAGATACCTGGAAAGCTTGAAGCTGATCCCATGGCAGAGACAGGCTTTGAATGCCAAATGTTTAGGCTCTTTAGCCGTCTGTAAGCCTTTCGGTGGCAATCCGCCCAGTTGCCTACAGAGGGGGCGATCATCAAAGAATGGAAAAAGATGACAGAAGGATGCTTTGCATTCATTTTCAGCATTGTTTTCGAGCAGTCAGATGTTCTTCAACAATGCTCATAGGGGTGAGTCGGAGAGCATTTGTCTGAAAAGATGACTACCCGAGGTGTATTGGAAGTGGATCTGCGGCTTGTGGTGAAGCATAATGACAAGCTGTACAATGTATCGAACGGAGAATTTGCCAAAACGGAGACGTGGAGAAGAAGAATACGAATGATGCGGCAAAGGTTATGCTTGAAGAAGGATAGAGTAAATCGTGGACCAGATTGTAAAGATCGCCGAGCTTGAGGAGAAAAAAGCAAAGAAGCTGCGGGTGCTAAACGTGAAAGCCTGCAGTACATCCATCAGTCTATCTCGAACGCACAAAACACAGTCGAATGTATCACTCATTAACATGATGTTTGATTGTTAGGGTGAAGACAGCAATCATCGGAGTTTGGCTGCAGAAGAACGGAAGAGGATGCGTCGCACGAAAGCTGGGGCCACCGTAACGATTCCCGACAAAATAGGATATGTTACCCCAGTTCTTCGCCACAGTAGTTCCGCATTTAAATTGGTCAGAGGTAAAGTGTATATGTATCGTGCTCTGGAATTGAAACCTGTAATATTCAAACAATTACGATAACAGGAACGAGCAGAGAAGAACGCGAAAACACGGCAAAATGCTTTGAATCGTGATAGAAGCTGTTTTGGTAGTCAGAGTCCACAGGAATTCATTAAAGAGACTTGGATTGGCCCACTGCACTGAAGACGAGCGGACACCATTGAATAAGAACAGTCAGGGTCAATGCTTAGAGCCGACGCTTATGCAGGAGCAACTGCTTTCCATGAAGAGAAAAAACCCACTGCACCCACCTGGACCGAGCTCCTGGAAACTGGTGAAGCAGGAGCACTCATGTCTGGTTCCGTCTGCAGACGCCCAGCCATTACTGGTTGATGGACTTCATCAGATTATATACTGGCAAAAATAAAGATACTCTATAAATATAGAATGGACGCCGATAAAGAGTTTGGTTGACTCAGTCTGTCATCTTTGCTGATACTACACCGATCCATAAAAAGAACAGCTATAACTATGCTTTGTAGGCAAGATTTTGAAGCTATTTCGAGTCTGTCACGGCAACGGCAACAAAATAGGGAATTCTCTAAATATGTAAAATGTCTTGTTTTTAAAGAGAAAGTCACGCGTTGATGGGATCAAGAATAGAAACCACCGCGTGTGAAAACCCGCTGTACAAAGCATTTCTACGTACAAGACCAGTGTAGCAAATAAAGATACGTTTCAGTAGCGGTAAGACGTGGAAGCAACAGTATCTATCATATTAAACACGTGTTTTGGACAGGAGGGGGAGCCACGAGATAAGCATTCTCAAAAGTGAACAGGGAGTTAAAAAATGTATGAGACACAACAAAAATATTCGCTCTGTATGTATTGTGGATTCAAAAACAACACGGCTAAAATGAACAGTGATATCTGAAAAGAAGAAAGAGATGGGCCCAAAAAAGACGAAAAAGACTGGAGCCATTTTGGCGAAACGTGTTGAGAGTATGAGACCAGCTTTAATACACGATGCCCTGTTGAAATAGTACGAGTTAGATACATTCGGGATGTTCAAAGATCACCTTTACTACTTACGTGTTCTTCACAGTGACGCATGACATTTTCGAATACTTTTAACAATTTTCTTCGTGCGCCGACGGTGCTGACACCGGCTTTTTCCATGTCTTCATCAGACATGCGGATAACTTGCTGCCACTGCATGCCTTCAAATGCGTGGCTGTATTTGTGCAGTCGCAGACTGCGCATCCAGTTCTGGACATCTAGAACATCAACAAATCAGTGCAAATGTTACAGGTATTTGATTTGTATTATCTTACCTTTCATGAGCTCGAAATCGACAGTCTCTGCAGCAATCTTGTCCTTGAGTGCGCGGGCAGCAGACGACCGCTTCCGACGACGAGCTGCACCTGTCAGTGGCTGTTCCTTGTTGCTGACGTTCGAGGTATCGCTTTGATCGCTGAGGTACTCGTTGCCTGCATCGTTTTCTTGCTGCGGCGGCGATAGGAACTGACCAAACTGCTTCTCCTTTCTTTCGACCGGAGTCAGTCCCGGTGCTGGGGGTAACTGCTGCTGCTGCTGCTGTTGTTGTTGTTGTTGTTGTTGTTGTTGTTGTTGTTGTTGGGAAGAAGGAGGGATATCATTCGTTGTTGTTGTGATCTGCGGGATGGCAAGATTGGGCGTAGGTTTTGTGCTTGTAGTTGTTGTAGTAGTAATAGTAGGTGTAGTAGGTGTGGTGGGAATAGCAGGGGATATCACGGTAGCAGGCGGCGACGTCTTCTGCTGCTGCTTCTGCTGGAGGTATTCAGAGGATGTATCGTTTCTGTCATTATTAACATTACTGTTGGTGTTGTTAATGTTACTGTTGTTGTTGCTGCTGCTATGGTTGTTGCTACGTTGGTGTTCACGGCGGAGACGCGCCTGCGCTTGCTCCAAAGCGCTCATGCTGTTAGCCATCAAGGCGTTCGTAGTTGATCGCGTATTGTACGATGATGGGTATTCTTGCTCTTCTTTGATGGTATCATTCTTTCTCGGCCAGGGGCTATCCAGATCCTTCTTCTTCTTCTTGGAAGACAGGGATCCGAACGACCAGTTCTCATCTGCGCTGCTCGTAGTGGATGCTCGATCACCGATCCTGCCCACAAGAGGCTTCTCTACCTTTGCATTGTTTCCTCCTGCTCCTCGCACAAGCGGGAAGGGCCAGTCGTTACCAAAGAGTGTAGATCGAGAAGTTATTGTAGGCGATGCATCCGAGGTAGAGATAGAGGTCTTCATACGAGGAGGATAGCCGACGGAGGAAGGGTTTGAGGCGGCGGCTGAAGACCGCGCCGAGTTTGCTGCTTGGATTTGAGCGCGGGCAGCAAGGGCTTTCTCATAGAGCAGACCTTGCTGGCTCAAACCGAGCGAGCGAGGCATAAGGACATCTCTGTTGCGTCGTCGGAGATCGTCAGGTTCACTCAAGGCGGATGTCAAGCGGTTGCACAAATTCGAGCGTGTGGCTCGTCGGGAGGGTGGATACATCTGTCGCTTTCTCATTTCATATTGCGACTCGGTCGATACGACTGATCCTGCTACTGTCACAGGTGCAGGGCCCGCCGCAGTAGGAGCTAAATTGAAACCGCATGGATGGTTATTTTCTTGTGCAACCACGATTTCTGGCCCAAAAAGACTCACGCTTTTCCTGTCCTGCAGGAGACAACAGCTCACTCAAGGGATCCTGGTTTGCAAGCTGTTGCAACACTGTGATTAAGAATCGAACTTGGATCTGCGATGCATTTTGGACGACCGTGTACAGCGCTGCGGTACGCTCTGCATCCGAGCGGCATCGGAACCACTGGTTGACATGGTGGAGCTCGTCCTTAAAGTCTTGGTCTAGACTGGCAGCTGCCACCTCCTCCAGCATCTGCTCGTATCGTTGAATGTTCTCAAACCAGCGGTCAATGGCATCTGTTTTTTTGGGGGCGTCAAGATCTCAATAAAACTCTGCAGTGGTTAAGGTTTTGTTTTGTGTTCCCTTTGCTTTTTACCTTCAGCAGAGTGACCGCCGCCGCCGCCAGCGCCGCCGTTGGCGGCGTGATGATGATTAACCTGCAAAATATCTGAGCTCGGTCGGTGTCTGTTAGTTGGCTGCTGCTGCCGATGGTGGTGGTGCTGGGTGGGAGCATTCGGGAGCAGCGTAATAAGATCTGAAGCTGCCATTGATCTGAACGCCGGGGACGTTCCCAGATTCGTGGACGGCTGCAGCTGTGCATGTCTGTGAATCGAGTTAAACAAGTTCTCCCCCATTGCACGGTGAACGTCGTGTGTGGTCATGACAGAAAACAAAAAACAACAAAAAGAAATATAAGAGAAATAGAGAACGGAACGAGAAGCAAGCAAAGAAAAAGAAAGAGAGAAAAAAAGACAGGTGGTGGAAGGGAAAGCAAAGAGAGAGAGAGAGAATCTGGCTCGTCAACGCAGCAGCAGGATCGGCGCTAACGTGTTACCGATACGTGTTTTCCTTGTCAAACCTTTCACCACCACCACTACACTTGCCATGGACTTGCGAGTTTCTTTTTTGTCTCTTGACATTTCTCTCTTGCACAAACTTCTCTTTTCTACATCATCACACGACCAGGGCGACTCCTGTGAATACGTGTTAAATATATAAATCTGGCATGCGGGTAGTCGAGATTTTCAGGGGTAGTGAGTATTTCCAGCAAGAGAGAAATAGTAAATACGGGCAATCATGTTAATAGGGAGGAGAATAAAGTTCGGATTGTTGCACATTTCACAACAGGGATCGTCGGTCGTGATTCTTTATTCTTCTTTGTTATACAGGATGATGATAAGCCAGTTAGAGTACAACGTATTTATTTAAGAGAAGCAGTTGCCACCGTTGGGGTGGAGGACTTGGCCAGTGATAAAGGACGAGTCATCAGATGCCAGGAACACAAAGCAGGCGGCGATTTCGGCAGGTTGAGCTGGACGCTTGAAAGGTGGGAATGAACCGAAAGCATGAATTTCTTCATTGGTAAACGTGTTGGGAATCAACGGAGTCCAAACAGGACCGGGTGCAACGGCGTTGACGCGGATGCGGCGTGGAGCCAGCTGTTGAGACAATGCACGCGTGAACGAGACGACAGCGCCTTTGGTGGCAGAGTAGTCGACCAGGTTGTCCATGCCTCGATAAGCCGCAACGGAGGCAGTGTTAATAATGGTTCCCCCGGCCTTGAGATGGTTACACACGAGCTTGGTCATGAAAATAGGACCGAAAACTAGGGAGTATTTTAAGTAAACCGGCCGTACAACCTAAACACAAGGAAAGCCCGTGCACACTCACCATTGGTTCGGAAGGTGCGTTCGACGGTATCCGCAACCAGTTCTTCTACTTTGAGCACCTTGTGCTGCTCTGCCGCGTTATTGACAAGGATGTCAATGCGGCCAAATGTTTTCAAGTGCGAGTCGAGGATCTCCCGACAGTTGTTTTCATATCCAATGTCGCGAGCAATCAAGTGGATCTTGCACTTGCTCTGGGCCTCGATAGTGTTCTTGGTATACAAGGCATCCTGGTCTTCACGCTCGTCACGGTAAACAATCGTTATACCGGCGACACCCTCGAGAGCAAACAGGGTAGCGATGGCACGGCCAATACCACTGTCGGCACCTTAAAGTTAACGTTAGTCGTATATACTCTATTTACTTGTGTTGTAGAGCCAACAAACCTGTAATCAAAGCATATTTGCCTTCAAGCTTGCCAGAGCCCTTGAAGGGGCGGAAGCATGGGTTTCCCTCGAGATCAAACGAAGGCAGGTGCTGGGTAACAGGGGCAGGCTTGAGAATAGAAGCAACACCGGACTTAGTGTAAGTCAGCTTCTTGCGGATTTCGTTGAACTCGTAAACGTCCTTGGGAAGATCTTCGTCGAAACCGAGAGTCATTTTTGTTATTTACTTGTTCTTGTTGAAAGATGCTTGAAAGGATGATACTTCTATCTCGTCGACCTGCCTCGACCTCGTCCTTATATACCCATTGACAACATGCATAATTACAGATGTTGCTAAGCAAAATGGACTGCGCCCTAGTCAGGACCAGCACAGGGCAGATAATAACAACTTGTTTGTCGCCTGCCTGGTCTGTACTACGACCGCCAATACATAGCAGCTAAAATTTCAGCAGCCATCTGTTGCAAACGTAGCCGTCGTTCAGGGTGTCTTCTAGATTCTACCTTGCCCACCCCTGAGGATAAATGAGAAACATCGACGTTTTACCCATGCACTTCTTCCAGGAGGGAGTTGACGCTTCCAAATCCCCACCCCGCGCATTAGCGTTGGCAACAAATTTAGATGGAGAGATGTATAATAATAGAATTAAGAAAACAAATTAGCACTCAATGTTTGTTTACATCGAGGAAGGGGGCTGCTGCTGCTTGCAATTCCATTTTAAGCGTTGGCTGCATGTACGCACTGGGCTTGAGACATGCACTGCTTGCATAAAAAATCTTGAATGTTGAAATTATTTATGCAACACATTACCACCACGAACCCTCTAGCGGTTTCACGATTGCAAGGGAATATACCCCTCGCAAACAGCTGTGATGGCCCAGAATTAGAGAGAAAGAGAGAGAGCAAGACAAGTTGCAAGGATACATCTTTTTATTCTCGTTCGTTTTCGTGTTTATTTTCATGGCGACGGTTACTCAGCAGCAAGCACCCAGCACACTGCCGCATTTGCCCAAGGGCATGGCTATGCAGCACACGGCTAAAAACGATAATCCGCTTCCAATGCCCGGCAAGCACTTGCAGGATGAAGAAGCGCGTTGGAAGAGTGATCATGAGCCAAATGCAGTGGAGGCACCCAGCGCCGAAGGCCAGCGTGCTTCCCGACGCGACACGAGCTCTCCTGCATCGTGGCCGTCTCCTTCAGAATATTCAGAATTGGAGATAGAGGAACCGAGACAGCAGCAGCCTCAACAGCAGCAACAACAGCTTCTTCAGCAACCCCAGGGTGCAGTTCAGCAGCGTGAATCCAAGGCGCTTGTCGAGCCAGAACCCGCTCCACTCTTCCTGGCGCACCCATCACGTAACTTTTCACTTTCCCGTAGGGAATCCAAGATCCAGCGCCAGGTGTATCGCATGGACACTGGCATTAATCCCGTGGATATCCTAACGGACCGCTTGGAAGCGTGGCGCATGTCTATCAAGAACCTCGTTGCATTGTTCAAGTACATTCGAGGCATCGAGCTAAGGTCTGCTACAGGCTACTGCAAGTCGACCAAGGTTCTTGCAAACCCCTTCCACGAATCATCTGGCCAGTTCATGGCATCCGGTGGTATTCGTGAAGTCTGGAATGCTTTTCGAAACTACTCGATGGAGCAGAGTGTCATGCACCAAGACTATGTGAACTACCTGGACCGCGCTGTACTCCCTAGCTTGCGCAACATTAAGCAAGATATCAAGAATTTGCTCAAGGCTATCACGCGCGACAAGGGTTTGCGCAGCAGTGTTCTGTACGAAGGCCGCCGTCGCGTTGATAACCTAATGTCTGAGCTTGATAAGACCATCCAATTGGACTTGCAGATGCCAGAAACGGCATACAAGCGCCATGATCCGTTGCTGCTCAACTGCGGTAAGTGAGAGAGCTAAAAATGGACACAATGAACCAATTTTAACTCACTAACGATCTGCACCGCGCAGCTGTGTTCAAGGCGTGCCGTGACCTTCACAATAGCGAGAACAACCTTCACAGCAACGTTCTCAATCTGCAACGTGAAGTCGGCATGTTTGAACGCAACTTGATCGAAAACTGCCGCGTTGTGTGCCATAAATTCCAAGATTTCCGCCTCAGCAGCAAGATGGAGTCTCACAGTGCTCTGGGACACATCACAGGCTCGTTCAAGGATATCAAGCCAGACAGCGAATGGAACGAGTTTGTCCGGCGCAACCAAGGCAACCTTATCAGCGAGAACGCTGCTTACAAGACTGACCAGGATATCCATTATCCGAACCAGCAGCATGATCTCGTCCAGCCTATTAAGGTCGGTCTCCTAGAGCGCAAGGCCGGTGTTATGCGCAACTGGACCGAAGGACTTTATGTCCTGACACCTGGTAAAGTTTTCAATTTTTAGCCGACTTTGTAACATTTAATTAACTATATTGTAGCCGGCTTCTTGCATGGATACAAGTCGGCTGCCCACTTTGATGCCGACCCGCTAGGCCCGGACGTGAGCATTTTCGTGCCCCACACCAACATCAACCATGCACGAAACTCTGACAGCAGTTATCAAGGAAGCACGTTTGAAATCCGTGGCAGAAACACGCAGTCTTCCATTGGCCGCGAAAAAGACTTCTGCTTTAGGGCGCGCGATCCTGCTGATTTGCAAGACTGGTTTAGCAAGCTCGTCCAAATGTCGGATCGGTTCCAACCTGTGCCGCTCCTGAAAGACTTCGACCAGGACCGTGCTCTGCCAGCCCCTCCTTCGGATGATGAGCAAGACGGAAATTTCCAGCAACAAACTGCTGCTCAGCAGCAAGAACAGCCGCAGATCTTGCAGCAACAGCAACAGCAGGAGCCTGAGCAGCATGTAACAGGAGATCAACAGCCGCAAACATTGCAGCAGGCAGAAAAAGAGCAGCAAGAGCCAGCTACACCAGAGCCTACAGCGCTGCAGCAGCAGCATCAGACTCTTTAAAGCAAAAACGTTTCATCCCTTTCAATTGTTACTATTCCGTAAACATGTAATACGCACTTTGAGGTTAATGCAGACTCTAATGATAATAGTGTTTGGTTTTTTTTTCTTGTCTCTTTCTCTTTCGCATACAACAACAATAAAAGTCTTTATTTTCTTTTTTTCGACTATGGTTTAGGGATACGCAAGGTCTTGCTAACCATGAGGGTGCCGCTAGTAGCGTACATCATCACGAGAGGATGCAGTTCCCATCCAGGGACCAGCTCAATCAGCTGGCCGGGGAGGGTCTCGAGATATCGATCTTGAGTTACAAAGTAGAAGAGGATAGCCACGAGGGTGAGCGAGGTGGGTATCGGTGTGCCTTCAAAGTATGATATTTTGCCGGATGCGTCTTTTGGCTGCGAGGCGACGGTCGCGTTGAATCGTGCGAGACGGGCGATGCCACAGCATACGAAATATGTCAGTACGAATGTGTCCAAGTATGTACGCATGCCCAGCGCAAAGGCTAACGCGGCAGGTGCAACGCCAAAGGATATCTTAAAAGATCCATTCATTACGTTAGACATGTATTCTTCCTCCCAACCTTTTCATCCCTCTCCATCATCCATACCAAGTCTGCGAGACTGTCAAGTTCTTGTCCAAGCAACGATGCATTCTTTCGCCAGCGTGCCACTCGTCCGTCAAAGAAGTCAAAGAACAATCCAAACGGCATGAAGCCCATGGCAGAGTACAGATCGTTAACGTCGTTTGAAAGTAGGTACCGCATCGACCCAAACACGGACATGATGCCGCACACACCGTTCATGAGCGTAATAATGTCGGCAAGGTAAAAGTTGCTAGAATTGTTCCAGTAAGTAACTGTTGTCTGTCTCCCTCTCTCTTTGCCGGATAAACGCGCGCTCACCGAACCATCGAAAAGTGACCCGGTCGCGAGTCCTTTTCCTTTTCTTTGACCAATGGTTCCTTATCCTCGTTTTCACGTTTCGATGCTGCTGCTGAAGACGGCATTGTTTTCCTTCTAAATATAATGGAAAGAGAGGGGACCAAGCAAAAAAAAAAAAAAAAAAAAAACAAAAAAAATATAAAAAGAGGTTCGCTATGCAAAAGCGGAGGCGGCGGCGACAAATCAAGGGCTTTTTTTTTCCTCTGCTGGCGGCGGACCATGACATCACGACAAAAGGTAAGTTCTTGGCTTTCGCTGCCGTAAGTTTGTCTGTGTCATTTTTATATACGATTATGCGGGCGGGGTATATAATTTACAAGTGTTATCTAACATAGGAGCATGTTGCAGTAGGATTTTTACTCTCGGTGGATGGTTACTGTAGTAATAGTAGTAAAATTAGTGACTTTGAACACCCCCGCGCAAAACTACTCCATGGTATTTATATATATATACTTGCCAGAGTCAAAGTCAGCAAAGGGATCTTGCTCTTCTTCCTCGTCATCGTCCGTTGAAGGCGGGGAAGGAAGGCTGGAGGAGTGGTTTCTGTCCATGTCAAAGCTCTTACTTTCTTTCACGTGACGGAAATAGACAGCGTCAATTGCGTTGGATTTGGTAGGCACGATGGGCGGTTTCATGTTGCGCAGCAACGCAAAGTTTATGCTCTTGAAGAATGCATGCGATTTGATTTCGCTTGCACCAGCACGTGCACCAATCCGCTTCTTCTCGTCCTTTTGCAACAGCTTGCGCATCAATGCTTTGCATTGGCTGGAAACACCAGGACCCCGATAGTACGGGTTGCTGAAAAAGTCTGGGAATTCCACCGACTTGTTGAGAATAAAGTAAAACGTTTCCTCACGCTCGCTTCCCTTGAACGGCGTGAACCCGTACTGTAATTAATTCCTCAAATTCGTCAGCAACGTAGTAGGCCAAAACCCAATTGAACATACCAGCATTTCAAACAGCAAAATTCCCAAGGCCCACCAATCGACGGTGCTGGTGTGACCCTCGCCGCGAATGATCTCGGGGGCGAGATATTCCTCAGTGCCAACGAAGGAGTTTGTGCGCAAGTTGGCGCAAGAACGTGTATCCAAAAGTGGTCGTTGCTATTATAGTTCTGGCTGTATCAGAAAATATGAAGATCAAATGCAGCTGTGTAACCTAAACGTACCAAGAACCCCGACCCAGAGACAATGGTGGGCGGTCCAGCCGCTGGCGATTGTACAGACAGATCAAAATCTGATAACATGAGATGCCCTGATTCGTGTAGCAAAAGATCTGGATATTATATTCTAAGTAATTCACTAGATTGATTGATGGTAATCCCCTTTTGACTCACTTTCAGGTTTCAGGTCGCGAAACACAATACCCATCAGATGGAGATATTCCAGGGCAGCCACGACTTCGGCGGCGTAAAAACGTGCGTCATTTTCGACCAGCACTCTCCCCGGTCGACGCTGGAGTGCTACACAGGACCAAATTAACAACATTGATCCGACAAATGTTGGGGGCACAGAAATTTATACTACCTCGAAAGAACTCGCCTCCTACGCAAAACTCCATGCAGAAATACAAGTAATGCCGGCTTTGAAAGGAATGGTACATCGGCACAATAAACGGATGGTTCGCTGTTGCAAGAATCGCTTGCTCTGCAAACGCACGTTTGATCTTGTTACGATTTACCATTTCCTTTTTCGATAGCACTTTGTAGTAATAATAACAACAATGTCAGATCAACACCTATTCTTAACACCCCACATACTCAAACTTTATACCTTTGAGAGCATACAGTTTGCTGGTTTCATTGTGTTTGACGAGGTACACTTTGCCAACATCACCCTTTCCAAGCAATTTGATCTTTGTAAAGTTGGATATGCTCACTTTAGCGTTGCTACGCTGCTGCCGTCGCTGGGCAACAACAGAGTTTGTAGACTGCGAACGTTCCGGTGGTGCACTGTTGCTGTTGCCTGGAAAACTCAATGACTGCCGCGTAGCTGCTTTGTATATAGTCTGCGTATCTGTGGCAGAAGCAACTCGTCGCAGAGAGGCAGAGTGCGATGGTAACTGCAACAGCATTTCAGAAGAGCGATTGTCAAGTGCTCGGTTACTGTACTTTAGTGGTGACAATGACCTCTGGAAGCAAGGGGCGGGAGAAGAAGGGAAAGTAACAAGAGTAGCACTAGTGGTCGTAGTAGATGACATGTCAATGGCGAGAGAGAGAGAGAGCAAGAAGGAAAGAGGGGAACAAGAACGGAACACCACCACCACCACCAGCAGCCATGAATGGATGGGCAACACTGGGTCTCACTTATTCTTGTCCTTTTGGAGCGATCCTTGTGTCACAGTAAACACACGCACGCACATTCTGCTTATTCTTCTTCATCATTCTCAAACGATAGCTTGACCGTGGGTTTCTTGGCCTTTTTCGCCTTTTTCTTCTTGTTACTTGCGGCGTCCGTGCTTGATGCTGCATCCTTATCTTGATCTTGCTCGGATGCTTTCCGCTTCTTCTTGTTCTTACTCTTGGCACGGAATAGGATCCGCCCGTTTTCGTCTGTTGCAGGTTGCTCCTCGTCTTCATCGTCATCTTTACTCTCGTCGTCGCCATCTTCGTCAGCTGCACCCGCATCCTTGTGTATCTCTACACGAGGTTAATTGTTAAGAATTTATCCATTCCCTGCCCGTCTCCCCTCTGTATGTCATTTATATTCCAACCAACCAACCTACCTCGGCCGTGTTCATCGAGCTCAACTACCTGTGCACCTTCCAGCTCATCGTAATCGTCATCGTCTTGTCCGTCAACGTAATTCTCAAACTTTGCGTTCTTCCTGGCCGCCTCTGCACTGCCTTGCTTCAGCTTAGCAAGAAACGGTGCTTCTTTCTGAACATATGTAAGCCCTCGAGAGACCTGATGTGGAGTTAGATCTTTAGGCATCTTCTCTTTTTGGGCGTGTGTTGTCAAGGAATTTGGGGGGGGGTGGAATGCAGGGTGTCTCTCTCCTTCTCTCCACTTTTCCTTCAAGCTCAGACATTTGATATAGCAGAAGAACAACAACAGAAACAATGTGCTTTTAATATAATAACAGTTATTGCTTTTGAGATGCTCTCTTTTCTATTTCTTGTAACCGGCGCTGAGCTTGCTGCAACAAGGTAGCTCCAAACTTTTCACGTTGGTCAGCCACCTTGCGCTCGTACAAGACGAATTTATCCGCTGGTATGTTGTTCAAACTATGGAACGATGATTGGCTGCTTTCCAAAAGTTGCAATGCTTTTTTGACAGCTGACTGCGTTAATCTTTCTACTGGTGTTCCCAACAGCATTTGTGCATATGCTTGCTGACAAAGCGCAATGTCGTACAGAATAGTGAGGTCGTCGCCTTTTAGGAGGTATGCTCGCTGCACTGATTGGAGTGATTCTTGCAAGTGTTGGCTATCCTGCGTCTCCTTGGCCCACATGTATTGAGCGCGTGCAATGTAAAGCCATACGTTCACATCCCTGTTTTTGTAAAAGTTCTCCTGTGCTTTTCGGTACTGCGGTGCAAGGTTAATTAAGTACATATAGTTACTATCCATTCATTCTATGTCTTACCATGGTGATGGCTTGATAAAATTGTTTCTGTTCAACGTAAAAATGCGCAAGATTTACCAAAACGTTCGGATCGTTTGATGTCGCTTCATTGATGACGCTCAGTATGGTGTTAGCCTCCTTGACGTGTCCTGTTTCTGCCAGGACAATAGCCAAGCCATTAGCAGCGTAAATGTTTTTGTAATCTCGCTTGAGAGCCTGTCGGTAAAATCCGCAAGCCATTCGGTATGACTCGTATCGCTATTCCGTCGCATGGAAGTTAAAACAAATTGCGACCCAGTAATGCTACTTGAGCATATCTACCTGTTCCTTTTGCTTTTCTCCTTTCATTTCTCTCGCTTGGCTTGCATGGTAGTTACCCAATGCAACGTGACAGTAAATATCATCCTTGTTGTGACTCTTGAGTACTTTCTCGAATGCACGTTTGCATGATTTTTCATTGAGAGCTTGCTGTGCGCGTCCAAGTAAAATCCATCCGTCAACTTCTTTTTGGTTAATTTCTAATATTTCTTTGGCATGTTCGATGCTATCGTGATGGCGTCCAAGTGCTTGATCGATGGCAGCAATGCGTAAATGAGCTAGCAAAGAGAATATCGTCAAACCATGAGATCTTTAGAAATACGAGTGAAAAGTACCTTCTAAATAGTTGGGATATTCTGTAATCAACAGTTGGAAAATAGCGCGAGCTTTGTCATATTCGCCGGTCTTTTCATAGAGCAGACCGAGGTTGTATCGTAACGTAATCCGTAAATCAGATATCCGTTGTTGTTCCTTTTCATCAATCGTTACATCAGGACCATCCAAGAGCAATTCGCACTCTCGGATGCCTAGACTGTAATGTCTCTCTGCTTCTTTGAACTCGTTTTTTCGGAAATGCTGCACCGCTAGATTGTTGTAAACTTCAATTTTGCTGATGCTCTGCGTCAGCGATGTATTGGATTGATTTTCACATATATTGCGGAATCGAGCAAAGTCTAAGTATATCACGGAAATAGTAAGAATGTATACGTACAGAAGCTACCGACGTGGAAACTTACTTTGCATCGATGTTTCGGGATCAGATTCCTCAAGCAAGGCACCTGTTTCTGCATAGTAGATCGGATCTTCCGAGAACACGATATTCTCAGAGTCGTCCTTGATTAACTTCTTTCGTGCCTTTTCCTTATCGCCCTTCAATGTATATAAAGATCCCAAAATCTAAGTTTCCTCCTTGTAAGCATTGTATAAAAACAGGATCATGATACAGTAACTTACAAAGTCTATTTCGGTACTTGATGGTAACGATTCAAAGGTTTTGATAGCCTCGTCGGTCTCGCCTTGCACCAAGTAAATTTGCCCCAGACCATATTTTGCGTTCTGATGATGCTTATCAGCTTCCACTGCTTGTGAATATAATTCGCGAGCTTTCTCGTAATCGCCCTGGCGTTCAAAAATTTGTCAACGCATGTAGCAAGGCACGTTGTCCAATTCCATCTGACCTTCTTGTGCTGACTTCTAGCAGACTGATATAGCAGCTCTGCTTTTATGTTTGATTCTTGTGTATGTTCGAGACCGATCTGGATAAGTTCTTCCGCCTATACATCATCATTAATATTCCCTCTTTTTGAACAAGAGAATAAATAAATGAATCCCTCTCCTCATACCTTCTCATCATTGTCTCGATAAAATAAGAACTCGGCGACCAAAGCCAGCACGAGAGGGCTCTTTGGGTTTTCTTGGTACGCTTGCTCCAGATATTCGAGACCTTTTCCCATAGCTTCTTCGCGTACTTCAACAATTTCCTTTGCACGGTTCAATTCCGTGATTGCCAACAGCGTCAACACACTTGCACGTTGTGCTCCTCCCTAAATACATTGTCTAGTGTGCATGCACTAAATTGCTGCAACGTAAAAATCCATTGCTTACAGTTGCCAAGCACCGTTCAAGGATGAGACGTGCTTCTCCGTAGCGACCCATCTTTAAGAAGCATCGTGCGAGTTCAAACCGTATCTTTGCACACGCCGCTGCTCCTCGCGCGTGCTTCAGGGCATATCTGTATGCTTGCAAAGCGCGGCCGTAATGTCCAGTCTCATAGTTACATTCACCGATACCCATAAGCGCGAGCATGCTTTCTGGCTTCCTGTCGAGTACATTTTGGAATGCTTTTTCGGCATCGTCGTAATTTCGGCGCAGGATTAAATAATTGCCCTTGAGTATCAGAGCAGGCTCGTACTGGCTGTGTATACGTTCGATATCGTTTAGTAATTTATCGATCTCACTGAAATGATGCGTTCCTTCAGACGCGAGTGCGAGATGGAGCGTTACTAGCTGCGAAAGTATAGGTAACTTTTGGCGCGGCTGTGTGAGAGGTGATTCGTTGGCTGTTACGCGAAAAGTTAACATTTATATGGTGTCAAACCGGCGCGAGCAATCGTGCTACCTGTTTGCAAGCATGCTTCGAGGACTTCAATGCTTTGTCGTTGCCTTCCTTGATTGTAGTATTCAGTCTAATCAAGAATACATTGTGAGTAAACCAGACATGCATGACTTAAAAAGTGATCGATGAGCATGCCGACTTACGGCCAAGGTACAGTAATACGTCAATGCAACGCCTTCTTGTCGAAAGATATCCGTCAATTCTTTCGAGTTGCTGGGCAGATCGTCGCAGACAACTTCAAGAACTTGCTCCTGCTGCAAGGGAACTTCAATCGTTTTGGGTATCATGGGCAGAACGGGTTGGAAAGACGGAAGGCGGTGCTGTGAATGAATTCCTGGCGGCGGCCGCCATCTCGTCTGATTCCCCGCTTTGGACATGACATGACTGTGTGCACTCCGTCTACATCCAGCCTCTCTACCACTGTATCACGTATTCATCGAATATCCGTCATCGAAATACCTGATTGTAAATCTCCATATATTCTTTGTTGCTCGATAGGAAGGGATACAGAATACTGGTGTAGAGCCACTTTGAAAGATATATATCCATAATAATAATAATAATAATAATAATAATAATAATAATAATAATAATAATAATAATAATAATAATAATAATAATAATAATAATAATAATAATAATAATAATAATAATAATGCAAAGTGGTCTTTGTCAGGTAGATATCAATAACCTTTAGCAACGAATATAGTTTTGCATAATTACAAGATGTTTGCAATAAGCCAAATCCACATTGGTTCATTGAGCAATCCAAACGATCCCTGTAAAAACACAAGTATCAAAAACTCTCTGAAGTTCGTCACAGATCAGATAAAAAGAACAAAATATCTTTTGCCTTGATGATGGTAGCCACTTCATTATAAACTCATTCATTATCCTTTTAATGAGCGTCGATTGGCTTATGTCAATCAAGTGACCACCCTTGTGCAGGACCATGACCGGTGCTGACAATAAAGGAGGCATGAAACCTCAAAAAAAAATCCGGTGTTGATGAGACGCCTTGAATTGCCTTGGATAACTTGGATGTCTGATGATTTAGTCCTCATGGTAGGCTAAATGTGAGAGAAATATGGCTGCTCACATGGCGTTTATCCTCTATGAAACTTGAAGCCGACCTTTAAACGACGTAAACCATAATAATAACGCTGGCAACATGTTAATTCCATTATAAATGTAAAAGTGGCAACAGTGAGCCAGTACAGGCACATGGACTTCGTCAAGCTTGAACGAAATGAAAATCATGCTTTCAAGTGAACATGACAGTCGTCAGCACATACTAACCTTAGATAGCAAGCAAGCGTTATTATTACTATTAATTCATAAGTGCACCAACCGAGCAGATTCTGATCACGCTTCTTGCTTTATACAGTATGTACATGAAATCTTCATTGTATGCCATTCTTTGGTGGGAATAACAAAAGCGGTGGAGAATGTTCTTGTCAGAAAACAACTTATGCAATGGGTATGCAGTTACAATGTGCTTGAATGACAGCAATTTTCCTGTTACTCGGTGCCCTAAAGTTTTAGCTCTCCTGCAGCTTGTTCGGTCATGGGATGTTACAAACTGCCAATTTTGTTTGCAAGCTGAACCTGACCGGCTTACAGGTCCCGGATGAGCTCTCCACTTGGATGCAATGTGAAAGAAGACAAGTAGAAGCAGGGAGGGGTATCTGAAAAAAAACAAGGGGTGCAGTACTAATTATGCAAAAAGCAACTTGGCAACTTTCATTCAATTTTCTTTGTTTTCTGGACTGCCCGCATATTTTGATTATGCATTCGCTGATCTTCTCTTGAAAGGACTGTGGCAAGAATGGATCGATTGTCGCAATTATTGGAAGCATCGACAACGAAGAAATTGAAAAACTAGGCATCAATTGAATGAACATCTACCAACGCCGGCGGAATCCTGTTGCTTTACAGACCCGAATGAGCAGACTGCTCGTGTTTCTCGTTAGGTTCATTTGTTTCTCGACGGGTTGGCACGTCAGAGACATGATCATCCTAATTTCTTGCCTTTATTGGCAGCAAATTGAGTTGTCTGTTCGATAGATCTAATCTGCACGGTCGTACCACCAGGCCACAAGTGCTACTGTGTATTGACATGGTTCCGCTCGTTCCGTAGACTGCTGTCACCTAAAAAAGATTGGTCTTGCCATGTACAGAAAGAAGAAAAATCAGAATTTGCTAATGCTCCTGCTGCTTTCATTGTTTACTTTTAGAAGATACGCGGTCGGATTTGCGATTCAGTAAACAAACATGCATAGAATGAAATCAGGTGTCGTCAGCGATTCAAGAAGAACATGTCTAAAGTTTAAATTACGACGCTAATTGTTACGTTTAAGGAACTATAGTATAACAAGGAGCAGCAGCACAGTAAAGAAGCAATTATATAGATATAATAATAAAAAGGACAGAAGGGGAATACAGTTATTCAGCAGAAGAGGGTATAATCTGGATATCCGAAGGTTGTTCCGGCGGCGTCGCGGGCGAGAGAGGTCTTGGAGGAGGAATGATGCTGGAAGTAGTATTAGAGGTAGTGGTACAAGTAGATAGACTTACCAGCTTGCGGCGCGAAGATTCCTGCTGCAGCTGGTACAAGAATACTAATGCACGCGCAAGGTTTGCATAACCATGTTCAACCTGCAATGCACGGTGGCACTCGAGCAAGCTGTCAGTAGCATACTGGAACAATCGTGCTTGATGTAGCTGCCCGAGTCGTGCGTTGTTTAGCAGATTTGTGTAATACTCGCGACCTATGCGAGCAAAGTAACTCGAGAGCCGAGAAAGCGAACAAGTGTATGGAGCTTGACACTGCTTTGGTGGACGTACAAACAGCAGCATTGTCCACCATCGGCGTCGTCCTTTCTTCTTGAGCAGTTGCGGCCAGTCCCACGCTGCTGGCTCAAAGACGGGGCCTGCCATGTCGAACAGGAAGGATACATGGGGGTGGGTGCCAAGAACTCGGTGCTGCTGCTGCTGCTGCTGCTGCTGTTGTTGTTGTTGTTGTTGTTGTTGTTGTTGTTGTTGTTGTTGTTGTTGTTGCGGCGCAGCGGAGGAGGAGGAAGATGATGACGGTGAAGGAGTGGGCGATCTAAAGATAGTATGCGAAATTTGCTGAATGTCCAACAAAAGTCGACCGACGCTGTTATCTTGCGGCAACAAGGTTTCCATCGTGTGCAGGTTGTGCTCAGCATTCTCTTCAAACACTCGCTGGAAATCCCGTATAATATCCAGTATGACTGCTTTCCGGTCCTCGTCCGTCGTTAATGCAGGATCGAAAACAAGATACTGTTTGTGAAGAGAGCGTAGTCCCAGGCCGAGAGCCGCAACGTGTGCTCGTGATACTTTGACGAGGCGGCAGTGCTCAAAGTGGCGTGAGGCAGCGATGCTGCAAACAATGTTTTGGACGTTTTTCTTTTTCCAGGAATCACGCAGACAACGCAGCGACCAGTCGATTCCTACGTTGGTTTCGCCTAACAGTACATTATCCAATCGTTCGCTTAGCGCCTGCAGCTGCTCAAACAAGTCTATGCGTTCCTGATCGGCTGCCAGGGGGCGCGCGCGTAATGTTTCCATCTGTCATATACAGTAAATTTCCTGTGAGATGATGCGCAACGGGGAAAAAGGCTACTACGCGTTCACAGTGATGGCGGTCGATATACTTGCCTGAGCTCTGTACTTGTCACGCAGCTTGATGATAATCTCGATGGCGCCATGGATGTCCTGCTGCAGTTGACCACCTGCAGCAATCACTCTGTATAGTCGCTCGAGTTCCTGCTGCTCTGTCTTTGTACATAATCCAAGCGTGTCTGCAAGCTCCGTTTGATCCTGGCAAGTGGCGAGACGCAGCGACTCGGCCAGATCGTGCATCAAGTCGCCATTCATCCCACTGGACACTGGAGTGGGTTCCATAACAAGAAGAAGAAAGAAGTGGAAAGAGCAGTAAGAAGAGAAGAAGGCGCAACAACTCAGTTCCCGTGCGACGAGATGCATTGGCGCACGTCGATCGTCACTAAATTTGGTAATGGGAGGTGCGCATTGGCTTTGCACTTGGCCGACGTTGCAAAACGCAGGACCAACAATATCTCCCTGCATAACAAAGAGGTCCCCATAAAAGTCGCATGGTCTCATTGTCGGGAAAAAGATTTTTATGGACAAAAGGATGGAACAAGGCCGAAAAAAGGAAAGGGAGAAAATTGTGTTGCTATGTACAAGTATAGAACGGAGAAAAAAAATAAAAGCAGCAGTTTTTCGTCACTGTGCGTCGGTCTTAATGCATGACTGACTGCGCTCGGGTGGTCCTTTGCAGTTGCTGTTTTTGTTTTTGTTGTTTCTGTTTCTGTTGTTGTTTTATTGATGATGATGATAATAATGGTGGTGGTGTTGGTGATTGCTGTTGTTTTTGTTGCTTTTGCTGCCGAATCTCATCCAGTTGATGCTGAAGCCGTTGACGCGCAGCGCTCTCCTGGCTCACTGATTCTTCTAAACGTGTCACCCGCTGCATCAATTGGTGGAAATGCTGTTGCACTTGCATCTCTCGTTCCTGACGTTCACTGAGGAGCATGTTTTCTAAATGCTGCATGCGTTCTTGTGCTTGTTGTTCACGTTGCTCTATGGATCGCTGGAAACGTTCTAGCAGTAATGTCATGTTGCCTGCACGAGACGTCGGTACTTGGTCGCTGATGATGCTCGCGGTGGCGGCGCTGCTGCTTCCCTGACGATACTTGTGAACCCGTTGCTGATATTGCCGCCAGATCTTTTGCATATCGTCCGGTCTATTTTTGCCGTGCAGTAATCGTCGAGGAACATAGTGTTTTCTGGGTGAGGTCTCGGAAGGTGGCGTGAGAAGACTCGATTGTGACTTGTTGCAGCCGGATGACAATGCCCATCGTTTGCCTGCGCGCGAGAGATAGAGAGATTAGATGGAGGAACAGGTTTGCAAGCGTCGATTTGAGCTTACCAATCTCGCTTTGGAGCTGTAACTCGCCGGTGCTGCCGCCAGCACCGCCGCAGTCAGGAGTGGATGGTGCCTGCATGGATTTCTCAATATCGCTCATCCAATCCATGACCTGCTGATCCTTGCTTTCTTTGTGCTGTCGACTGGAGAACCACTCGGCCATGGCATTGTGGTCGGGTTTGGGAGGAGAGCGTGTATCGATGCGTTTGACCTGGTTGCCATCGAGCAGAGATAAGCGACTGCGTTCTGCGGTTGCACTGGCGAGCTTTTTAAGGAGACGGGATCGTGGTGGGAATTCGTAGTGCTCTTGCTCAGGTGTAAGGTTTTGTGGTACAAGGATTTCGAATGTGCCGTCGGGGAACCGTTTAATTACTGCCTACGTGGGATATACGATAAGCATCTCTTCTGCTGCTACATAATAACCCGGCTGACGTAGAAAGCGCGCTCACTCACCTTGCGTCTGTCACCCCACATGAAAAAGGAACGATGGTCGCGTCTCCGGCGGACTTGTTTTTCCATGGCTTGTGCAGCTCGTGCTGCGATGCGTCGTTGTTGTTCTTCATCTGCTGCGGGGCCCGTGCGCTTTGTCGTCGGTTTGATCTTGGATGGGTCGCCTTCATGTTCTTTCCTTTTACCGCGAGCAACTCCATGCATGCTGTTGTGCATATCAATCTCACGTTACGTCGTTCTTGCTGTACCCCAGCAGTGTGTGTGTACACAGACACACTCCGTCTTCCTTTTTAGTGCTAGGACGCACTCTGGAAGTGAAAAAGTTATCCACTCAAGGGAAAAAAGGGAGAGCGCACAAGTAAGAGGATGTAATGTAGCCTGTATTTAATATTGCAGGTATAACAAAAAAAGAAAAAAAGGGGCGGGGAAAGTTTTTTTGGATTTTTATCTCTTTTCCCTCGGACTAGAGGATTTCAAGAAGAAGGAAAGAGTGTGAGAGAGAGAAGGGAGGGAGGGGAAGAAGCGAAAAAAGGCAAAGAAAGAAAGCGAGAAAAAAAGAGAGAAAGGGACGGGAAAGAAGGTTAAGCTGGTCTTGTTGTTGACAATCCATGCGCGGCAGGTTACACTCTGAAAAGGGCTTTGGATCGCTTGCCTTTCACACGAAGCACCTCTGGCCTTAATTATGCATCCGCTGTGGAGTCAGCGGTGGGGGCAGGTTATGGCTTCGACTGCTGTGTTTGTGAGTATATGCTTATCATCCCATTTTAACAGCTGCTGCAGCCCTTACCCTGCGTTGCTCGACGGAGAATCAACAACCTCGGTATCGTCGGCGAACGGATCGAACGGGTCACTGACGGGCCTATAGTTAGGTTTGTATCATCAGCTAAACAAAATAGGGTTCAATGGAATGTTTTGTCGTTTACTTTTGCAGGTTAGCAGCGGGGCTTTTGCTGCTCGATGACGAGCCGGCGCCACCAACACCTTCCGCGCTCGTAGACGACGAGCTGCCGTTGTTGCTATTCAATAAATCCACATCCTCCTACTTTGTTTCAGTCTTTTTGACATATTTATCACCGATTACGCCAGCTGAGGCACACTACTCACAGGTGGCCGAGTGCTACGGTGGTTCAGGGTCTCGGAGTTGGCAGTTGCCTCGTTCACAGCGCGTCGCTCCAACATGTCGTCGTACGCTTTAAACGTTGTAACCAGCTCGCTATTTGCTTCCAACAACGAGGCTGCGGTTTTAAAGTTTCGTGTTACTATAGTTGCCGCACCGCCAGGTGATACGCGTATACTTACAAATGACGTCCGGATCGTTGTTCGTCTCTAAATGTCCTGCAATAATTCTCTGGAACATCTTGCATTTGCCGTAGAATTCCTTTGTAGTTGCAGGAGAAAAAGCATAATCATCCGTCAAAGCCAGGTAGCGGGGTCGATGCAAGCGGGAGTAATAAGGTTTACCTGTATCAGCTCATTCTTTGTAATATCTTCTTGTGTGGGATCTGTGAAAGACAAGGTTTGTGAAAACAACTGCGCATTATTTTTTGCCAATAAAACATCGTTCATCGGGTCCGCAGGGGTCGACTGTCGCTGCTGCTGTGCCGGAGGTAGTTGCCGTTGTTGCCGTTGTTGCCGTCGTTGCTACGCAATCTCAGGTGAGCAATCACCGAAGCACATTATGCTTCCCCTCTCTCTCTCTCCCTTCTATTATCAGCGCTTACATCTTGTTGGGTTGGCCAATATATAGATTCAGCTAAGCGCTGGTCGCCTGGAACGGTAGGACGAAGCTGGAATCCCGCTAGCCGCTTCGACGGTTGAACTCCATTCACAACTCTCTCATAGACACGAACGAGCCCCGAGTAAGTCGGATCCGTCGTGCTAAGCCGTCCCGTCCAATTCTGCAAACAGTGTACCAGCTTCCCATGCACGCGGTCATCTGTCGTCTGTAGAAGTAATGAAAGAAGAATACAGCACATGAATTACTAACCCAACAAACCGCACTGTGCTGTTTCCCCCCTCTCCCCTTACTTTTGATAGCGCTAATGTTTCTAAATCTTCGGCAAATGATTTGGCTCCCAGTTGACCTATATTCATTTGGGTCAACATCTACTTCTCGAAAGCACTCCTGCTTCTTTCTTTCTTACTTGAAAACTTTGCATGACAATTCTCAGACAATGCATCCAGAAGCTGAGCATTAACATTACAATTAGAATATGAACCGAGCTTAAATACGCAGGGAGCAGAAAACCAAACCTCAAGAGATAAGATTTGCGTTTGCACGTCGCTCGAAAGCATTTTCTTTTGGAGAAGCTTGCGTGCTTCCTTAGCACCAAGCTCCGTATTGTTCACTACATCGCATATCTGGAACACGAGCGACCAATCTACTTCTGGGTGTGACGGATCCGTCGCCTTTTCTAAAACCCCGGACATTCAGTTTGCCGCACAGCACAACGCTTACTCCGTTCGCCAGTTACCAATATTCGTTGTGATTGTGGTAGGTGTTATCTTTTTAGAGAAGAGTGGCATTCTGGTAATGCAATTAGGGAAAAAAGCCAAGAAAGTGGACGCTTATGGGCGGGGTTATGCATTTGAAACAATGAGTCCGGCAGAAACCGTCAGGCGAGTTTGGTAAGTCAGACAAAGACACATGAAACATGCTTGCAGAGCTTTGTTGAGTATACCGCCGTGTAGGACAGCCTCCCTGCAACAGATAATAAAAAAATCGTTGTTCCATACTGTTATTACCACGACTGAGATGTGACATATTTCCTTATTTCGATAATGTGTGTCACCTATCCTGAGATGGAGCTATGATATACCAGTGTCACCATCTTTATGCAGAATGCAAGTTACCTCCATCTTTTGTGCAGGGAATGCTGAGAGGTTTATAAATGTGAATACCTATATGTTACATATGCTTAGTTACATGTGTTGTTACCATTATTCTAAAGGTACATGTTTGTGAAAGCTTTGAACTGGCAATTTTCGGTCGCGTTACTGCTCTGGTTCCTAATAAACCAAGGGATAAATTTCCTTTGGATTAGTTGAAAAGAAATAAAAAGAAATGTCAAATACCTTGGAATGCAAGGCAGAGGTAACTGTTATCAGATTCGAATTCGGATCACTGATCGCCGCCAGTATTGTCAAGTTAGTGTCACAATCACTCAACCATCTTTATGCAGTTACAACTTGCTTTTATCAGATATTATAAATGGCGTACAGTGGATGATGAATGAGTAACAGATACAATATGCATAACTATGAAGTAAATTAAGGCTACTAGAGGTACATGCAGGAAAAAATCCAACGTTTGAGAAAGCTTTAAGGTCACGTTATTGTTGGAGGTTATGCGCCTGAGACAATCCTCTTTTCCTCCTATCGTTGCTGCGTAGCGGTGGTGACAGAGGTGTGACAGGATATGGTGATAAGACTGTCTCCTGCTCTTCCGAAGGAGTTTCTTTTCGCTTGTTATCGTTGGAACTATGCATCGAAGAATGGTCCTGCTCAAAGGTGAACAAATCTTCTGTTGACGATAGATCCTCTTCTCTCGTTGATAATTTGTACATTGAGGGTGGTGAAGAATTTAAAGACGATCGACTCAGCGTGATGGGCGGTGAGCTGGTCCGTTTAGTTTCGGATGTATTATTCCGTCTACTGAGGCTGTTGTGTGCACTGAGAACGAATGCATTTGCAAGTTTGCTCACGCTCGAACTGCTGCTCTTCTCGGTCGAGTCGGTACTATCAAACTTTTCTGTGGAGGAGGAGAAGGATGTCGAAACAGGTGGAAAGGAGGTGGATAGCGACGATGATTTGCTGGAATCTTGCACCGACGATGACGAATTCGACGATGTGGCGTATTGTTCTTCTTTATCGAGCAGGTTTAATCGATCGAGCCATTTGTCGAGAACGCTTTCATCCTCATTCATTCCGGGTATCATATGATCGGCTGGAGTACAGTTGTGTTCTCCGGTCTGTTTCTTGATATGCTTTTCGATAAGAGACATCCAAGTGCGAGTCTCTTCCAGGGTGTCTGCATACAGTACATGGCTCATGTGGTGCCTGCAAGCTGATTGTATTCGAAACGCGAGAGGTGCTCGCCTCGTTTCATAGACTCGCACACCGTGATAATGCTTAAGGTCCACAACACCTGACGGTTTTCGATCATCCTGCCAAGTTTGCCAAGGACTGTCAGCATTCTATACACTGATAAGGACCAAGTTTTACGTTTTGGCTTACAGGACTCTTATAGTAGAGTAATTCCTGATGGCGAAGTACAAAGTATCGCCGTTTCCACGAACGACTCAAAGGTGACCATGTCAATTTGTAAAGCCAACCTTCGTGGACGTCGATAGCGAGCTCAAAGGACATGAAAAAAGGGGAAGAAAGAAAAAGATCCTGTGACGCAAAGCGATCGAGCATTGCCACGTTTTTTCACTACCCGCAGGGCCGATCAAACAGCCGGTTTCAGATTGACGTCAACGCATGCATTGTTTGAAGTCAGGTACAGGGAGGAGCAAAACTTTTTTCTTAATATTTCTTGAATACACTGCAGTCTTCTTGGTTTTTGCTATTTTGCCAGTTCTTTTCGCACATGTTGAAACTAGGTTACATCGTCTTGGGTCGATCATTTTTAGTAATGCTGTCTGCCTATCAGCCGTCCGTTGTCTCGGCAACGGCCCTTGATCCGAAATTTTTCAGTGACTCGTCTCTGTAATTAGCAGCGCCGATAGGCGTCCAATGATCTCACTTTGAGTCACAGAATCCTGCGTCGCAGCAGCCAAAATCAAGTCTGAGCGCCCTTGCTCCAGAAGGAGCAGGATGTAATCCAGTTCATCCCCCAAACTCGTTTCCAATTGGATGTGATCCAGATTGCCTTTAGCCGCTGTAATATTAACCAGAAACTTTGCAGATTTTTTAGTAATTGTTTCCCCGGACGCCAGGCATTGTGCGTGATTGGTAATCGTACCTGAAGACCGGCTGGAATAGGGCTGGATGAGGAAACAATCGCCGATGTGATTCTTTTCGCTCGGACAAGATCGCCTGGCAAAAATCGCTCAGCTACAACGTCGCTGTTATTTACACCCGCAACACTTACCGATTTCCAATGCTAGCAACAATGCTTCGAATATATCAGATTGTATTGATTCATTCTTGTATAACACCATTAACGTTTCTGATGCTCGATGTGGGCAATTTAGTTCCTTGTATTTCTAAGCAGACAGCTGCTGAGTCGCTTGCTAAATGATGACTTCAGTTTTCTAGAATTACCTTGGATACTTGTCTCAAACATTCCTGACTAGAGTGCCCTGCTGTCTGATCCAGAATTGACGCCATCAGGAGGAGCACAATGCTGATGCCATTAGTTGGCGCATTCTCAAACCAATCAACGGACGGCGTCGACGAAAATATATCGGCCATCTCCACGAAAATTTTGTTGCCATTTGTACCGGTGCTTGGAGATTGCGATACACATGTTCGACATTCGTCTACAAGTTGTTCAACATTTTTGGATTTAAAATTCTGATTGAAGAAGAATATTAACCTTCTGTTGTAATCATTCGCAGTGTATCCAAATGATACCTTTGCTATATCCAGTAAAGAATCTGACTTGATTTTCCAAAACTGTTCCAAGGCATTCAAGAATTGTTGATAAGCTGGTACAAAGGATTTATAAATATAGTATAGTCGTCCTAGCGTTAATAAAGCTTGGTATTGCAAATCGCCTGTTGCAGATTGAATCAAATGCTGCAAAACAATGCTGGTATCACGTGGCCGTTTGAGTTCAAAGAATGCTAGAATACATTGCAGTGTAAGATGGTCTATTACATAAACAGCTTGTAGACATGGTTTTATCCTACATTTCGATATACTCCATAGCTCTTGATGTTTTTGCTCTGAGGACGGAGATTGCAGTACTTTATCGAGCTGTTTTGTTATCTCTGTAAATAGGATTTTGGAATCATCAGCATCAACAAGCCAAAGATAGTGTTTCCCAAAGTGATACAACCATCAATGCGCGGATCGGCCACGTCAGATTTTGGTTCAGCAGACGGTGCTTGATGTAGGGTCAATAAGAGTGATGATTACTATTGATCATTGATTTATTATTACCTTTGCTACTAGGCTGCTTGCCCTTCTTCTTCTCGTTGGCGATATGTTTGGAGCTTTTTAGATGGTTCTGCCACGTTGCTTCGTTGCTGAATTTCTTTTTACAGGCAGTGCAGTACAAGTTGTTGGAGCTTGGAGTTGCTCCTTTCTTCTGCTCCTGATTTTTCTGAACTTTTTGATCGATCTGATCAATCTTGGTAGGTATAGAATCGAGACATTCCCAATGTTCCCGGGATTCAAATACTAGCGTCGCTTCTTAGAGAACGAGTTTACATAGCTACACTCGGTGCATATGCGTACCGTTGTGTTGGTTGGTGTCTAAGCTGGCGTCATAGGTAGGAATGTCGGAGGGCATGAGCACGGGAGGGGTTCTTGACCGTGACGAAGTATGACAGAAAAATCCATACGACGCATCGGAAGACGTTTGACAGAGTTTAATTATCATCAGTTTGCAAGATGCTTTTTTTAACAACAGTGATCTCTTAAAACATGATTTCATTATTCAAAAACTTCCTCTAGTTGCAATACATTTAATTGCTCGCCTGTAGTACACTATTCACCTTATTGATTGAGTGACGTATATATTTTCATTGTTATCGAGAGACTGCATCTTGGAAGAAGTATCTCGAACAATAGCATTTCTCTTCTATTCAATTCTGTCAATATTTGCGAGCGCCTATTTGATAAGACGAATGCACAGGCGTGGTAGTAACACTGAAGGTAGAGTATGTGATCGCACTTTAAAAAATTACGCTCAGGGCGGACCATGGACACGTAAGACGGTGCGCGTAACCATTACGGCTTTTTGATACGAACAATATGGCGAGCGCAGTCCCTAAGCAAGAAACACAGCGAGACGAAGAAATGGAGATTGTTGAGGACGAAGAAACCAAAAAGTTACGCTTAGAAAAGGAGGCACGGGCTTCAGTCATTTCAGGTGAGTATACATTTGCATTTCCCGTTTCTGTACAGCGCCCGTTAACATGGATGCGACTTAGAGCTGAAACGTAACTTTTCACTTCTTGAGCGCGCTGTGGATACTATTGAATCTCGATTCACGACTCGAGTGCTGAGAACATTGCCTTCCATACGCCGTCGACTTACATCCTCCATCCTTGCTGAAGTCATTGCAGACTACGAAGGATCAGGCAAGTCCTTACTGTTGCTTAGCAGAGTTTTCCAAAACTTACAAGCATGACAAATTAGAGAGCTCAACAAAGAATAAGCTACTTGGATTCCTTGGAGAGGTAATTGACAAAAAATCATCTGTTATCACCTGTATGCCACGTACTAAGAATGGGGGGGGGGGAATAGGATGTTGGTATGGATGTGGACAGCGAAGAAGGAAGCTCAAAGCTGCCCGAAGTTGAAATGTATCTCCATCTTTTGGTGCTTTTATACCTGTTGGACAAGAACGAACTGCAAAAGGTAGCTAAATAACCCTTGTACACACAGACAATGCGATTGACATGTCTTTCTAGGGTCTTGAATTAGCAGACATCACTGTCCAAACACTTTTACAATTGAACAGAAGAACCCTCGATCAGCTTGCAGCTCGCATCTTCTTCTATCATGCGCGATTTTATGAACTCACCAATCGCCTTGCTGAAATCCGACCGTAGGTTCATGGAAGACAAAATACAGCTCATTCGATAATTTAAACCGATTCTATTAGACTACAATTGTCTGCGCTTCGAACGGCTTCTCTGCGACGTGACGACGAAACGCAGGCTACTTTGTTGAACTTGTCCTTGCGAAACTACTTTGTACATAACTTGTACGACCAAGCCGACAAACTGGTTTCAAAAAGTGCATTCCCTGAAAATGCCGGCAACAACCAAGCTGCTCGCTACGCTTATTATCTCGGCCGCATCAAAGCCTTACAACTTGATTACACCTCGGCACATACGTACTTGACTCAGGCTATCCGAAAGGCGCCTCAAAACAATGTTACTGCTGGTTTCCAGCAAACTGTGAGTAATGTGGACTCTTGCCTACACGTGCAAAGTATTAACAACTGTACCCGAGTAGGTTTACAAATTCTTTATTGTAGTGCAACTTTTGATGGGCGACATTCCTGAAAGATCTCTTTTCCGGCAACCAATTTTGAAGAAGGCACTCATCCCCTACCTTCATATTACCCAAGGTAAAGCAATATATGCCATCATATTTGAGAAAGAACTTGGTGAATTAACTATCTGTGTTTTAGCTGTCCGCATCGGTGACTTGAACAAGTTTCAGGAAGGACTGGCTCAGTTTGAGGATGTTTTCAAGAAGGACAAAACCTACACTTTGATTCTTCGCCTTCGCCACAATGTCATCAAGACCGGTATCCGTATGATTAGCATCTCCTACTCTCGAATTTCGCTCAGAGACATCTGCATCAAGTTGCATCTCGACAGTGAGGAAGACGCAGAATTCATTGTTGCCAAGGCTATTCGCGACGGTGTCATTGATGCTACGTTGGACCACAATGGAGGCTTCATGAAGAGCAAGGAAATTGTGGATATCTATTCGACAAATGAACCCCAGCACGCATTCCACCAGCGTATCACTTTCTGCATGAACCTCCACAACGATGCTGTCAAGGCCATGCGTTTCCCTCTTGATGCTCACCGAAAGGAACTTGCCAACGCAGAGGCAGCTCGCGAGAGAGAGCGAGAATTAGCTCAAGAAATTGCAAAGGGAGAACTGGATGAAGATCCGGATCTAGGCGGTGATTTCTAATTGACACGTATAGCAGAATATAGTTTTTTCTTAGTGATGGAAAAAAGAACGGACCATGATATATTATTGTGTTGTTGCGAACTTAATTTACAGAATGTCTATGTACAGCAGCACTCTTCTATGTGGAATTGGGCTTAGGAGCCTCAAGATTAGTAGAGTGTTCGGTAGTGATCTTCTTCTTGACAACGAAGCAACGAATTCCAAGAAAGTTGCAGATTTCGTTGATGACGCTGTAGATAAACGACGCATATTGAATGGCAGAAATGAGCAAGAACGTATTGACAATGGCGTTGGGGTCAAAGTTGACAGGGCTGCAAATGTAAAAATGTCAGATGATTAGCATGGAAATAAATCTGACCATCGATACTTGCCTATTGGGGGATGTATCAAGGAATGCCAGAGTGCAACCAGTGGCAAGGATGAGGTTGACAGTATTGTTCCACCAGGGGAATTCGAGTTTGGCGACGTGAGCTGTGATCATCAGGCCAACCTGGTGACCAAACACCAAACCGATGGCGAGCATGAATGTCAGCAAATGAACATGTACAATCGATGGCCACAAACGCATCCAGATGTAAACGGTTGCAGACATGTAAATATACGGAACGAGACCCAGCAAGGCCTTTGCAATGGAGCGATCTGGGTGAGAGAAGTCCGTAGGATAAAGTTTGACGTGGATAACATTGTAAATCCTAACAAGAACAAACGCAGGTCAATCCAAAGGACGACCTAGCCAAGACTTTGATCTTACTTACGCATTGACAGCATTGATCAGTAAGGTAAACGCTCCGATAACGATCAAAATGTGGTTCAATTGCAACGAGCCAACTAGATCCAACGCAGGACTCGACATCCAATCAACCAAGTTACCAAAGACTTCTTCAACTCGGAGAGTCCAGAAAGCAGGGCCTGAAAACCAAAGAGGGATCAACACGATTATTACGGATTTATGCAGTTGATCACGAGACTTACCAAAGATACCAGAAATCAGGTGTACGCCAACAAGCATCAGGACACCTTCCACGGGTCCACTAAAGTAACCAAGGTACAGAATGCCGGTGTGATATTCCTCCCATGTAGACAAGTAAAAGTTGGACAAGCTAGCAAACAGGGAAGCAACAGTCCACCAGCTCTGACCCAAGTAGGTAGCAGATGCCCAAGTTAGGACACCCAAAGTCGTGTTCAAAGCATCGCAACCTAGATCTATAGTATAAGACACTCTGTTTTCTCGAAATCGCAAGATCGATGGGGCTTACCGTGATCAAAAAGTTCACCAAGTGGTCCTGACATGCCGGTACGTCTAGCCTGCTTGCCGTCAATGGCATCCAATGATTGATAGGCAAAAAGACCAGCAGCAAAGCTATAAAGATCAATGTTAATTTCCTATAGATCAGAACGATAATGCCGTTATACTCACGTTAGATAGACCCAGTTCGGGCAGGGACCAAGATCAGGAGCATAATAGAACAAGGTCGCAACGTTGGCAAAAACGCAGCACAAGCCGAGCAAGGTGATTACATTCGGACTAGTAAGAATATATATAACAAAGACGCGTTTCTAGTTAGTAAACACTTGTTCCTGTTCCTTTTGTATGTTCCTTTTCTTTTTTTTTTCTTTTTGGTTCCTGGCGGTTCCTTTATTGAAAACGTACGCAATCCAGAGCGGAAAGATCTTTACAAGATTGTTCCAAAACGGCGTCAGAATGTAGCGAGAAGTCAGTGATTTGTCAACGCCTCCGTACTTGTAGCGATGCAAGTTTGGCAATGCTGATTCCGGAATGGTCGGCATGGCTGAGCGAAGAGAAAGCCGAAGAAACAGAATTTTTTTGCTTCTATAATTTTCTTCTTTTCTGGTATTGTCGGTTTGGCGCCGCTGAGTTCATCGACGCGTGGTGCTGCAGCAGCAGCAGACCAACATCGTAACCCCAAGTTGTTGCCTTTGGAACCCCATCAAAACGAAATGATCCGTCACGCCCACGTGTGCAGCCGCCGGATATCACCAGTCCACAAATTTGGCAACCTATGCAGTGCAACCGTCGACGTTGCGACGAGGTACAAATGAAAAATACTTGGAAAGGCATAATGGCATTTGATCTGACAGCTTATCATCTTTATTGTCTAAAAATATAGCGACAAACAGATGTTTTGAGAATTTTGGAGATACGCAGGTGTATTTACGGATCTGAAAGCCATGAATATGGGTGGATACAACAACAATGGCATTGCGGCAGCGGCAGCGGCATCAAGTAAGTTTTCCGCCCCCGCCGACTCGAACGTCGTTCGTTCCACCATGAGCATCCAGATTGCTGGCAAATTCATTGCCATCGTTAGCACGCTGTTCCTTGCTCACTCTGCGTACTCGACTTATGAACGTGCGTGTCGCTTGTCTCTTTATGGCTTTTACCTTTGCCTTACTCATTTGCCTATGTTACAGACCTCGCGTACCTGAAAGCAGTAGATCAAGCAGACACTGGCGTTCCTGTTGATGCAAGTATCGCGGCAAAAAGTCAAACAGAAAAACAATGCTCATATACATTTTCGACTGACTCTTGGATTTGATATCCATCTTAGATCGTAGTTGAGTGCCTCACTTCCGCGTTCGTGACGCTATTCGGCGTTGTGCTATCTGCTGCTCCTTTCAAGGACATTTCGCTCGAAAGCCATATGGCTAAAATGTAAGCCATAAACATTTGAAGACTAGAGAGTGGACGTAAAAAATCTCACATGCATATTAGGACCGTGGATAAGATAGACACAGCGCCCTCATTTGTAGCATTTAATCATCGACGAGTAGTTTCTACAAGTGCACAGCTGGACAGGAAATTGTAAAACTATTCAAACGTATGTGCGCTTCGATGGAATGTTGTTAACGAGCTGGAGGGTGTCATGGAAACGTTTGCAGCAGCAGCGTCTGCATCTTCGTTGAAAAAGTCGTCCAAATCCTTGAGTGCGCTGATGAGTCCTTCTCCAAACGGTGCACCGCCGTTGCCCATGGCAGCAGTTGAAGCAGCAAGTGCGCCAGGCGTGGGTATATTATCCTGATCAGATCGTTCTATTTCAGCAACGCCGTGGGGCGCTTCTTCGCCCGTAAGCAGTGAAAAGTCTTCGATCGAGAACTGGATATTGTGTTCAATGGGTGTGATGGAGGAGCATTCGAAAACGACAGCGTGTACGTTGTGTCGCGCGGTTTCAGAAACTACCCTGAACGCGGCAGATCCAAATCCCCACAGTGAAGGTGCTGCGATTGTCTCGTCCGTTGCTTCCTGTGCTGGAATGCCCATGCTCAGTATTGCTAATGCCTTATCCGCATAATCCGTCTGTACGAGTGATAGCAAGGGTTCCAGTGAAGCAATATCGATGGGTCCTTCCGCCTCAGGTGCAGGCGCACGGCCGTGCTTTCCCGATACAAAGGGTACCAGACTTTCTACAAGCATCAGTCCTTTTTCTCTGTAAAATGTCTGCTTGTTCTTGACCAGCAAGAGAGCAAACATGAGTGCTTGCCGCGAGTATTTGGAAAGAAAGACATCCCAGATAGAGCCGAGTAACTGTTTAAGATAGTCTTGCTGAAACTTGCCCTTCTGTTTTGGATACGTATTGAGAATGCGTGAAACATCATTGAGAGAATATTGTTCAAATAAACGTGACAATTTGCTCGCCAGATCCAGAGCAAAAGTATCGGGCTCGCTATCGTTGTCAAGTCCATGTAACAACCTACAAAGCGAGCCCAAAAGAAGATACATCAATCTTGTTTCCGACGGATCAATAAGTGGCGGGTTATCGTCCAGCATGATGGATGTGAGAATATCAAACGTCTTCTCTTCGGCTGATTCAAATTGCAGGCCTTTCAGCAGCAAAGGCTGCAAACCCTCGAACTCGCTCGACCAATCTTTCGGGAAACTGTTTGCTAATTCGCTGCAGAACCCAAACTTGTCGAGTACGACCTCCAGGAGAACCAGTGCCTCTGCATGCTCTGCCTCGTACGGACTGTACAGACACGCTACAGCTGC
The DNA here is from genome assembly GCF_041956525.1 of Rhizomucor pusillus. Lineage (NCBI taxonomy): Eukaryota > Fungi > Mucoromycota > Mucoromycetes > Mucorales > Lichtheimiaceae > Rhizomucor > Rhizomucor pusillus. The sequence continues at coordinate 376,097 of NW_027192157.1, read as the reverse complement.
CCAGAAGATTTGTGGATACTGTTCAATTTGGCTTCTGTTCATGTTTCTGGTCACTTCTGTCAGCGTCAGGATAATTTCAAGCGCAAATCCTCGTATCTCGTCTGACTTATCAGCTATCGTATTCGATAAGCGGGCAAGCATATCTGCCAGCATGTGCTGGTTGAATGTCGGCATAAGTGTCCGGAAACATTGGAAAGAGCGGCATGCAATGTGCCGGACGGAACAGCAAGTAGCCCACTTGAGCGCGGTCTCTCCCCATTTTTGCCGTAAATCCGGATCTTCGTACGAAAATACTTCAACAACCTTGCTGAGCAAATCACCCAGATCTTGCGAGCTTTGCAGTCGCCGGTTTTTAGGTGTGATGTTTTCGTACGCCCACAGTCGTTTGCCTTCTTTGGCTGACAAGTACTGTATAAGTTCATTTGCCTTGCGTGCTGCCTCAGATTCCATTGACTGACGGACAATGATAGAGTGAATAAGGTTGATCAGGAAACAGCGAGATTGATCGCAAACAATACTCGTCAAATGGTCCAGTTGGACAAAGATGGTGTGTAGCAACAGCGGTAGATGTGGTGCAAGGTCTGCACCTGCTTCGATAGCCAGATCTACCAAAAACACCATTGCTAGTTGTCCTCTTGAGAATACTGGTCGCTTCGAGTATGGTGGCAGGACTTTCTCAGGGTCGGCAACAAACAGGAGAGGGAACGCATTGGCGTGCTTGTTATCAGGCTCTTTGAGTTGTGGCACCATGGAGCGCGGCGTGATCTCTGCGATAATTTCCTCAACTAATTTCGCGAACGCTGGCGTACGTCCCAAGCAAACAAAGACGCGTTTAGCGTGGACGAGGAACCAAGGATTGCGTTTTTCAAGGCCCATATCTAAGAGGTACAAGATAATTGCGCGAACATTTCTGCCGTGATCAACCAGTTGAGTCCACAGGGAAGCAACTTCCTTGACATATGTATCTCCAAATTTGATAGTGATGTAATACAAGTTTGACAATACCATGAATGCTGAAGCACTCAGTTCAAATTCCTGTGCACCCACAGTGAGGTCAATCTTGCGCAGCCATGGGAGCATGTAAATAAGCACTTCGCGTTGGCTATTGGAGCTAATATGCTCGAACCGCTGTGTAATTTCGGAAAGCATTGAATATGTCTGCTCAGGATGGTCAAGTGCAAGGCGGGCAGACAGCAGCGTTTGCGTGTGTTTGTAGATTGCCGGGAGACTGCTAGTAATTCCTATCTCGTATTCTTTGGCGCATGAATCGGCAAATACACGTTCTTCCAAGACGCGTAGCAAGTTAATAGCAGCTTTGCGGATCGATTTTTTAGCATCGCCTGCCTTGAACAGGGACAGACTCATAATCTGATGGATGCGACATGGATAGTCCTCCACTTTGGTAAAGATGTCAGCCAATGCCAAAAAGTAGCCTTGAGTAAATTCGAGTTTAGGATTTCCCGCATAGCATTGCTCGATAATATCATCCAGCAACAATGCTTGATCTTGATTGTAGATCAAAAGCGACTCGAGTGCTCGTCTAGTACAAAATATTAAGCGCTAGTGTTAGAAAGAGGAAAAAGACAATTCGTACCTTGCAATGGCGTGATATTTTGGATCGGAACTTTCAAATACTGCATCGATCCATTTTAGCACATTTAGCATGTCAAATTGAATAACTGCTTGTCGTGCCTTCTTTTGCCCGAGGAATGCGTACAGTGGACCTCTCTGATGCACCGTTGTATGTGAGAAATTGGAATATCGCAAATCAGTAAGGTGTAAAGATACTTACGCAGAGCATGGCCATAGCACTTAACGCTGCAGATTCCAAAGCTTTCCTTTCTTCCTCCATCAACTGAGTCGCACTTGCGCGTTCGCTCGTATCCCTGCACTGTTCCAGAATTTCCCGCATCATGGCTGCTTCGCGGTTGCGCGTAGTGTTTGCATACATGCCATATCCACACCATTCTTCAAACATCTTGTATAAGCTGAGACGCGTTTCAAACGACATGACACTTGTAGGATCGTCGAGCCGCATTATATTTTCATATAGCTTCTCGGTAAGGCCGCACAGGTACACGCGAAGCCTGTGGTACTCCCATTCTAGCTGGACTTCGCTGTCTGCCAGGAACGCCTTTGTCTCCTTGATGTAGCTCATGATAATATTCATCACTTCCTTGTCTTCAAGATACGATCGTTCGCTGAGACAATCGGCCGTCAGATAGAACACATGCATGAGTGATATCCTGAGTCTATCGTGCTTCTTGCTCCTCTTGTTTTGATACGGTTTTTGATTCAGTCGTTGCTTGCCGTCATCCAAAACTGTCTTGACTTGACTCTGTAAATCAGACATCAAGACTTTGAAAAGGTCCTTGTTGACATTGCCGAGTCCTTGGATAGCAGCATCTCGTATCGAACGATGTTCACAGGTTAAATATTGTATAATTATGCGAAAGAGATCCCTCGCTGAACTGATTTTTTGCAACGAAGTCGATGCCTTGCGACCGCTGTTTACCCACGTAGCAACTGGCGACCGTTCCTCTCCTCGCGTTGCAGTGGCACATGCAAAAATGATATAAATCTTCCATTGTTCAATCATTTCTAGGCTCGCAGCTTTTTGATTTGCATTACTCTTGTTCATGCTCAGTGTGCCGCTAGGACCTGCCTTGGCAGTTTCGAGACATGCCATGATAAAAGGTTGTAGCTGGATCAGTCGTGTACAAATATTTGAGCGGCACAGCGCCACTGTGCCCGGGAAATGCTCAAAACATAGTTTGAATATACGTGGATAGCAGATATTCCAAATATGGACATCGTTTGCATGATCACTTTCGGCAATCTGGAGCAACACCTGAGGCAATGCCTTGCGCTGATGTTGCTGAATACGGATTCTTGTTTCGATTCCTAGTTTGTTTCCCCACAGCTCATTGCTATCCTTGTCAAATCTGATCATATCTTGACCAATGGATTCCAGCATGTTATATAGCCGTCGGTGTGTACGTTTGTCCGAGAATTGATTAACAAAACGTGCCATTAATTCTGGATGATCTTTCGTCAGCGATCGAAGGCGATCCTCCAGCGTTGCTGCTGTCTTTATGATTTGGATTGCGGATCGTCGCACAGATGGAAACTGGTTGCATAGAAATAGTAATCCATTCGCTTCAATTTCTTCGACCATACTGAGAAGTTGCGAGATATCGACGCCCGAGTCTGCTTCCAAGTCGACTCGTCTTGATTCGTCTTGAGGTGCATTCATTTCGAATTCTTTGAAGGCCGATAGATCCAAGCGTTTGACGTAAATTTCCAAGAGATCAACGTATAACTTGATGACTCCACCGGCGCTGCCGCTGGCATGGTGGATACCAACTGCGGTGAGAGGACCATTCGCAAGAGAAATGAGAATATCCCAAAATCTGTCCTCGATGCGATACACAAAGCGAGCGTATCCTGTAACCACCGTTTTGCTATCGATCTGGTCAGCTATGCGTATCAGCGCCTGAGATGCAGCATGTATTATTTCTGGATCCGCGTGCACAGTGTATCGAGCTAGCATCTCGACTACACGAGGTAGGGGCACGCCTGCAGGCATCAGTCGCGGCATACAGTCCAAAATGGCCCGAAGCACGTCGAGGTAAGCTTGCTTCTCTTTGGAATACGAAACCACAAAAGTTGCATATTGATGTTGTATCTGCGGACCACTCTCTGCTGGATTTGAGATGCTAACACTATTGACGAACGCTGGCACCGAGTAAGCTCCTCCACCGCTGGTCGTTGTGCTGGTACTGCCCGAAGGTCTTTGGATGATCATCTTGTCGTCTAGGACATATAGCTTGCCGAAAGCCTGATCGAGACTTAGCAAAGTCTTGTGGATGATTTCTTCGATGCGATCTGTTACGTCGGGTTTCACGGACCGAATAGGCCCAGAAAAGATATTAGCGCTGCCTTGCAAGGATAAGCCAGTGGCAAGCATATCTGGATCTGTTGGGAAAGGTGGCCGCATAATTCCACGCTCCAAATCATACAGCATAAGCGTGAAAGCTCGCAAGGCAATGATTGTGCGTTCTGGATTAATATATTCCCAATGTATGGTACTTGAAGGGTTGTCGGCATTAAGTAGGTAGAATACGATATTTTTGACGGCCGTGTCAATGTCCCGCATTAGGCAAAAATATGTGATGAGTATAAAGTGATCTAGTGAGATTTCTGATGGGTATATAGTTCGGCGCATTGGTGGAAAGATAACTTTCATGATGCCGTCGATCTTTTTAAATGCAATGGTGGTGCTTTCTGTGCATCGAAATAGATATGTCCATACGAGTCGTGATACGCATCCTAATGCTAGTTGTCGGGTATATTTGTCCTATATTACAAGTCAGCTTTTATGTTTACTCCTTCGATGCCGATCCAAGCCTCCAACCTTGTTGAACTTTTGGTAGCAGCTTTCTACGACGGTCATCCAATTGCTTGTAAAGAACTCTTTGCGACTGACACACAGCAATGTAGTTACCAATGGATAACCAGCCTTTTTACAATGTTTAGTCCGATTTCCCGTATTCGTCTGCATTCGCAACTTACAAGGACATGTCTTGGCTTATTTGCCATTTTCCAGGCGCGCGGGTAAATAGTATCGACAGCCTTGCTCCATGCGGGAAAGTTCACCTCAGCAACAGCAACACCTGCAATAGGCAGCAACAATTGTACAAAAAGCATTGCATAGCTGTGCTTAACCTTGGCACCATGTGCATTTCGAAAAAAGCTGGCACAGCTCAACAAAAAGTCTGCTGTCTCCTCGAGTGCATCGAGAGGATAGATCTAGAAAGGAAATTTAAGCAGCCTGCAAAGATATAGACTTTTTTAGGGTCCCTTACCTTTATCTTTAGAAACCTCATCCCGCGAATCAGCATTTCCATATGGCTTTGTCTCTCTTTCATGATGGTCTGATTATTGTATTTTTCGAGCTCAGCGATAAATCGATCGCTTACAGAAGCGAAGCGGATGTTTGACAGTTCACCTATCAATTCAGCAAACAAATCCATGCTAGCTGTTCTGCTCTTGGATCTTTTGATCGCTTCTCTGTATTGAGGATTAGCGATAGAACTGAATTGCCAATCTTTTTTTAGATAACTTACGGATCTGCTCTTTTCAACTGGTTAAATACAATCTCTTCCAAATTTTCACCTAGATCCTCGGGCAGCGTTTCAGATGTAAAGCATTTTACAATTTCAATGAGTGCTCTGCAGAGTATGTACACGGACGCCAGCTAACAAATAACCATCACTGTTATGAACATCGATATTATGCATCTGATTCCATCTTTGCAGTTACCGATTGCCTCTCTTTCAATATAGACTGTATATCCCTTGTTCTCGATAATGGTGCCGTTTCGCTGATTCCATTCAATATTAGTTTCGAGCGACAGGAACGTCTTGCACAACCGGGAATATATTACCTCATTCGTTTAACGAGTGCCTGATCCAGGGGTTGGATTTTCTGCTTTCTCCATCGCATGACTGCATCAATGACGGATTTCTGCTGACAAACTGCCAGAGATGCAAGGGATCGTATTAATTTGTCAAAAGTCGTATCTGCGCCTTGTCCGAGTAATCGACGGAAATCAACTTCAGTGTCCTGTTGGTATTGTTAATTCCACGTGCCCCAATGACTGATCAAGCATATACATTTGTCCTCGAAACGAATATCTAACCATGCCCAGACTTAGAATGAACTCCATCTTCTTATCCGCCACCGTCTCGAATTGTTGGAGTACCACATTGAGGGCATATTCTGAGCTGGAGACGGTTGCCTCGTGCTCTGCGCTGGAGGTGGTACTTTGTGCAAGTGTCAGCGATGGTCTTCCAGCAAGCGGATTCGCAGAGAGCGATTGTCGCGATGCAGGTGGTGTTGAGGGCGCCATTTGAGGCGATTCGCTTGTCGAGCTTGTGTTGCTGCTGCTGCCGCCAGCACCGTATACCCGCCCGTTTGGTATATTCAAGGGGCTTGTTGATGCGTCAACGAGTGTCGTAGAAGAAGACAGCTGAGACTGGTGTATAAATGTCGTCGAAGAGGACGCCTGGTGGTGGTGTGAGGGTACCGTAGAGGTGGGTAGACCCAAACGTCGATTGGGCATGCGATGTTGAAGCAACCTCTGCTTTGCCTCTTTGCGGGGTGGAAGAAAGAGGGGCTGCGCACGGGCTCTTTTTTTTGCTATTTAACATGTCGCAAAGTAATCCTGCAAGTGTCATTCAATTCCTCCATATAATCGAGAACCTCAAGGTACTATTCACGAACGGAAACAATAGATCGTCTGGAAGAGCTTAGTCTCCAACCGCGTTTAGAAAACGAAACGCACAGGCTGGGTCGACAATGGAGTTCAGAAACCTGAATCTATTGCTGATCACATGCATCGCATGGGTGTTATGGCTATGCTAATTGACGATCCTATGCTGAATCGCGAGAGGTACAGTGTAACAGGGATTACGTGCAGAAAAAGCAAGGCACACGCATGCTAAACGCGTATATCCCAAAAGGTGCATAAAGATGGCGATTGTGCACGACCTAGCGGAGGCTGTGGTTGTAAGTTTGAACAGAAATTATTTACTACAGTATCAAGTATATAAGGGGCATGCTCTTTCTACTTAGGGTGATATCACTCCACACGCCGGCGTCAGCAAGCAGGACAAGTACGAGATGGAAAACGTACGGCTAGACATTATATTTAGCATTTGACAATATTTTAAATCGATCACGGGATAGACGGCCATGCGGGATTTCCAACGTTTACTAGGCGACACGCCGATGGCAAAAGAAATAGTCGAGTTGTGGCAAGAATACGAAGATGCTCAGACTCCTGAAGCCTTGTTGGTCAAGGATCTCGACAAGTTTGAAATGATTGTCCAGGCACTTGAATATGAAAAATGTAAGTTACGGTGAAATGTAGCAGAATACCAAAATAACAACGATTGACGGGATCCTTGTCCAGCTGATGGAAAGAAACTAGAACAATTCTTCGAGTCAACCCGCGGCAAGTTTCGACACCCTGCAGTGAAAGCATGGGCGGAAGCGCTTTATGCAGAGCGCTCCACGCTTCCTTAATATAGATTATTGCCAAGCAGCTTTTAAATTCGCATAAAGCCCACCACTGTCCGAAAGTGACGAAATTCGCATGACAGTTTCCCGACAAAATGGCCGGATGATGTTCATATTCGGGCTAAGCGTTGCTTCTTGCAGTGTCAAGGATCGAGCATTCGACAATATATGAGGATCAGCTAAGTAGAGAAGACTGCTAGCTTTGAGTTAGGATTTTAAGGCTGCTTAGCAAACTATTGCTTGTTATCATCATCGTTGTTGGCATTGTCAGCATTGATTGGTGCCTAGTGACAAGATGTTGATCATTGGATCTCGAAGGATCGATGCATACATCTGCAATGCGATAATAGATCCCTTGAGCCGCGCATTCATCCCTTCTCGCGTGCGTTCGCTCTATCCAGTCGAACGTCGATTTGGACTTCTAATGTCTCGAGAAGCGAATATTCGATTGACATATGCACGATGGATGATTTAACGGCGCTGTTACTGTAAATCTGAGATACGACTATTTTGTATTCTTTTCTTTTTCAATAATTGTAGTGGAGTTCATGACAAAGGATCCAAAGGATTCGGTATCTTCGAGATTCAAACCTTCGAGTTCACTGCGAAGCAGGGTATCCAGCATATCAATCTGCATTCAACATTCACAACAAGAGCAACAGCAAGAAGAAAAAGAACAAGACTCGGAATCAGTACCTCGATCATCGCAGCATGCCCCAGGACATTCTTCATCGCGGCACTCGTCTACATCGACCGTTGCCCAACCAAATTATATTCCAACTGAAGATCCTCGCTACAAGGAAGAAGAAGAAGAGGTCAAATCTTTAGAAGATCCCGCTAGAACGCAGCCAATGGCATGGATTGCACTGTTCTTTCTCGTGGTCTTACGAGCCGCAGTATCCATCTTCCAAAATACTTTTAATCCGATCCCAGCCGTTGTAGCAAATTATCTCGGTGTCAATTTGACGGCAATCAACTGGTTATTCAACGTCCAAACGGTAGTGTATATCTTGCTGAGCTTCATTTCTGGATGGATATTCGAACGATTAGGGACCAAAAAGTCGGCAAGTAGATTGTGCTGGATCAGACTGCTGCCAGATTTGTAGACCAACACAGCGTTTCTTTTTTTTCCTTGTCTCGATTTGTAGCTCACCCTCGCAGGACTCGTTACGGCGGCAGGATGCTGGATACGCTGGGTAGCTGTGCTACTTCATCCACCCTCATATGCAGTCATGATGATCGGACAAGTCATAGCTTCCATTGGTTGTCCCTTGACACTCAATATAATGACAAAGGCAAGAGAAACAAACATTCTTTTCTTGCATCTAAATTGATTCAACTGTCCGTTGCACAGTTTGCAGCTGTTTGGTTTCCAGAAAATAAGAGAGCAACAGCTGGCATGTTTGTAGCCTCAAATTATGGAGGTATCATTGCCATGTTTCTGATGCCTGCGGTTGCCACTGGCGAAGATAATATCCAAGTAACAGCAAGTATCTGCCTTATTGCACACAGATAGTAAGACACGTGTAATGAACAACTTTCTTTGCACGTTGCTAGGTTCTTATGGTTGCAGTCATTTGCTCCGGTGCAACGCTGCCTCACTTCTTTTTACCCACCAAACCTTCTCTGCCAGTCTCCCCGCCAGAGTTGGATTACGTTAGGCAGCATCAATCGAACGGCAGCTTTTTAAAGCATACGTTGCAGCTCATGAAAAACTATCATTTTTGGATCCTCTGTTGCATCCATGGTATCAATGTCGGTATCAGTATCGCGTGGGGCGGTCTTCTGAACCAGGCTATTACTCCTTACGGATACGACAATTCAGAAGCAGGAGACATCGTGGCGGTCGCTATGGCAGCAGGCGCCATGGGTGCAGGTATATACAGCAGTCGCTATATAAAATCCAAAGACAAAGCTTACTAAAATATATTCGTTCAACATAGCTGCTGCCGGCCCTATGCTGGACATGACAAAGCGGCACAAGATGTTCTTGAAACTTACGGCACCTCTCATGTGCAGCACATACGTGGCATTTATATTTATCAGTAAGCTATTCAAATGCATCAAAAATGTAGACGGCATGCTCACAAAATATATCACGAAAAGTCCAAGCAAATTCATTTGCAGCAATCACATATATCAATGCGCTCAATAATTTGTTTTTGTCTTTTATGGTACCTTTGGTCGTCGAATTGGGCGTGGAAGGTAAACATCGCACAAGTCTCGTTTTTCCAAATGTCGCAATAGATAGTAACCAAATCCGTTACAGTGTCTTACCCGATTCCCGAGTCAATATCGACATCGATCCTATGGCAGGCTGCCCAACTGGTTGGGTTTGTCATTGTGCTTATTCTCGACAAGTTTCGCGATCCTGCGGGCGATCCTCCGAATAATATGTTTCGAGGTCTTGTTTTCCAGGCGATCATGGCAGGAATCTGCGCTGTGCTGAGTATCTTGTACAATGGTCCCATGAAGCGTACAATAGCACTAGGGATCCAACCGCGAATTATATAAAATGTTATGCGTGCGATTATTTATTCATGTTCGCAGGAAAAAAGGAGATAAAGAGAAGATTAAGACCGAGAAAGAAAGAAAGAAATATACACATGATAGGTTTCATCTTTTTTACGATTCCAAAAAGAAGTAGTTGCCAGATGCCTTTTGTTCTTGGTCCATTTGGGAGTCAAGCTTGTTGATTCTTGGTCTAAAGTTGGTGGGGTCACGTCGGAAGGTGATCTCGAGCGATGCCAAAAATTTGTTCATGCCAGTAAGCAGGGATTGTGGTGAGTTGGCGATAGCATGCTTAGATGGTGTACCCTCGTACACTACTACACGGTCAGCAAGGTAGGTGGCCATGATAAAGTCGTGCTCGACAATGAAGGCAGTACGCTTAAAGTGGACGATGAAGCGTTTGATGACCTTGGCTGCAATGATACGTTGCTCGGAATCGAGGTAGGCGGAGGGTTCGTCAATAAGGTAGATATCTGCCGGTTGACCGAGAGCAAGGATGATGGCTACACGTTGCAATTCACCACCAGACAAGTGTGTAACTTCCTGGTCAAGAATGTTCTCAATGGAGAGAGGCTTAACGACGTCAGTTTGGAATTGAGGGTTAAGGAAAGCAGCCTTGATCTTCTTGAGGAACAACATGCGGACGGTGCCCTTGAACTTGGGAGAGATCTTTTGGGGCTTGTACGATACGTTGAGTTCGGGTACCTGTTCGTCACCATCGGCCTTCAACAAGCCTGCAAGCAATCGGATGAAAGTGGTCTTGCCAGTACCGTTTTGACCCAACATGACAACAATTTCCGAATCAGTGAATTCACCAGCTTCAACCTCGAGTTTGAAGTCGCCTATACGCCATGTAAACATTAAAAATCTGCTATCCAATATCAAGCGCATTAGATCTTGAGACTTACCCATGGTCTTAACCATTCTAGGGTAGGCATAATTTCTGTTCTTCTCAGCACCTCCGTCATCAGTCTGCTCAGCAATTCTGAAGGTCAATGATTCTTCACGGAAACGCAAGTTTTCAGCACGAATGTGACCATCCAAGAAAATGTTGATACCTAGTAAGACGCAATATTTCAGATATCCGTTGTAACATGACACAAATTACCACATGTGACTTACCATCACGAACAGATGCTGGAAGGGTGACAACACCGTACACGGAGGGCATACCGTACAAAATACAGATATAATCGGAGAGATAATCCAAAACAGACAAATCGTGTTCGACGACAATGATGTAGGTCTCAGGGGCAATCAATGATCGAATGACACGAGCAGCGTTCAATCTTTGCTTGACATCCAGGTAGGAAGAAGGTTCGTCAAACATGTATACATCCGCTTTTTGTACAGCGACAACACCGATTGCGAAACGTTGAAGCTCACCACCAGACAACTGACCGACTTCACGCTGCAATATGCCCTTCAGCTCTGTATATTAAAAATTATTAGTCATCGTGGTATTGAAAGCAAATGCTACAGATCAAAGCTCGATTGATTACCTAATTCGTCGCACATCTCTTCAAAGTTGTCGCGCTCCAGCTTATCTTGCAAAAGCTGACCGACTTGACCGTTTACGACCTTAGGAATATGATCGACATACTGTGGCTTTATGATGGCCTTCAAATCATCCTCCAAAATCTTTGTAAAGTAGTTTTGCAACTCTGATCCACGGAAGTATTTCAAAATATCTTGCCAATCAGGAGGGTTGTCGAATTGACCCAAGTTGGGTTTCATCTTGCCGGACAGAATCTTCAATGCGGTCGATTTACCGATACCGTTGGTGCCGACTAGACCAAGGACCTGGCCAGGGCGGGGCACAGGCAGACGGTGCAATTTGAAAGAGTTTGCCGAGTAACGGTGAGTGACTTCGGTCTCGAGATTGGTGGGCAAGTTGATAATATTGATGGCACCGAAAGGACACTTCTTTGGGCAAATACCGCAACCGATACAAAGCACTTCAGAAATGAAGGCAATTTTGGAGGATGGTTCGACCTCAATGCAGAGTTTGCCTAAGAAACAGTGAGTTTGCTAATCTAAACAAATTTGCTCGAATTCTTTGATCTGCTTCGTACCCATGCGGTTTACAGGGCAGGACTTTTTACTGTGAAAATATAAATGAGCCTACATGTCCAGAGTCAATCTCCATACAATGCATTTACCATTCTTGTCGACATTTCTTGGGTTTGCATTTATCAGCATTAATAATGGCAATACGTGTGAGTTTGTCACTCATTGTCGACGTGTCCTGAAAGCTGAATGAAGAGCTCACTCCAATTGAAAATGCAAAAAATTCGTGACTACGAAATCGGTAAGCGGAGTCCTAGTGTGCTTGCACCGCGTTTCACAGGGCGTCCATCTGCTGGAAGTGGATGGTTGTTGTGGAGCATCCTTGTCAAGATCATTTTACCGCTTCTTCTAGACGTTTCTTGCAGGAGACGTCATCCGAAGCAACGATTACAATGATTCTTATGCATAGTCCAACTCCTTTTTCTTTTGATCAGCTCGCCTATACCTCCGCTCTTCTTTTGTCTTTTCACTTCATTCTACCCGAATAGAGAATAGGAGGGCTACTGCGATACCTACAAGCAGCCACTGAAAAGGAAACATGAGTTCGACTTCATAGATAGTTTCTCGGCTTTGCGCTGCCGAAATTATTCGTTCCTGCATAAAAACGGTCGACAACGTGGTCAATAGGCCGGATTTCATTGAGACCGGTTCTCTCTTGCCTAGTCTCATGCTTTGCGCACTTGAATGCCCACAGGCAGCTGTAGGCTGTCTGTCATATTCAAGAGGTAACAAATTTCAGTGAAGGATATCAGCTGCGTCTGTATATCTTCATCTTGTATATATCAGCTTTCATCTTCCTGGTTTGTAAAGACGGGAACTGGATCATCCAAGGGAATTTTTGCATTTTCTTATTGGAGTAAATGGAAAAGAAGCAAAAAATGCTGTTCTCGATGCAAAAACGGTCTTTTGATGGATATCTTGATAATCCTGGCGCGGGGTTGATAAAAATCGACCAGGTTGGAGCGAGTTCCCGCAGTGCAATGGAACATCTTCAACCTGCAGTCTGATATATAAACCACCGTAGTCTTCTCTTTCTGAAGAAGCTTTCAGATAATACATTGCTACATATTTTCTGCTCACGACGCCAAGTAGCGGATACAATGTTTTGGGCAAGCTCTGGGAAGATCCAAAGTATTCCCGAAAAAGGATAGAGCTGGATGTTAGCCTACGCGCCCACTTATCTGATCTTACTTCAAGCAATTAAATCGCCTCGCATGAAGTTTAGCGAAGATGACGTTGAGAGAAAACTACAACCCCGTCCTTTTTCTTCTCCTCCTTCTTTCTTTTTATCGATTCAACGCGCGTATTAGCGAATACTACGTACGTAACCTACTTTGCACGATCCACATTTATTCCAATAACCATTTCTCTAATAAATCACAGCTCAAACTTTTAGAGCTAAGCGCCACTCAACTCGCACTGTATATATGTTCCCAGAAAAAGTGGCGAAGAATAAAGCATTAAACTACGTGGGCGACGGTTTTTCGTTTCAAACTATGCAGACTGGTGATGTTGTATGTATCTCTTTAATCATCAACAATAATAAATAACTATGGAAAGAATGATCCATGGGATTTAATTAAAATGATTGCTACGATGGAGAAAACGGGGGTATATGAGAAATGAGATTATGAATTTACAAACTGGAGTCGAGGTAACGGATTGTTTGTTCCATTTGCTGCACATCAATGCTGTTGGCGATTCTTGCCGCCTCTTCAAACTGAGAGATGTCTGCTGAAATATCCTCCATTGTCTGTTCAAGTTCTTTGTCTTTCTCCATAATCTCATTCATCAATTTGCTGTTTTCTTCTTTTACCTACCAAATAATGTAATTCATTAACATTCAACAAGAAGAATGTGATATATAGTTTTATTTCAACTTACATCTGCCTCTGTTTTCCGTAACCTTTCCAGGAGCTTCAGCTTCTCTTTTACGCGTATTGAGCGTATTACTTGTTCCGGAGTAGGAACAGTCCTACAAAATCGCGGTAAGATAATGCTCGCATGTATTGCACTGCAGTGTGAACCTTTGTCTAGCTCTCTGAGGATCTGATCTGGCAAGTTCAATATTGTGATCTAAGGTTTTGAACGATTCAGCTACATTGTACTCTGCTTTGACACGTTCGTAGTGTTTCTGTTCCAAGCGTCAGATATTTTATATCGATAAAACTAGCTCTCAAGAATCGAATCTACATACTTTCATTTGTTCCTGGAGATAGTCTCGTATCTGTATGTGTGCGCATTTGAAATCTTCGTGATGTTCATCGCAGATTTCTCCCAAAGTCTCTTTAAAAGCATTGTAACTAGGTAGAGGAATTCAGGTCACTGTGATCTTGCATATATTACTTACGGATTGCACGTCCAAACGAAAGCAAATGCTTACTTTAATTGATGCAGCAGGTGCTTTGTGAACTTTTCATGGAGGGTATCGAGTTTATGTGCTCTTCGTGTTTCCTTCTCTACGCTGCTGGGGTCGGTGCTGCTTTGCATTGTTGGGATGGAAAAAAAAAGGGCAGGATCCTCAATTTTGGTGTCCCGAACACGTCGCTTCGCGCTTTTCACTCAATGTCTGCTGCCACTGCACCGAAACTGGAAAGTAACCCTCGAGGCATCCCGCGATCGCCCTTCGTGGTACGATATCCTTTGCTTGCCAAGGAATAGCTATAGCGCAGTCTGCTCATCAGTACCTAGGAACGTGTCGAAGACTATGTATCCGAAGCCGAACCGGTAGAAGTCGTACTTCGCAAATTCCAAGAAGCGATCAGGTCAGTTTCATCTCGCACAGCCGTAACGATCCATGGCCTCGCTTTTCTGATTCGAGAAACAGCAAATACAAGTTTATGGAGATCAACTTGCTGCAACGACGCAAAGTATTGGAAGACAAGATACCAGAGATTGAAAAGACGCTAGTCATGGTTGACTTCTTAGCAGAAAAGCAAGAGACAAACGAGCCTGTATATACCGATTACGAATTGAACGACACATTGTATGCAAAAGCAAAAATTGAACCTTCAGGCACAGTGTACTTGTGGTTAGGCGTACGTGGCAGGATTATTTGCATATAATTCCATACACCACGTTGTAACTTGGACATATTTGTTAGGCAAATGTCATGCTGGAGTACACGTTCGAGGAAGCAAAGGATCTTTTGTCATCAAAGTTAAACACGGCAAAGACGTCACTGAAGAATACAATTGAGGATTTAGAGTTTTTGAGGGATCAAATCACTACCATGGAAGTCAGTAAGTACTGAGCGGTAACACTCAACAATCAGATCCGTCATCTAAGGAAACACTCTAGATACCGCACGAGTCTACAACTGGGACGTCAAGCAACGAAGACTTGCTAGAGAACAAAAGGCATAATAAAGAAGGACTGTCAATATGAATCCAAAAATAGAGGCAATAGTGCAAAGTGTATTGACATCCCCCCTGATGAGGGGATCGGATATTCGCTGTTGGTCCCTCTTGAAACATATCGAAAAACTGCTGTGCCTGAGCCCATGTTATCCTGCGAGGTCGGGAGCTTCTTGAAGCGGCGAAAGTACAAAGTGTGTAACTTTTTTTCCTTCTTGCTTTGTCTGTGTGCCGGTTTGACCCACCCTCCCCCTATTGCACGGCGCCGCTGGAGAGAGACAAGTGAAGTAGAGAGAGAGAGGGCGCAAACGTAGCATGGACGTTTATGCACTCACAAGGAAAAAACGGCCAACACATCTCACACTCGGCAAACCCACTCGGTCATTCAGTTTGGATGCTTCGCCGTCGCCGACCATTTCGGCAGAACACAGCAATACTGCTAAGCGACAGTCCCTCAACACTGCAAGCACTTCATTCGAGGCAGTAACAGGCCCTCCTACCCGAGATCACTGGAAGGTTGGAGAGAGAGAGAAAGAGGATTGCCATGGAAACGTGTGCCCTGGTTGTTTCTGACCGAGAATATAAATATTACATAGCCTGATGCAGATGCTAGTCGATGCGGACACTTTGGATGCCAAACGACTTTTGGATTTTTTGAGAGACGACATCACTGTCGTCGATGTGGCGACATCTTTTGCTCAGCGCATTGTTCTAATTACCTTCGGCTCGATCAATCGTCGCAGTTTCATCCTCAGGGAACCTTATCTCGAGGATGTGATTCGTGCGCTGCAAAGTATAGGCGATGGCAGGAAGATTTGAAGCAGGCAGGCAAGAGGCAGGATACCCGAGAGGAGCAGCAGCAGGAGGAGGCAAAGCAAGACGTAAAAGGATCAGAAAGTATGAGTTACTTACGGCGACGTGCTGGCATCATGACGCCACAGCCTCAGGCCATGGAAGGTGTCACAGAGCTGGGTAGAGATGGTAAACATGGACAACCCCCATCGAGATCTCTTGGTTGCAGACGATCCTGTATTTTTTTTTTTTTTGCTGCAGATATCGTCCAACCAGATACTTCACAGCGCAAAGGAATAGCTATCAAGACTAGACCAGAAGGTAAAGGATATATAATGTGAAAGTCTACGGCGTGTCAGTCAATTTTTAACTCTCTTCTCTTTTTTTTTTTTTTTTTTTTCTTTACCAGTCGAGTTTAATCCAATCCCGTCTGTTCCGGCCGACTGGCAATGGTCCACGTTTTAAAATCAAGCTTTCCCAGTGATCTCCGCAATTAGCAAATGTTAATTGGGAGGCCTTATTCTCATATTCCGCTCGTATCATCCCACTTCATCTTGTTTTTCCTTTTTACTTTGTTATTCTTGTTCTTGCTGCTCTTCTCTTCTTATCTTGAATATAATATCGTTTACATGGAACCATGACCAATACTCCAGACAGAGTATCTGCGCCCAGCATCCCTTCCACCTGTCACTTGAACGTCAACGGGAACCTCTTTTTCAAGCGTTTGTCGATTAATGATCTACTTTTGCAAGCCTCGACGCGTCCACCCTTGCGAGCGAGATGTGCAACAACTGATCAATTGGCATCTTCATCGCAATACTCTGAACCTACACAACATCATCAGCCACAACGCTCTCGCTCCCTGTCTGATGTTTTTATCAGATGGAAACGTCCCTTGAAACTTCCCAAACGTAAAAGTTTTTCGTCCAATCAATCCGACTACAAAATACTTGAAACTCTTGGTAAACACCTTTTCGAGGGCAATTGCTCGACCGGTACATTTACGTGAACAAACAAAACAGGTTCTGGAGGCACCGCTGCCGTGTACTCGGCAAAGCATCTCCCTAGCGATACGCTGATAGCCATCAAGAAGGTCGATCTCGAACAGCTCGATATGAATAAAGGCGATGAATGGAGTCGGCGCCTCGATTTGCTGCGACGTGAAATACAAATTACGAAGCTGTGCCACCATCCACATCTTTTGCCGACATATCAAAGTTTTGTTGCATCGACTGATTTGTATATCATCATGCCTCTCATGTCCGCAGGTTAGCAATGCATTTACGCAGTAAATACTCAACTTGACATTGCTAATTTCTAGGCTCATGCCGGGACCTTTTGACACGATTCTTTCCAAATGGGCTGGACCTGCCTATTATCGCATGGTAACATCAATGCATTGTTGTCTCAGAACAATTAATAACGAGTCGAAAAATCAGCATCCTGAAACAGGTAGCAGCTGGTCTCTGTTATCTCCATGAGAATAATCTAGTGCATCGAGACATCAAGGCTGCCAATTTGATGCTCGACTGGGACTCGGGTGTAGTGAAGCTAGGCGATTTCGGTGTTAGCAATTATCTACTGGCCAGTCAAAGTAATAATAACAACAATATCGGCTCTTATCAGCAATTTCTCGAGGTTCCCACGACAACAACTACCCCAGCAGCAGAGAGGAGAAGCGGTTCATGCCGATCATTTGTTGGCACACCTTGCTGGATGGCTCCGGAAATCCTGCAGCGCCAAGCGTATGACAGTAAAGTAGATATCTGGGCACTTGGTATTACCACCATCGAACTGACCACTGGCTGGCCTCCATTCTGCGAGTTTGAACCGCTTTCGGTGAGTTAAAGCTTTCCCTCTATTTACTTTTGCACAGTCTTTTCTTAACATGTATTTCCAGATGTTTTCACACATTGTGCATGGGCCGGTACCCACGCTTGATGAGCAGAAATGTCACGACGGGGCGTGCCGAGATTTTGTTTCAGGGTGTCTGCGGAAGCGCCCACAGGAACGCATGTCGGCTCACCAAGTCGCATGTCACGGGTTCATCGCTGATGCAGCTGGGCCGACGCTGCTTGCTAAATGTCTCCAACAGTTTAGCGAAATCGACTTGCGGACAGCAGCGCAGCACGCTGAATCCAATGGTGGCTTAACACCTGTAAATAGTATCCAGATTCCTTCAAGTAAGCATTGTTTATCTGAAACTTAGTATAGTTGGTTCTGACTGTATTATTTGTGCTCAATTTTATAGATGAGTTTTGGGATTTTGCTCCTTGGATGAACACTCGCCACAAAGTCAAAATGGCTGTGAAACATACCACAAATGCAATGGCGATCTGACACAATTGTACAACGTTTCACCAATCAATTTGCGTACCTTGCTGGGAGGGAAAACGGAATCTGCAGATCAACGAGGCTGGCCCTTTATGCCATGTAGAATATATGCACTGTAGTGCACAGTTATTTATATGTATCTTTCTCTCCCTTTGTTCTCTTTATATACTGTCTGAGCTTCATATGTATGCCAAATTATGATATGGAAATAAACATGATGATCAAATTCTTGTAAATTCTTTGCAAGAGTAAGGACTTTTTGAAGGAAATGTTTAAATATTGAATGCCAGGCCGGGTGAATGCATTCAATCATATCTCATATACTTGACATACTGAATACATGTAGATCTCTTTGAAATGAGTCAACTCGATTCGATCATTCTATATGCCGTGATACGATATAGAACAAGATGAATTGAACAGCGAAGGATTGAGCGGTTACGATATATTGGACGACAACTTCAAGCAATCGCAGAGACGACCTTGCATCTGATCAAATGTATACAATTGTTCCTACACTCCCATCATGTGGATTTTTAGGTGAAACCTACGGTAACTTCTGATCTCATGCTGTTTGTAAGCTAGCTAGCAGTTCTACTGAATTGTTGGATGAAGATTACATGACCATAATTACTGTTTGCAACACAGCAAGAGCGACGGTGATACACCAATGCCAAGCACCACATTTTTTATCAAAAGCCACGGCCCAGCGGGCGGAACAGCAAACCTTTGCATGGCCTTGTTTCATCAACCAATGGTGCAGCGACACAGCAATGGCAATGCACTCGGAAAGCAACAACGTTAGAGCACGCCGGCTAGCAGCCCGTTCCTTCTCGGTACCTTTTGCGCATACCACTGCCACTGCTCCCAACAGTCTTCCACGCGAAGGTTACAATGAACACGAGCCCTTGCATCCGAATCAGTCTCCTCCCGGCCACCATCGACGCCAGGCATCCATGTCACCATCGCTGGCAGCAGATGATATCTGGCTTGGACCAGCAGATGATGTAGAAGCCGATGTCCTGTTTCCTCAGTACACACCTGACAAGGATAACAAGCTCGACATGGCAGCGTTTGATGAAATGGTCGAGCGCAAACACTCACTTGATACCGGAACTTTGAAACTTTCAAAGACGACGAGCAAGCACAGCCGCAGGACGTATCCTGAAAATGAGATCAAGGTAGTACGCGTGTGGATTTTTTTGCATATTGGCAATGATCTCATGTAACCAAACAGCTTAGCGAGGACGTATACCGTTACGTTTTCTATATGCCTGACAGCAAACATGACCAGCATACGTATAAACTACAGCAATTGCTGTGTGAGGAAGGTCGAAATGCTCTGGAAGAAACATTAAAGACATCAGGTTGGTGGATTGATGTGCTGTGTCCAACCGACGAGGAAATGAAAACGCTTAGCAAGGTAAAAAATGATGAAGCTTCAGCAATACAAAATGCAAAAAGATGTTAAGATTACAATGTTTCACACATAGACATTCCATATTCATCCTCTTACATCTGAGGATGTGCTGGCGCAGGAACCACGCGAGAAGCTAGAAATGTATCCAAATTATACGTTTATCTGTTTCCGCAGCTTTGAAATCGAGGTGCACTCTGGAAACCTGCGACCTTTTAATTTTTACATTTTTATATTTAAGAACGGACTGCTTACGGTAAGTGAAAATCTAGCGCTGCGCTACTGCGATTATCCAGCAACGACTTATGATTCTCTAAGTTCCATTTCCGTGAATCCGAGCTACCAGCCAAGGTTCGCACTCGTGCGAATCAGATTAGAGACGTCATGATGATCACACCTGACTGGCTGAACTATGGCTTGATGGATGCTATCACTGACGAGTTTGCGAATCCTATCTTGCAAGTGGAGTTGGAAGCCGTGTCAATTGACGAGCTATCCATGGTTCTCAAACGATGGGAGCAGGCGGATATGGTGCGCCGCATCAGTCGCTGCCGTCGTAGATCGACGCAGCTCACTCGCTTGCTGACGTCCAAGATGGATGTTCTCAAGAGTCTAATGAAACGCTACGAGGACTGGGCGAGCGAAGAAGGTTTCCTTGAAGGAGAAGAGCCGCTCACGGAGGATGATAAAAAGTCATTCAATGATGTATATCTCTACCTCGGAGATATTCAGGGTAAAGAGTTTTGGATTGCGTTCGAGGATACAACGGTGCTAAGCAGGCTTGATATATAGATCATGTTGTTACTATGGTTCAAAACATTAATCATTACAACCGCCTGCTCGGCCGCGCACATACGAACTATTTGGCTCAGGTCAACGTTGAGCTCAGTCAAACCTATAGAATGGGCAACAAGGTCATGAATCGACTGACGTTTTTGGCAACCGTGTTCCTTCCATTGACCATCGTCTGTGGTTTATTCGGCATGAACGTCAAGGTACGCTTGGTTTTACTCTGCATTTACTTTTGCAAAGAAAGGAAATTTGACGCCAGATTCGCTAGGTCCCAGGAAAGGATTACAAGGATCTCGACTATTATTTTTGGATCGTTTTGATCATGATGCTTTACGTTGCCGTGTCAGTCTTCTTTGGTCGACGTGTCGGTCTGTTGTAGACTATAGATACCAACCTTCATTTATACAACACAGTAAATAGTTCTGATCTGGATATATTGTTACTCTTACGGTGCACAGAGAACCTGCTATTCTCAATGCATCGCTTGCATACAGAAGATACCTTGTCTGTAAATGTGGCAATATTCGCTCATATGCTATACATGCATGGTATAAAGTGAAGTATAGGCCAGGAGCAGTTTCACTGCAACAATAACGTTCAGATAATACGAATTGAAGAATCTCTAGTACCTTTCGGTACCATGGGTCTGTCTTACCTGACAGCATGATCATGTGAATGATAAATATCCGAATTTTTGACGGCGATGTCGCCAAATTGGCAAGCATCGTACAAGCAATACTGCATGGTGGGGCGCCGCTTCCAGCATCGACGAAGTTGAAACATTTCATCACGCTGTATTCGAACTTTACTCTAAATTCAACGTTGTCACGGCAACGAGCGGGTTGTTGAAATTAGAGGTACCTAGTGTAGATACCAAACAAGTGCAGGAAAGCTCGCTTTATTAATTAATAGCTTCGTAGAATGCCAATTGAATCTTTGCGAAAATATCTATTAAACTTCCATGCACCAAGTGAAAACTTTCTTTGCATTAAATAAACCCCAACAAACATGAAACACTTCTGGTATGGAATTCAAGTCCTATAAAAATGCAGAGGCCGAGCACTCATCCTTGACAGGTTTCTTCTATGATGACCATGAAGCTACAAGCAGCTCTCCTTGCCGCGTTTACCTTGTTCCTCTCTACTGTTTCGGCGTCGAGATACAAGGCATATGTTCGGTTCCTACCAGCACCTCGCGTCTTTCCGCCGTGGTACGTTGTCAACATTGATGTCCGCGAACATGGGCAATCGTTCCATGTTATTCTCAGAACACAAGAACCTGCTCCGTGGCTGGCTGGCTATGGGGATTCTTCCTCTGGTTTTATCGAAATCGATGATTTTTCAGCTTTCGAAGGTCAATACGGTGCAGTGATTAACGATAATGTGGACGACAATGGTGCGAAGGCTCTGCGAATTGAATGGCAACGCGATGGTCAAACTATCAAGTACGTTGGTGACAGCGTGACAGAGGTGGACATACTGGACTTGGGCGCAGACTCCACTGTACATCCATTGGACGACTATACGCCGAACGCTAGAAACAAAGTTATGCGACCCTGCCATGCGCGCCATCGTGTCACTGATAAATGGTACAGCCATTATTGATTGAATCCAAAATCTCGTGCTGTTTGACGGACTTGTACGAAATAAAAATGTGCTATTTTGGGACGCGTCCCTATATGCTTACGTTCGAATATGTAGACTATAATGTAAAGTTGCATCGAATATAAGGGAATTATATTTGTAAGTATATTATTAAGATAACTGATAGCTAAGACGTTTCAGCAAAAGGCGATTTATCCCGATGTTATTGTATTTGTAAGCATATTATCAAGATAACTGACAGTATAAGAGGTTTCATCAAAGGCGATTGATCCCTATGTCTAGTTATTAAAGAACAATTATGTCCCGCTATGCGACGAAGGAACGACCAGCAAAGATTTTCAAGCACGGTAGAGTTAGGTATCGGGAAGCAGCCACCCACTGTATTCATTGAGCATAACAAGCCCTCGTTATAGTCTTACACGGCAAAACTATGGCTCCTGTCATCCTTTTTTGGATTCCCGCACAGACATATACGGTCCTTTAAAGCATAATTTGAGGAAACATCAAAGTGAGAATTTCTGTAAGGATCGAAACATTCAAGCGGACGTCTATTTGACCGTTGAAGCCTTTGGACAGTGTCTGGTAACGATCCCCAGTTTCATGACGGGGTAGCCTCCCCGATACAGTAAACAGTCCGACCCGGCCGAAAGAAACCCCAGCATTAATTACGCTCAGCAATATTTATTTACGCTGACGCACTTTCTACGTCCTTCTTCTCATCTCACTCTTTTATCTATCTCTGTGACAAGCCATGGTCGAAAACAAGCAAGTCCTGTTCACCAAGATTCCCACCACTTATCCTTCCGCTGGCGAGCACATGCAAGTAAAGGCCGCCACCTTTAACCTGGATAGACAGCTAGGTCAAGGTGAATTCATCCTCAAGTTGTTGGTGCTCTCTGTGGATCCTTACATGCGCGGCCGCATGCGCGATCCTTCCGTCAAGTCGTACGCACCAGCCTTTGAACTCAACAAGCCAATGACTGGTGACACCATTAGCGTTGTCGTGAAATCCAACAACCCGGATTTTAAGGAGGGCGATTTCGTTGCTGGCAAGACCGCTCAAGGCGTGTTCGAAGAGTACACACTCGTCACAAAGGATCTCATATCCGGCTACAAGCTTCGCAACGAGCCCAAGGAAACAGGCTTGCCTATTACAAACTACTTGGGCGTCTTGGGTATGCCTGGCATGACTGCTTACTACGGGTAAATTCATATGTCTTCTACTCTACTTCTAGAATATTCCTTCCCTGCTAACTTCCTCTCCAGTCTGTTCAAAATTGGAAAGCCAAAGAAGGGAGAAACTCTGTATGTCTCTGCTGCCGCAGGCGCTGTAGGCCAGCTCGTGGGCCAGATGGGCAAAGCTCACGGTATGTACGTTGTCGGCTCTGCCGGCTCCGATGAGAAGGTCGCCTATCTCAAGGAAATTGGATTCGACGCTGCATTCAACTACAAGAACGTCGACTTGAAAGAAAAGCTTCGCGAAGTATGCCCCAACGGGATTGATGTGTACTATGAGAACGTGGGCGGTAAGATGCTGGAAGCTGTCCTCGACAACGCCAACAACTATGCCAGGTAATTGCAAGTCCCTCGATGAAACACGCTACATATTGTTGACCGTTGGATATACATGCAGAATCGTTGCATGCGGTATGATCTCCCAATACAACCGCGAACAGCCCGAGCCGATCCACAATTTGATGCACGTTGTTGCCAAACGCCTGACCATTCAAGGCTTTATTATCATGGATCATCCCGAAATCGAATCCGAGTTCATGAAGGAAGTGACCAAAATGCTTCTTGACGGCAAAATCAAGTACCGTGAGACCGTCGCCCAGGGCATTGATAAGACACCCGAAGCCCTCATCGACGTGTTGCAAGGCAAGAACTTTGGCAAGCAGGTTGTCAAGGTCGCCGATCCTTAAACCATTATCGTCATTATCGCTCTTGCCGAACTACGCTCTCTATAGCTTCCTCTGTCCGTTTGCCGTAATATTCGTTCTGCAAAAGTCTTTCCAGAATTTGTTGCTTTAGATCTTGAAATAAACCCGCTCTAGAAATATACGTCTTTGACATTTGCAAAAGGAAAAGTGTGTGGTTCTTTTCCTTACCTTTCGAGTTCGTTCATGATAGTAGCCTGAAATGCTGCACTGCTCTTGGTTGACAATGAAGGATCGCGTTCGAGAGCTTGATTGGCGTATTCGTTAACTCGTTCAATGAATGCTTTTCCCAGTTGCTGCGGCGGAATCAATGTTACTACACCTTCTTCACTACAAATTTACAACTTACGTCGTTGAGAACGTCGTTGTAAAGCTGCTTACGCAGCTCATCAAAAGTGCCCTTGCGTTTAATTTGGAACACAATGTCGTCCACATCCATTGTTCTTGTTGGTATTGGGGAGCAAAACGCTGGTTTCAATTCGTTGTCATCCTCCGACAGTATTTCTGATTTTCCCAGCTTGTGTTTTTCGGGTTCCTCCTTGCCCTCCGTTGCCAGCTGCCGCCTGTCAAAAAAAGTTTACTCATGGAAAGGGCACTGCGATCTGTGTGCGCCAGTTGCACTCGGAAGTTGCTACTACAACAAAAGAGACAACAACAGTTGATACTTGCTACTGCTACGCGGAGAAACACTCCACTGCGAATTTCACACCATCGCCCGTATTCTTCAATCAAAGCAGCGCAGCAGCCGGAAAAGATCCAAGAGATCAACGAGAATTCAGAACTTTCAGCTGAAGGAACGCTCGATAAAGCCAACAAAGAACTGGAGAAAATCCTTACAGACGCGGCAGTCTACGAAGTGCATCCAGAACGCACACTGCAAAAGGTGCTTCGTATTATTCAGGAACTTCGCGATCGCAATATACCTTTCAACCTGGAAACATATGAACGTTTGCAAAGTGCTTATGCAAAGCGAGGAATGCTATCGGAAATGATGCCTCTGTTGCAGGAAATGGCAGCCAACGACGTAGAACCAAGCACCCGGATATTTCACAATGCACTGCAGGTAACGACGGATGCGCAGTTGAGACAAAAAAAGAGAGCAAATTTGTAT
This sequence comes from Rhizomucor pusillus, assembly GCF_041956525.1. NCBI lineage: Eukaryota > Fungi > Mucoromycota > Mucoromycetes > Mucorales > Lichtheimiaceae > Rhizomucor > Rhizomucor pusillus. The sequence continues at coordinate 351,087 of NW_027192157.1, read as the reverse complement.
CTAAGAAAATCATACATAGCTCGCTGCGTGGATGAGCAATCCTACAGTGCAAGTTCGGATCCTAGCCGAGATGGGGTGGTGGGGTGCAGAAATGACAAGGACAACGTACGAAAACTTGCTACGATGTGCGCGTAACAACGGTGAACTTGAACGCATGCTGGAGATTCTCAAAGAAATGGTGAAACGCGGGCTGAAACCGACGCTGGAAAGCTACGACGGAGCCATCGACCTTGCGCTGCATTACCATGAACCTGAGACAGCGATGGAATTGTTAATAGAAGCAATGAATTTGCGCGAGTTCAGGACACGGCATAGATCCATGACACTTAAAGTACTCCGAGGCGCTGCTATGGACAGCTGTGTAAGTTCTGCAGATAAGGGCTTTGCGCAGATACACTTGCTAACAACTTTCAAAAAGCATTCGATCGTAAAGAAAGTATGGCAGATGGCGGTCGAGGAAAAGCAATTCGATCCCGATGAGGGCCTGTGCACACTTGTTCTCCACGTTGCTGGTCGATATGGAGACCCTGATCTCGGCAACAAGGCGATCATCAAGATTAACCAAATGGGATTTCCATGGAGATCTATATATTTTCCTCCATTGATACAAGCATATTCATCGAAGAGTGATTGGAAGAGTTCATTCAGACTGCTCCATCTTATGCGTACAGTTGGCATTCCACCTACCAAGGAAACTGCAATGCCAATTGCGAAAGCTTTGGGACGCGACATACCTGCGATTCGAAAGGCACTTCTGACATTACACGATCTCGCCAAAGAGAACGAGTTGGATGTAGTAGCGGTAAATGTGGTGATCCACTCTTTTGCATACAATGGTCTCTACGACCAATGCATGTCAACGTATTACTTGGCACCGTCTTGGGGTGTCGATGTCAACATCGAAACAGTGGACGCGCTTTTAGATGCTTGCATACACAATCAGGAGGTTGAGAACGGTGTCAGCATTTATGAACGGCACACCAAAGATGGTCTCCAGCCGACAGCTTCCACTCTGAGCAAGATGGTCGTCCTGATATGTACACAAGAAGATTACGAAGAAGCTTTCAAGTATCTGGAACTCATGAAGCAAAACGGATTGAAACCTCTGCGAGGTGCATACTATCGTTTGGTCAAAAAGCTCGCCAAAGCAAATGATCCACGGTTACCATGGTTGCTCGATGAAATGCAATCTTGCCAGTACGAGATGCCGACGCACATACAAGCGTACATCGACCAGCACTGTAGCAATGCGGCGGAAGAAAAGGATGCAGACGCTGTGGATCACAATATGTAGATAAATATATCCGAATGATATTCCCAATGTTGTATAAATTGTTGTACAAAACAAGAGAGACAAGATGGTGGTTGTTGTTGTTGTTGATATAATACAATATATAGTGTTTTGTGGCGTGTCTATGATGAGAGCTGCTTCCAGTTGTACTTTAATCCACCTCTAATCTCAACAGGCTTGCCATCGTACAAAGTACGTCCGTTTCGGACATGGACACCCCATGCTTTTCCGTGCTTCAAGTTGTTACCCTGTTCCCTAGTCAGTACCTGAATACTGCTTTTTTCTGGACATGTACAGAGCAAAAAATACATACCGGCTTGAATCGTACTTTGGTAATTTCGTAAAAGCTGTCCTTCAAGGCAGGAGTGTTGAGGATCTTGCTGGAAGCCTGCAGAATAGAGTTCGTCAGAGATCCACGTTCTTTATTCCTTTTGTGTATCCACCATTACCACGCGGGTGCCAACGCCGTTGCCGGGCAGAACGCTCAGCAACTCATAGAGATTCTTGCCCTTCGTGGAAAATATGGAGGGTTTGCTGGGAAGCTCGGACAAGATTTGACGTGCAACGTTCATTGTCTGTGTGTGTATGTGCGGCAGAACTCCAAGGGAAAAATTGAATCGGCAAAAGCGATTCTGGAGGAGGAGGAGCGATTTGACAAGTCACACAGCAGCGTCGGATCCATACCTGAGATTTGTCACATGTTGTTATCCCAGCGGCATACTGAACGATTCATGTTTATGCATTTCAGGTAAATCTAAAGTTTTGCATTCTGATACAAAATATCTCGATTTTTTTTAAAAAAATCAATGGTCTATGTATATCATTTACTCCAGGAATTCCGAGATAATCTCATGAATTTTCTGGTTATTCTGTGGTAGTTTGAAACCAATGAATACATCCTAAGACAAAAGCGAAGTTATTTTTGGTGAAATGGCGTGGAGCAGATAGGAATGAAGGCAAGAGCAGAAAAGCCGGCAGCGATCTGCAATTTACTGAAATAATGTGGAGACTGATCTGTAAAAATTATCATGTACCACAGCAGCAAGCAGCGGCGAATGCATAACCTCCTTTCGTTCTGCTTAATATTATGAAGGAATAACAATAGATAGAAAGATTTTCACATCATAGTACACTAAGTTATATTTGTGAATCGTTTCATTCAAATGGCTAAGCTAAAGATAACTAATTCACACAGACGAGTGACAATGAAGTCTCACCGTGTATAAGGAGAAGTGCGTCCATTTTAAGAGCGTTCACCACGGAGGCGGCGAGCCAACTGGATATCCTTGGGCTGGATGGTAACTCGCTTGGCGTGGATCGCAGCAAGGTTGGTGTCTATAAGAATAAATAAATAGTTTAGTACAATTTAAGCAGGATTGATAACGTAACGGATTGGGGTGGAGCGTACCTTCAAAGAGCGACACAAGGTAAGCTTCCGCAGCTTCCTGAAGAGCACCGATAGCAGAAGACTGGAAACGCAAATCTGTCTTGAAGTCTTGAGCAATTTCACGAACAAGACGCTGTAGAGACGATTAGTCTTTGATCAATGACAAACAATAAAACTATTTGGTGCTTACTTGGAAGGGGAGTTTGCGAATCAACAGTTCGGTGGATTTCTACGAATGGTTTCAGATTAGCACTGTGCCCTGCTCTTACGCTTCCTTAAAGCAACTCCTTTCGAAATTGTACCTGATAACGACGGATTTCACGAAGAGCAACGGTACCGGGCTTGTAACGGTGAGGCTTCTTAACACCACCTGCAATGAGTAGAAATGTATACGTAATGAGTATTACAAATCCCTGGGAATGCTCTCTCCCTTGACCAGAACCCAATTGCGACTAGAGGGGAGCAAAAGCTGTCCGGATCCCATCTCTTCACACCGTTTAATGGTTTGCAGACTTACCGGTAGTGGGTGCAGATTTGCGAGCGGCCTTGGTAGCGAGTTGCTTGCGGGGAGCCTTGCCACCGGTAGACTTGCGAGCGGTTTGCTTAGTACGAGCCATGGAGTTAAGAAAGAGTTGCGGGATTCCAGCATTGCAAGTCAAATGCGCTTTTATATTAATCGATGAAACTCCGAACATCTTTTGGCTGCTTGTTGGCCAATGCCTTTTTCCGAAATGGCCACTACTCTCATTCTCGATAATGGCGCGTCTACCATCAAGGTCAACACCGCCGATTGCACTGAACCAAAGTATGCAACTCTTAGCTTACATCAGCTAGCGCGTTGCTAAGCGAGGATCGTCCAGGATCGTGACGAATGCTATTGTGCGTGGTCGCAATGATAGACGTTTCTTTATTGGAGATCAACTCGACGACTGCACAGACTTTTCTTCACTCTTCTATCGTCTTCCGTTTGAAAGGGTACATATTGAAAATGAATGCATTTATAGGAATCGAAATTGACAGAATACACGGTATACATAGGGATATTTGACTAACTGGGAAGTCGAAAGGCCTGTGTGGAACCGCTTGTTTGGTCAGGTCCTTAAGGTCAGGATCGATATGAGTTGGCACCTTCTTTGCGCACAAATTGGTATTAATGACATGGTCAACGTAGGTCGATCCAAAGCAGACTCGATTGCTGATCACCGAACCATGCTTCAATCTCCCCAATATACAAGAAGCATATGATCAGATAATTTTCGAGGAGTATGAGTTTGCATCCTGTTATAGAACTACAGGTACAAGTCTATCGCTTCAACTGAATCGACTATGCCGAGTAACATGTGTGTAATTACAGCACCTCAACTTTGTATATACAACGACCTCGCTGAGCTATTCGGTGATCAGGCTGGCTCTGCACCCGACTGCGCAGTTGTTGTCGATTCAGGATATTCATTCACACATATCGTTCCATTTTTCAAAGGGAAACCCGTAACCAAAGCTATCAAAAGGTAAGGTTAAACGAGACAATTCCTACATTGCTGTTCTATTCATGCACCGTTTTCAACAAGGATCAATGTCGGCGGAAAATTGTTAACAAACCATCTCAAAGAGACTGTATCGTTTCGGTGAGTTACCTATCAGCTTTTCCTAAAAGAAATGCTGCAGCGTGGCTAATTGAGTAATAGATACTATGACATGATGGAGGAGACATACATCATTAATCAAGTCAAGGAAGATTGCTGCTACGTATCGAAAAATGTATACGAAGACTTGAATATTTGCAGGTAAGGAAAACAACTGAACCTCATCCACTTTGAAAGGCTAAATATTAATTGTGTGTAAAAAGGAAACCATACCAAGAAAACACCATTGTACAAGAATACGTATTACCGGATTATACAACAACCATGCGAGGACATGTACGGCCCAAGCAGGGTCGAAAAATTGCAACTTCGCGGCTTGCGACTGACCGATCGTCAGAGCAAATCCTATCTATGAACAACGAACGTTTCATGATACCCGAAATCCTCATGCATCCTTCTGACATTGGCATCCAGCAAGCAGGAATACCTGAAGCAATTATCCAGAGTATCAACGAATGCAGTCCAGGTACGCGTCCCTGCTTGGTTCCGCCGATCCGGTAAACTGTGCTAACTGTGTGATCTTTAAATTAAAGAACTACATGGCTTAATGTATGCAAATATACTGCTGGTTGGTGGCAACGCGCGCTTGCCAGGATATCAAGATCGGATGTAAGTATCGGGACAATGTCAAGAGTCCTTTATATATCTGTACAATAGCTTATGTCTTATGTAAATTTTTCTTCCTCCCCAGTCTCTCTGAACTGCAGACACTTGCACCGAGCGAGTACTTGGTCCGGGTCGCGACTCCTCCAAAGTAAGCATATTAGAACTTGATCATCACCAAATGTATTTGCTGCTAATCAGCGACGTGCGCGAAATTGACAGTCCAGTAGAATATGCATGGAAAGGCGGACAGACTTTTGTTTCTCGCAGCTCAAAAGCGAATCTTCAGAAACACCTCGTACAGCGCAAAGAATATTTGGAACATGGCAGCGATATCTGTAGACGCAAATTTGGAAACGATTAAACGAAAAAGGAAAGAGAGCAAGATTATTGTTTCGAAATCTGATGATGGTGGTTTGGATAAAAGGAAAACTCTCTTTCCATAGCCTAGGTTCCATACGCTTGCTTGTGTAGATGGTGTGTGCCAGATCAAAGTGCAAATAGTAATAGATCTGGACACACCGACGGAGTAGGAACATGGAATGAATCTGAACGTCGGATTTATCACTTTGGTTACATTGGAGAAACAAAAAATGCTATTCTATACAAAGCTTTGGATAGTTTACGACATACTTTCGGTAGATGTGTACAATGGTATCATTATGAAAACAGCAGAGGTACCATCGTGATCCAAGTAAGGAAAGAAGGCATGCATGTGCTTTGACAAAAATGGATCTGTACGTTGCATGCAAGATCCCTCGCATTCGTACCCGCCGAGCGCGTGTGTGTGTGTGGTCTGTGAGTAAACGAGAAATGGCCGCACATCTGTGCAAGTCCGCACAGAATTCCTCGATATCGATGGACACTACTACACACACAGCATTTTCAGGCACACATTTAATAATGATAATACATGCAACTATTCCGTATACTGGTTTTAGATCTGCCAAGGCCGATTATGTGTGGTCTAGTACGGATTCGAAAATTTTAATCTTTGTGGTGACTGGATGATCGAAATAACGGGTCCTTTTTTTTTCGTTTGACGGGCGGGACATCAAGATGTGTCCAAAAATACAGGCAGTTGGTAGTAATCGTCGGCTTTTTCCCCCCGCTCAGTTTCCACTCCCCCCTATTCCTTCTTTTAACATCTTGATAGTTCTAGGCTTCCACCAACTTGTCCTTCTTTTCCTCTCATTTTTGTTCTGATTTTTACCCTTCGCCTTCCTCTTCATTCGCCATGCGTCTATCACTCTTCTTGATCGCATCAGCAGCCTTCGCTGCCTCGTCAGCCGTTGCAGCTGAACCTATCAAGGTGCCATTATTCCGTCGACACAGCGACAGCGACGGTGTCGTTCACGCAGATGCTGAGAAATTGGAAAACGGAGTTGTGAGTATACATATTTCACACATGAGGATCGATGCAACAGATTTTATTAAAGCCATTGTATTTGCTACATAGCTCGGCGGCAAGGTGCATATTGGCACACCACCTCAAGAATTTACCTTTGCATTTGATACCAGTAAGTGCAATTCATTAAATTCAAGGACAGTAGGTAGTAATTGATCAAATGTAACAGGCACTGGCTACTCTTGGGTTCGCGGCTCTAGAGTAAGCCAATTACAAAGAATAGGATATGCCGAGAATTGATTTTATTTACTAACCAACAACAACTTCACAGTGTAAGAGCGAGAATTGCCTGGACCGTTGCACATACTATGCCCGCCGCTCCAAGACCGCCGTATCAACCGGCAAAGTATTCAAAGTCAAATACGGCAATTCCTGCGTGGATACCAAAATTTATCAGGACACGTTTGAGTTTGGCGGCTTGACAGTGACGGACATGCCATTTGGCGGTGCATACCGCATGAGTGGATTCGATCATGGCTTTGGTAAATAATTTTTACATGATCTCTGTTGCTCGATTTGGCAGTTTCCATCTAAGACTCGACATGTGTGACAGACGGATATCTTGGTCTTGGCCGCAGTGTCAATTTTAACAAATCCAGCGCGTACACCAGTTCCGCTCGCACCTGCAAGTACAACAACGATCGGTCTTGGCACCATAACGTGAATGGCTTACCCATTGTTTATTATTTATAGCTCTGCAACGTCGCGATGATTTGCCAGCATCTGCTTTCGTCACCAATGCCTATCAGCAAGGCTCTGGTGTTGAAAGCGCACAGTTTGGAATTTACACGACAACTACCAGTAGCGGTTTCGATAGCTCTGGATCAACAACAGTGACTACCACCGCTGTCACCAACTCTACTGCCACTGCCACTGCAACCGATGCAACTACTGCTTCGTCTACTACCACCAGCACTGCTGCTGAAGCAACATCGAGCGATGTCACTTCAGGCGGTTTCGGTTTCGTGAAACGTACCAACAGCAATGACGAGCCTGCAGGTTACCTTGTCATTGGTAAATGAAGTTGAAGCGCTGCAGAGTTACACAACATAAATGTGGACTTACACTTTGTTGTATAGGTGGTGTGGATACCAGCGTCATTGATGGCGACATTTATTACTTTGACTTGGCAGACAATGATGACAGCGAATCCGAAAGCTGGGATGTCCCTATCACCAAGATCAAGTTCGGCAACGAACTCGATATCGAGCAGCGTCCCAAGGCAGTCGCTTCCTTTACCACCTCCGAATACTACATTGCAATGCCTGCTGACCAAGGTGATAAGTTATACGCTAGTTTCCGTGATAAGTTACAGTTATACTTACCGCCTCTTTTTTCTGCAGCCGATATTTATCACGAATACTTCGGCGGAAAGTATCTCCAGAGCACAGGCACGTACAAGGTAAAGTGCTCTCAAATCAAGCACCTGCCTCCTCTCAAGCTTGAGCTTGGTGACTACATTGTCGAAATCCCTGCAAAGTACTGGACACGTGTCATTGATGCTGACCACGACTGCTGCGCTACTCGCATCCGTCGTGGAGAGTCTTACCGTGACTGGGTGCTTGGCACCACTTTCACTAACCTCTTTTACACTACCTTTGACCCTGTCAACGAGCAAGTCGGAATTGCGCTTGTCAAGGGCCAGCAGAACAGTGGTATCAAGATCCACAACAAGGATTAATGATTCAAAAGTCGCTTAAAAGCTGACTTCCTTTTTTTCTCTCCTTTCCTTTACGATGCCTGTTGTGTAAGCCTTGGCAAATTCTAACATTCCCTTCTCTTTCTTTTCTCTGCCTCTCAGATCACGGTATTTATGACTAACAGAAGAAACAGTGTATGAGTGCCCCAGCAAACTGTTGTACCTTAAGACACAAATAAACTTATATCCCTTCCATTTCCCAAATGGTTCCTGTTTCGTGACGAAGAAAAGGTATTTTATTACACTGATTTGTTGATATGGCAGGAATTAAGAGGTCAAGTGCATCCAGTCCGAACTTCCCTATCCTGTTAATACGATGTAACGGCGAGGCTCTGGAGATGATCGTGAAATACCGATGTTTTGGAAGCACTAGGGTGCTTTGATCTCTACGGCTGAGCAGCAATACGGCTTTCCTGGATTGGGTGTTATATAAGTGAACACTGGAAAGAATTCTGCATAAGGGGTACGGGCACCGCGCCGAATTTTGACTCTACCGGAATGGAGCGGACACTGCGCCGAACGAAAACCCTCCCCCAGTTTCCATATTTAGTATCTGCATGACCTCCACGTTTGTGCGTATAAAAGACAGAATGTTTGAGGGACGACGGGTTCCCAGCTATCAGCTAACATGGAACTCACAAAGTCAACAGCACAACAGCTTTTACAGTACCTTGACCGTACTCTGCTTCTCGACAAAGTACAACGCTGGTTGACCACCGCCAGCGGCAGCAACAGCCGGAGATCAGTAGCTGTGATCGGCCAGGCGCTGGCTGTTGCTGGGGTGGGTATCTTTCTTTACAAGCTCCTGGTACCTCCAGCCAATCTGCGCCACGTCCCACAAATCAACGTCCTCCGCATGGCGTATTCGTTCCTCTCCATGGAGCAGCCTGGTACGCGCACGAATCGCCTTGTGTTACCAACCGTGCTCAGGAACAAATCGAAAGGATACGTGGTAAATATCTATTGGCATTTACATTTGCTCTGTGTAGACTTCTTCTCACAAACTGCCATGTGTATCTAGTCGATAGTTACTGGTTCTTGGGTACTGTTCATCACTGATCCGATCGCTGCAAAGGCCGTCTTGTTGAAAACAGGTAAATACATCCGGAACAAAAACCATCTTCTGCTGGTGGTGCTTAAATATATTTACATATGTCCTTTTGTATCACTTAAGAAAATTTTCCAAAGGACAGCGCCTTGCTCAATTCATTGCAAGATTCACATCCAATTATCAAGCTTGTCGGCAAAACCAACATTGTGTTCGCCAACGGACATATATGGAAGAATCAGCGAAAATAAATGAACCCTGCATTCCATCGTGCAATGCCCGTTGAACTGTTTGGAGATCTTTCAGTCAAGTTTTTCAAACGAATCGATGAGCATCAGGGCGAACCTGTTAGTGTCATCGGACTTATGGAAAGATTGACTTTGGATGCACTTGCGCGTGGTCTCTTTGGTATGTAATGGGTAGTGCTCTTATGTGCTTCCATATCTCTTCCCGTGGTCATGTGTGCTTATCAACTCTTCTTCTTTGTGCTTTACCTAGCTGTCGATTTTCATGCTTTGGATGATATCAACTCGCCCTATTCAAACGCCTACCTCAACATTAAAGATTCTCTCCGCGATCTATTCCTGATCCTGTTTCCCCAGTTGGATTTTCTCGTAAAGCACATCAGCTCTAAACGTGCAAGACTAACAAGGGACGTTGATGCATTGAGCAATTTGTTACTGGATGTAGCAAAGAAGAGACGCCAAGAAATCCAGGAACGACGTGCTCAAGGCATTGTCGTACCAGATAATCAAAAGGATCTGTTGACGCGGATAATGGAAGCCGAGTTGGATGGTATTGATGGCATGTCGAGCGATGAAGATCTTAGGGTAAGCGTAATAAATATAGATATTGAATGGCTTTATAGATTTAACAAATTGTATACCTTTAGGGTAACTTGGCAGTTTTCTTCTTGGCTGGTACGTATTCAGAAAATTCGTTTCTTTTAAGGAATATAGCTGATACCGTCCTTGATACAGGCCACGAGACGACAGCAAATGCTCTGTCCTTCGCGATATATCATTTAGCGAGATATGCGGATGTTCAAGAAAAGGCACGAAAGCAAGTCATCGAGGTGCTCGGAGACGAGAAGCGAGACGTTTTCCCGACAGCCGAGCAGCTGAAGGAGATGAAATACATTGACATGATCATCAAAGAGGTATGCTGGAAATGATGCCTTTGAATACGAAATACACATGTGCTCACCTTCTTGCAAATACATAGAATTTACGACTTTTGGGACCTGCAGACTTTTTGAACGCCAGATATACTCTGGAGGATTTCAACGCTGGCGATCTGTTTATTCCAAAGGGTACACTCGTGTCTATCGATTTGTCAGCTATTCAACTCAATCCAGACTTGTGGGACAAGCCAAACGACTTTATTCCGGAGCGATTCGAGGAAGGCGCCGAGGCCGACCAGCAAAAGGGTCTTGCCTGGTTGCCGTTCAGCAATGGAGGACGTCAGTGCATTGGCATGAACTTTAGTCTCGCTGAGCAACGCGTTCTATTAGCTATGTTACGTAAGTTCTAAACTCTGACTGCTCATTTTATCTGTCTGAAAATGACTCATTGGATATGTTCTCTTTCTTCATTGTGATCACAGTGCGCAAGTATGAATGGACCTTACCTGAGGATTCTGCACACAAGGATGGTGTAAAGCTGGGAAGTTTCCTTAACGTTGCTCCCCAAAATTTGACCATTGTCTTCAAGAACCGATACTAGCTTTTATTCCCCTGCTCTTTAGCTCTCTTTGTCTATCCTCTTCTTTGTATGAAATGCTCAATAGAGCATACCAAGTGAAAACCCACATGCTGTAGTTTATCTCAATTTAAAGTTACATATACAATGGTGTAACAATACAGGCAAATGAGCTTTATTACAAAACGTCTAAGAATCAAGATCGACTCGTGTCTCAAACTCAATGTCTAATTGCTGATCAAGTCCGATATATCCATCGCACATGAGATAAAGTGTATAGCGGTGCTTACCAAGTCGTTCAGGCGTATCGAAACCGATGCTTGACGAGGCTTTATTTGTCAAGGTTTCGTTCGGTCCGTTACGCATACTCAGACGTTTCAGAGCAAGGAGTTCGTCCGTTTCTGGGTCGCCTAAAACTAGCCACCAGGATTCGTATTGCGGCTTGGGGAAGTTTGGTGCATAGATACGACCGTCGTGATTTTTAACCTTGCCGAGTCGGTGAAGTTGGATATCGATGTTGTAGGTCGATTCAGGGATCAAGTATGGTTTCTTTGAGTTGACGCTCGCTTTTAAGTCAATTACAGGCAATCTCGATGAAACCTTAACAATCTACAGAAGCATAGAAAAGAAATGGTTAGTCTGAAAGATAGGCTCGAGAAGCTACAGATATCTTGAAATTTACCTCGTCTACGTCTTGCTGGCTGAGTCCCGGAACCTTCTCAAAAATAGACTTGACACGGGTCTCTGAAAATTCTGTCAATTCAGCCAGGCAACGAATTGTTTTATTCTGTGGTGGAATATTCAAATTAGATAATGCATAGGAGTGAAATATGTGACGCTGCTGGCTTACCTTGTACCGAATATCTTGAAGCATACGCTGTTTAATTCCTGGAAGCGTCAGCAGTGTTGATTCATCAGTCCAGCGTGCTTGTTTTATACACTGGAGCAAGTTCATAACATTCAAGGTCGTTGATAAGTAGCCAGCATCTGCAGCCACGTCGATCATTGCTTGGCAAAATCGGACAGCAGAGTCTAATACTGTAATTTGATCGGTAATGTAGTCAGATATCGGCAGCTCGATTCTGCTGATGTGAGCCTGCGTGAGGACATAGGCTTTGACGTGCGGTGAGATCATGTATCGTGGCGGCTTTACTTTGTAAGGTATGTGCTTTTCGATTTCTTGGTTCAATAGATCCTCGTTGCATCGTGCCGGTAACTCGTCGTATTCCGACGCATTGGCCATGATATCTAGCAAATCATCCATGGCAGAATCTTTTGTAAGCCGTTCACCAAAATGACGGACCGTTTGATGTCGTAAGTAGTAGTAAGAAGCGATGCGGCCGGAAATAGTAGGTATCAAATCAAAGTCGTTCTCGACTTCGAGGCATCCAGACGCTTCCAATCTCTCTGCGACTTGATTGATCGTGTTCGACAAGAAGGTTTCGACTCCCTTTTGCGATAAGTCGTCGAGTCCATAGTATGTTGGATTTTGTTGCAGACGTCGGTAGAAATAGGTCCATGTCAAATAATCCATTGCATCTTGCTTGGTTTTGATCGTGCCGCCTACAATCTCTGCATTGATGTGGTCGTCCATAAACTTGTGTAAGCTTGACTCGACGGGGAAAGGTTCATGCAAGAACTTTTTGAAAAAGTTCTTTTTGCTATCTTGGACAAATACTCGAGCAATACCGGTCGTATCAAACTGGGGTCGACCGGCACGACCCATCATCTGCAGAACGTCCGTGATCGGATAGTCGACATAGCGACCGACTTTGTAGTTGTAGTATTCCGTACCCTTGATCACAACCAAATGTGCGGGCAAGTTGACACCCCACGCTAGCGTGCTTGTGGCAATCAATATCTGAATCTTGAGATTAAGATATAAGTCTTCAACGAGACGACGATCGTCCTCTGTCAAACCAGCGTGATGCAGACCGATACCAAATGCCAAAGACATCTTGAGCGATTCATCGTGTACCTTGTCCAGGAGGGTCTCGAGTTCCATATCATCCATGTGAAGCCATTGCCTTGGATTTTCCTCCATACCACAGTAAGCGATCAAATCTTGCGCGGTCAGTCGTGTTTGTCGACGAGACGAGACGAAAACGATGACCGGCTGCGTTGGAGAATGTGTCTTGATGGCAGCATAGGTAGGCTTATTCATGGACATCATTCTAGGACAGTAATGTTTTCCGGGGAAGCCATCGATGTATATCTCCAGCGGCACGGGACGCACCGAGTGCCGAAAATTGAAAAGCCCAACCTTTTCGATACCGAGCCAATCTGCCAAGTCGTGCGCGTTGGCAAGCGCAGTCGAAAGACCAACGATACGCACCTTGCGTTCCAGTTGCGATCCGATATAGTTCATACGTGACACAATGACTTCCAAAATGGGGCCACGGTCACCACCCAGCAGATGGATTTCATCAATAATGACACATGAAACCTTTCGTACGTAGGCACGGGTTTGCCATCCACGACTGATACCGTCCCACTTCTCAGGTGTTGTGATAATGATATCGGCAGCCTCTATCGTCTTGAGATCAGGCGTCACATCGCCAGTCAGTTCGACCAGTTTCCGGTTCATCGGGCCAGTAAGCCGCTTATTCCAATCTGCAACTCGTTCCTTCACCAGAGCTTTCATGGGTGCAATGTAGACGACCTTGGAGTCTGGATAATCTCGGAATGCAGACCTGGAAATAAACATTGCTCTTGGTACTATGGACATTATTTCGCTACAAATAGTTCATTACTTACCACATCACAAGCTCTGCGGCCACAGTTTTACCAGAGCCTGTAGGTGCACCAACCAAAGCATTGTGTGATGTATTGTAAAGCGTGTGGAAGATTTGTGTCTGTACAGGATTAAAATGTGAGAATCGTTGGGCACAAACACCCTCCAAGACATCATCATGCAAGGCGGTGATCGGAAGAGGCTGCAGATCCAGCAGGTCGGTATGTGGCGGGCTCATTTGAGGCAATATGAGATGCTGGAACGAGACCGGCAGCAATGTTTCTGCGCCCAACCATCGATCTGATACAACGCGGATGTAGATCTGAGACGGCAAAGGCTCCACCAATGGTACCGTGAATCCTATCGTTATCGTTTCGCCGTGCTGTTTCTTGTGGAGTAAAAAGTATTCAGAGTAGTAGATCTCCACATTCTCTGAATCCTCTGCCCAGATCCACCAAGGCTCAACGTTTCCGTGGACTCTGTCGTTCCATATAAAATCGGGAGTGATACTCAATTCGACGTTGAGGACGTTGCGTGTGATAGGTGCGATTCTGGCATCCAGAATCAAGCTGGGGAACTGATCGACACATTTAGCAATTGTAGGACCCATTTTGTTGCGATGTACGAGCTGCCCAAGTTCAGCAGGATCCATATCACGCATCTCCTCGATTGTCACTTCGTGGCTGCGATTCTCGATAACATGCATGATATCGATAGGAAGACCCATTTGTCGAAGCGGATGTTCGAATGTCCACATTCGTTTTTCAATGGCCTTGTTGATCGATAGCAGAACATAGGCTGTAGGTCCCCAGTTTCGATTAAGAGCGATCTCAAAAAGCGCTCTGGCGATACGTCCAGCATTTTGCGCAACGTAGGCGCAGTCAGATACCAGCGCAAAGTCATCAATTCGAGCGTTGGAAATGTATGATTGCAGGAGCACGTTGACTTTACCGTGTGTGGAGTCTACACCTCCCTGTGATAATTACAATATTTAGCATCATTCTGTTGCTCTGGCTCATGTGCGGTGTATAATTACCTTGATATCGCAGGCACAAGAATTATCGTGCAATCCTTTCAGCTCCTTGTGCTCGTTATCTCGACTCTTTATATTGTCAAATTCCGAACTCAAACTCATCATTGAAAGAACGTCTGCTTCGGTCATTTGTGGACGCATGATTTCGTTGAAGATCTCGATACTCGTATGCTTGATGTAAAAATTGGATGCAATGCGGCCCAAATCTTTGGGAGTAAGATAACCGGTGTTCTCGTCAAAAATGATCATTTGACACTTGGCAAGACGACGTGCAGCTAGCACGACTATTTCGTGTCGTTTGCGGCCCAGCAATGGATCTTCAATCGGTTCAGAGTGATCCATGCCGTACACCATCGGGTTCTTTTTCATGCGCACATACAAATAAGTGTAGCTGAGCCAAGTTACTGCTTCATCGACGTTGGTAACCGTGCCCAAGGATATTTCAGCATTCAGATTATCGGCGATATGCTCAATGAACCTGCGTATCATCAATGTGAATGGATGGCGGTTGGTAGTTGGATTGGTGTAAACTTACTTGGATTCAATAGGATGCTGCTGTGTAATAGCTGAAATGTAATGCGCAAGTCGATCGTGTGTTGTCAAGATATAGCCTATACCTTGCGATTCATACTACAGCGGAAATCTTCTTAGCAAATCTATGCAAATTCTTTAAACCATATCACCTAGAAGTACCTGAGGACGGCCGGCACGACCAAAGATTTGCAACACATCCAAAATGGATAGATCCACAAAGCTACCCTTTTGCGAATCATAGACCTGCGTGCCTTTGATCACTACTGCGTAGGCAGGCAAGTTGACGCCCCAAGCAAGCGTGGCTGTGCAGCATAGCACCTACAAGGAAATGTGTATTAGAAGTTGTGCCGCGTAGGTATGATCCTCCATTTATGAAGGTTACCTTTATCGCGCCGTCAGCAAACATGCGTTCGGTCAGCGTACGATCTGACCGCAGCATACCAGCATGATGGATGCCAAAGCCGTATTTAAATAGCTCTTTTAGCTCCTTGTTCCGGGATTTTTCGACCTCTCGCTTGTAGTTCGAGTAACTCCGTTCTTGCGAGCAGTCAAAGAAGTCGGCGACGCCTTCTGCCATCATTTCTTCGCGAAGAGCTTGGGCCGTCCGCACAGTCTCTTTTCTCGCGTGGACGAACACCATCACCTGGTGACCTTGTTCTACCATTTCCCAGACTTTATCGTAACACGCCTTATCCATGCGTTCCTTGGTAACAACCGAGTTGGGTTTGCCCTTGATACCCAAAAAGTGCTGCTCAAGTGGAACAGGGCGGAATCCACTATCAAAGAAGAAAAGACCTTGGTATGGATTTACACTGGTCGTCGTATGATTAGGATATGTCAGCAATCTTTTTTTCCCTTCCTCTATCATCAACATGCACCACTTACCGCAGGAAAGCTGCTACATCAAGATAATTTGGCAAGGTAGCAGATAGACCGACAATTCGGATCAGGGACTGGCTTGACTCAACCTATGGCGATATTATTTGCTCGCATATATTACAACATAAACTTCAACAAGAAATATATACCTGGCGCAAAGTTCTAGCGATGATACTTTCGATAACTGCACCTCGATCTTCGTGCAACAAGTGCACTTCGTCAATGATAAGCAGTCTGACTTTCTACAAGGCCGCAGATTACATTGTTAGCAACATCCTACCTGGCTGCATGTAAACGTTTCTTCCGTACCTGAGATAATTCGGTATCTCCAGCTCCTTTGCGCGTAATAACATCCCATTTTTCGGGCGTTGTCACGATAAACTGAGTCGCCTGGATTTCAGATTTCGTCAACTGCATATCACCCGTCAATTCGCGCACGTTGATTCCCAGAAACTTGAGACGTTTGCCCATCTTTTCCACGACTTCTGCCGCCAAGGCCTTCATGGGAGCCACGTAGACAATTTTGAAATCTTCTTTTGCAATCGTGAAATTAATATCGGTGGGTTCCTTGCTAGGAGGTGGATAGCAGTATTGCGATAAACAGCGGAGGACAGTCAACATGGCAACATCCGTTTTACCCTTAAGAGATTAAAGTGTGAATTGGACTTGTACAATTATAAAGTGTACTGTTCTGTACTTACTGCACCGGTGGGTGCACAGACAAGCATATTTTCGTTGGTTTCGTAAGCGATGGGGTATACGATAGACTGGATTCTGTTCAAGCTTTCGTATGCCTGTATACAATTGCATAGCTGTCAAAACCGCTGCTTTGCATTGAATCCATATCGTACTGTTACCTTGAAAGCTCCTCTTGCGAGGTTATCCATATCTTTTATGTATATTCTGCGCTCACCAGCCCTGACAGGAGCGACTTTGGGAACGGGGATAATTGTTTCTTCATAATCATTGTAGTCTTCGCGTACGGTGCCAGCCGGTAAGGTGAAACGTGTTCCAAACATAGACAAGGTTCCACCAGCCTTTCCAGACTGATACACATGAGGATAGGCTTCTTCCTTCTGAGCCTACAGGGATACACTTGTTGATATGCAGGTAGTTCGAAGAAAAAAGTCCAGATGTTGATTACTTGCCTTCAAACCGGTGCTGACAAGAGGAGCCTGGCTAGCGGATAGCAGTGCTTCCTCTCGTGCTTGACGCAATTCCGTAACATCGAACCCCAAAATGTTCATAGAGACCGCGTTCTCGTCCTCTATATTCACTGTTTAGACAACGCATGCTGCGAATTTCCGACAGACTTATACATACCTTCTACTTTTTGCTGTGCTCTGGAAGCCTTCTTTTGATCTTTTCGTTTCTGTTTCATTTTCCTCTTTTCAGCTTCGGTCTGAATTGTGAACTGGGACTGCGGCAGGTAGTTGCCTCGTCTCTCCTCCAACTTTTCTCTTTCGTTAAGCTGTCCACCCAAATAGCCAGACTAGCATTATATAAATATTTTGCTAAATTGCGTGGTTTCTTCGAGTTGCTTGAGGCGGCAACTTACCATCTTCATAATAGTATCTACAATAACAGTTCGTTTCATGACAAGCGTTGAAACCAGTGACAACGCATCGTATCCAAGCAGATCCACCAGTCGATCTTGGACATCTAGATGATATAATCGTCAATATGACTATTAAATACCGTTGCTTGCTGCCCTAACTTACCATCATCGTTTGACCTCAAGATGGTGAATATGTCTGTGCATAGCCTTTGCGTGCTTAATCCCGAATTGGGCCCTTTTTGAGCAATGTAGTTTTGGCATTGCCTGCAATATTATATGTGAATATCATTGCTTCCAATGTGGAAAGAGCAGTAGTTTGCATTTACGTTAGCAGCCAGTTACGGTCGTAGAGACCAGAGGATGTCGCAAGCTCCTGTTGCTGCTGTTCTTCCGCGGCTCTGACCACATGCCCATCCTCCTCCTCTTCTTCTTGGTCACGTTTTAATATCGATAAAATATTCTCAGGAGGCTGGAAAGGGATCGATTCGCCGTAGGTAGATTGTCTGTTGACTAAAATTTTATGCATTAGACAAATGATCTATCTTTGTCAAGAACACAAAAAAAGGGCCGAGCGAAATGAATCATATTATTATCATTTTACCTTTGTTTCGATGCTCAGCGCGATACTTTTCAACGAGTTCTTTAAAGGTAGCAATGGATTGCTCGACCACTTGATTGCCGTCGTAGTTTAATGGCGCCTTGACAAGATCAGCAGGATTGACCTGCTTGCTTTTGCCCTTGCCCTTGCCACCAGAAGTTTGGCTACTGACAGTGACAAGTCGACGTAGGAATGCACTGACAGGTGTTGTATGAGCAACCATTATGGCGGGAACAAGCTATGCTTTTGGTAACTGCGCGACACTCCTCTCTGCTTTTGAATTTATCGATGAATGCTGCGGCAACGCATTGATTACGAGAGCATAAAGACCGTTGTATATTTGAGCGAAGCCGGTTACTCTACAAGTATCACCAGCTTTGCTTAATTTCATCCACGACGCATCATTTGCCTTTGCTTACAAGAAGGTGAATATTAAAGTATAAGCAAAGATGGGCATATGAATCAGGCATTATCCAAGATGCTTTATGCTAGCAGTGACCGAACCTTCTATCAAGTCTACAGTACATAATGATTGTAGAAGATAATAATGGATAGCTCGTGGCCAGACCTGAGCGATCTGATAAATTCTTAGCAGCATGGACTGTATGCTCGACATTAAACATTGGCAAGAAGAGAGAATCCTTGATTAGTATGCATTTTGGTGCGTGGTTTTGGGCATACAAACATGCTGTCTCAGGTTGACGGAGGCATCTTCCAGTCCTTTGCTGAGGGAAGAGCTTGCTTTATTTGCATATACACCATTCCTCTCGTTTAGGATCTGGCCCCCTATCAATGTTTTTTCACACTGAAACAGGGGTGGGGAGAAACAAAAACCCCGCGCGCGCGCTGTTAGTTTAATTGCATGTTACAGACCTCCTGGGGAGTTGGGTGACAACTGCCAAGAAGTGCAGATTTTTACACATCGTAGCCATAAACACGAACGATATCTGCAACAAAAGGATACGTGACGAAACGTCATACACGGAGTTCTTCGCAGCAACGTGGATTCTTTTCGGTAAAAGGCCATCGTTATGGAATCCCAAACAACGATAAATTGCGCGAATGTTGTACCAGGTGATCCCTTTGCTTTGTGTATTGTTGGGTATGAAAGAGTCCGCGAATGTAGCGAACAAAGAAGGGCGTTGCTGGCGCCTGCAGGGGAAAGTTCCGATTCCAATTCGTTGAGGTGTTACAGATGAGGATGATGAAAAAAGCGTATGATCTTTCAACATGGAAACATCGTGAATGCGAGGAGCTATCACCTCCATGCTGCCGCTACTACTAGCTTGATCCTGGTATAAAGATCACAGAAGAAGCTGCAGCTGCGCATGACGTTAGGCTGTCACTTACTTGGTCCTTTACGTAACACACTCGTGCCTTCCCCCCTCCTCCCCTTGAACCATTTTGTTTTCGCGCTTTGCACTGCATAGAATTTGTTCCATCCCAGACTTACGACAGTTGCACAAGTCACCACTATTGTGTTTCAGAATGAGGCGCGGTTGCAGGCTATATAAAAGCGCGGTAGCCCCGGCCCCTTTGTTTACTTCTTCATACCACTCTCCTCTCTTCTATCTTTTTCTTAGTTTCAAGTACTAAGAAAAAGAATCCAATACAAGCGCTCTCAACAAACACTCAAACGAACTCAACTCTTCTTCTTTTTTTCTCTTTTCTCTGTAACGACCTCTTTTTCAACTCTAACGACTCTTCCATTTTAACGACCCCAAAAAATTTTAACGACCCAAAAATCAAAAAGCTCTAACGACCTCTTTACGAAAAACACCAATCCAAAAACAAAACTTTATAGTCACAACTTTTCACTTTTTACGAACTCTCCAAACTTTTACGAAACTTTCAAAAAATAACAAATTACTATCATGACTGTCAAAGCTGGAATTAACGGGTATGTCGGCTTACGTTTGTCGTGGTAGGTAGCATATGTATGACTAATCCATTCCTGACGTTGTTTGTAGATTTGGTCGCATTGGCCGCATTGTCTTGCGGGCTTCTCTCTTGAACCCCGAAATCGAAGTGGTTGCGGTCAATGACCCTTTTATTGATCTCGAATATATGGTAAAGAAGAACCTGATTTTTTTTTTTTGGAAGAAAATCGCAGCATTACTAAAAGCATGGTGTGTTAGGTTTACATGTTCAAATATGACTCCACACACGGCCGTTTCAAGGGCACAGTCGAGGCCAAGGACGGTAAACTCGTGGTCAACGGCAAAGCTATCTCTGTCTATGCTGAACGCGACCCTGCTGCCATTCCCTGGAAGGACACAGGTGCAGAGTATGTTGTTGAATCCACGGGTGTCTTTACGACCAAGGAGAAGGCATCAGCGCACTTGACTGGTGGAGCCAAGAAGGTCATTATCTCGGCGCCGTCAGCAGACGCACCCATGTTTGTCGTTGGTGTCAACCTCGAAAGTTACTCGTCCGATATGCAAGTTATCTCAAATGCCTCATGCACAACAAACTGTCTTGCACCTCTCGCCAAAGTTATCGACGATGAGTTTGGTATCGTGGAAGGCTTAATGACTACCGTACATGCAACCACTGCCACCCAAAAGACAGTGGATGGACCTTCCGGCAAAGATTGGCGTGCAGGCCGTGGTGCAGGTGCAAATATCATTCCTGCGTCCACAGGAGCCGCTAAAGGTAACTACATCAAGACTGGACTGTCTAAATTGCTTTTTACAAATGCTAATTCGTCCTTTTTTTTCTTGCTTAGCTGTCGGCAAAGTTATTCCTCATCTCAATGGTAAACTAACAGGCATGGCATTCCGTGTACCTAACCCGGATGTGTCTGTCGTTGATTTGACGGTCCGGTTAGAAAAGGTTAGTCATAACGACCTCTCATGAAACATGAAAGATATCTTGCTAATCATTCGTTGTCTTACTTTAGAGCGCCTCTTACGAAGACATCAAGTCTGCCGTTAAGAAGGCGTCCGAAGGTCCTTTGAAGGGCATTCTTGCTTACACGGAAGATGAAGTGGTATCAACAGACTTTATTGGAGACTCGCACTCAAGCATATTTGATGCGAAAGCCGGTATCTCCCTCAATCCTAACTTTGTCAAGGTAAAGTAACCTTTTGAAAGAGATTTTGACAGATAAGAAACTCACTGCTTTCTACAGCTGATTTCTTGGTACGACAATGAATACGGATACTCTACACGCGTTGTCGATTTACTGGTTCACATCGCCAAGGTTGATGGAAGGTTGTAAACCATGCAACCAAGTGTAGACTTGTAAATTCCTTTTCGCTCATTAATCTTTTTTCTCCTTCATCCTACTCTTCTTCCACCTACCTTTTATCCCTTCTTTCCGCGCCCCAACTCCAGTGAAAACTGGCATTCATCCAAACTATGAAATCTTAACCGGCATCTCCATTAATTCTGTTCCTTTTTTCTTCTCTCTCTCTCTCTCGATCCCTCTGTGTGTCTCTCCTACATACTTTGCAACACACAAAAATTGCCTCCACCATTGTATGAGAACATGCTATGCCCTATCATCAATGATTTCTTAAGAGCAAACTTGTATATGGCCATTCTACTTGAATAAATCAAAAAGCTTGTACAGTGAAACACACAAAATCGTAAATAAATACTAAACTCCTACGCATCAATTCTTGATTTTGCATACGAATTCATTCCAACGGACTGAAAGTGCCGTTTAGTTCACGTTAAGCAAGCCAACGATATATCCAGGAACCACCACGAGGAGGCGGCACGACCAGTTCCCAAAAAGTTGTGTGGTGGTTTATGTAGTATCTGCCATCCTTGTGCTGGGCTGACAGATGCTAGTCAAATACTACAATCCAGTCTTGAACGCCTTGAATGCCTTGGATGTCTTGAAAGCCCTGGGTTTGACTTGACCAGCTTGCTAGGGCACCACCGAATGCCGCCTTTCTGATGCAGCCACTATGCAGCAGCAGATCGTGGGAGAGGCAACTAGGAACCACAGCCTTTTTTGTGTTCCGGGTATGGAGTGTTGAGAGGGAGACTCGATTTAACGGGAATCTCGCAACACGAAAAGGTGCAATAAACCAACTCTCCGTCCTACAAGGACTCGTTTGACTGTCGCTGGCTCGCACACCTACGTGCCTTCCGGCACCCTTACGGGGCCTTAGCAGCTCCTCGGGAGTTTCAAGCCCGTCCTATGGAAAACTACGGAGAATGCTCTGTGAGCTACTTGATTGGCTTGCTTGCTCTTGCCTTCTTGCGACATACGGGTTAGGTAGTCGTTTTTTCCTTGGACGAAGCTGGGAAAAGACCATAAACCCCAGCGGGTGTGTGTACCTCGGGAGTTCCTCGCGTCAGTGATCCATAGAAGAGAAAAGAATTGGTGAGCCACACGAATGCAGCTCCCGTTGAATCTACAATCTTGACCGTCTTCCGACGATCAGAGAGTGGAGAACCCCATGAAGAGATGCCAATTGAGGGAGCCGCGCCGTTCTCGTGAAGCAAGAGCCAATTAAATTGGGTGCTACAATGCACAGCGGGTAACAAAGAAGCGCCTTCGAGGTAGTTGCTGCCACAGAAATCGTGCTCAACAAATGCACTACTGATGCTAAGCTCCGTCTTATGCAGAACGCTGATGTGGAACAGTGGCTGGCTCCGCCGACTCTTGCAAGATAACAGCTATGAGGTGACAATTTTACATAATAAGTATTTTAATAAACTCATGAGCCGAAATACTAAGAGCTTAACTTCTCTGGATTGTGCTTTGATTTATGAATGGCTTATTGCATGTGTGTGAAATTGTATTCTTTTCACAGAATGCACGGACCAACTCGCTGGAAGGATTCTTTGGCCGCTCCAACTCAGCTTGTCCGCGCAAGACACCTTCAAAATACATCAAATAGGCACAACTTCCTCGATAACCATGGTTATTAATCAATATCTGTTCTTGAACACAATGGTAAGATCTTTGGATGCCGCGTTCTGGAAGTTCTTGAAATGAAGCTGACCCTTGTGTATCGAATCCTCAGGCAACATCCATTCAAATTTGCGCACTATGTATCGAAAGTCGTAAGTGGCTTGCTAGAAGAGCTTGAGTTTTTACTCAGAAACTTACAAAGCATAGACAGTGCAACGCGTTGTTCCGCGATGCTAAAGTTCATACCGATGCACTGGCGTCCTCCGTTGCTGAAGGGTAGCCAAGCAAGACCCTTTTGCTGGTCGGCCTCGGCGCCTTCTTCGAACCGTTCCGGGATAAATTCGTTTGGATTGACCCATACGTCTGGATGACGTTGGATCGTCGATATATCAACGGATACA
Organism: Rhizomucor pusillus; assembly: GCF_041956525.1. Taxonomy (NCBI): domain Eukaryota; kingdom Fungi; phylum Mucoromycota; class Mucoromycetes; order Mucorales; family Lichtheimiaceae; genus Rhizomucor; species Rhizomucor pusillus. The sequence goes on along the minus strand of NW_027192157.1, from coordinate 327,695 downwards.
GCTGCATCTTTTGGAATGAATAGGTCTCCTGCGTACATATCTTGCACCGCCCTGCGGCTGTTTATAAACGAAGCTGGCGGTCGAAGGCGCAGAGTCTAGAAACAACATTGGAATGCATTGTATGAGCCCTCTTTTCTTCTCTAAATGCTTCACAAGCATTTGTACATACCTCTTTGATAATCATGTCAATGTACTTGAGCTTCTTCAATTGCTCCGGTGTTGGTAGAACATCCTCGGGATCATTACCAAGCACTTTGATAACTTCCTCTCGGGCTTTTCTCTGTTTATCAGGGTATCTGGCCAAATAGTATAGAGCAAAAGACAATGCGTTTGCCGTTGTTTCGTGACCTTTTAAAGATTTAGATATTAATCTCAGAATTCCTCATCAAGATGAACAAGTATGCGTCTTTTTGCTTACCTGCTAGGAAGAAAACTGCCAAGTTACCCTAAAAGGATGCAATAAGCTCAGCATATGTCGAGTTATATACTTGTAAATGTAAAGTGTAGTACATACACGAAGTTCTTCATCTGTTGATAATCCAGGGGCACCGTCGAGCTCGCCTTCCAAGATCAGAGTCAAGAGATCCTTCTGATGGTCAGGTGTATCATGTTTGCCATGAGCGCGTCGTTGTTGGATTTGCTCACGCCTCTTTTGTGCCATGGATAACAACAATGCATTGAGCTGGTCAACACCGCGCGACAATTCTGCCCGGGATGGTCTAAAATGCTTCAATATCGGGTCCAGCTTGGGTGCAATGAATACCAATGGATCACGTAAATTAAGTCGAATACTGTCGTAGATCTTGACATACGGCGAATTCTCATCGTCCAAAGCATGGAAATCAAAGGCTGGTATATCGTTCGTCAAATCAATAAGAATTCCAAATTAGATTTATACAGTATACTCTGTCTTACCGAAAAGACCTAGCGAAAGCGCATCCAATGTCATTCTTTCCATAAGATCGTTGATAATCACGGGCTTGCCTTGGTTCTCGTCAACAACGTTGTTCACTTTGCGCATGATCTCTCCAAACAGTTCAATGGGCATTGCACGATGGAATGGTGGGTTCATGGCCTTGCGCTGGCTTTTCCAATCATCGCCGTTTGATAGCACAATGTTGTTTTTGCCTACAAATTTAACCAGCGGGTGGGAATCTTCCAACATGGAGATTATACTCTTGTGCTTCGGAAAGTTATCTTTCATGTGCGATGAGCCGATCAACATTATCCAAAGCAAAAAAAAAGATCGTTTTTAAATGCTTACCAGTCTTTACCAAGAAGACCTTTGCAGCTACTGGATCAGTAACGAGAATGGTCCACCTGCCGCCAACACGTGTCTATACGTACATAGCATCAGATAATCATTTCACATAACAAGGGTTAAGAGAGATTCGTTTTACGTACCACGTATCCTTTTGAGTGATTCTTGCGAACCATCGGAAGCACGAGCCTATTCGATCGATCTTCCGGCATTTCCTTGGAGAGCACCGAGTACATGAAGCGAATAGGATTGACAGTTGGAAGATGTCGCAGGGGGGCCGGCGGTATCGTCAACAATCTGTACGCAAAGATGCCCACAGTCGCCAAGGCCAGCGCACGGCCGATCACCGCGCCTTTAATTTTTTGTTGGCTACCTTGCAACCACGCTTGTATCCGATCAATTACAGTTCGGTCAAGGAAAGATACGAGTTCTGCAGATTTGGTGATTTCCATGTATGTTTGAAATAAAACGATTTAGCTATAAGAGCGGATCAGGAATGGGTTTTTATTGGCAAAAATAGTCCATTGGTTTCGGCGCATGAACCGAGCTCAGTTGACTCATCGGAAGCTGGATGCGGATGATGCAAAAACCATTTTTCCGTCAACAACCACTTGACATTGTCACACGACGGCTGCAAGCAAGTAGAAAGTATGAGGACGAGTATGCTGTTAGGAAGGAAAGAGCGGAATTGTATTTGGCAGTTGTTGGGAGTTTTCGAGTCGAGTGTGTGTGGTGAGCGTAGGGTGTCTGCTGCTGTGCAAATTACAAATGTACAAGAGGATTTATGGTATCTAGTGTCTAAAGAGTTCTTTAAAAATGCATCTTAAAATGGAAAGGTCCACCACCGCCACCAGGGAAACCGCCGAACGGGAATCCACCTTGGAAATGTGCAAATGGATTTCCTCCATGGTGCTGGAACGGGAAACCACCACCAGGTCCTCCACCTTGGCCGGCTTCAGGATCGTATGGATCGTAGCCGCTATCGTATTGCTGTCGTTTATCTGCATTGAAAATCATTTTTAGCAACTAGATGTCAGTGCATACAGCGTGAGAAACAACATACCAGCATCGCTGAGCACTTCGTAAGCCTGATTGATATCTGCCATTTTCTTTTCTACATCTTCTTTGCTGAGATCACCGCTGTATTTGTCGGGATGCCATTCTTGAGCTTTCTTCCTGTATGCACGTTTGATCTCTCGCGCATCAGCGTCTCTCGATACACCCAAAATCTTGTAGTAGTCTCGGCGTTTGCTCTGTCGTAGCATTTGTTGAGCACGGTGGAATAATTGCTGTACTCGATTGTTCTGTCCTCCGCTAGCTTCATTTGCTTTTTCGAGGTCCCGCACAGCGGCCTCAAAGTCGTTCTGTTGAAGTTTCATTTCGCCACGATATAACAATGCGTCCACATTATCGTCTTGGATGGACAGTGCAGCCGAACACCATTTTTCAACCTTTTCTGCATCCTTGTTCTTTTGATCACCGTAGATTCTGCACGCCAAGTCGTAGCACTTGAGATGTAACCGTTTTGGCATCTTGCCAACAGCATTCAATTCCTTCTCCAAAGCTTCATACGGTGCATCGATTTCCGTTACAATTCCTTTTCGTGTCGCTGTACCTAGCAGGTTGTTGGCAGCTGTTGCATATTTCTTGGCTTCAAAGTCGCTTTGCACTTTGTTCAAATCCTTATCCAGTTTCTTCATTTGTCTAAACAATTTCTTGCACTGTTTCTGTTCCGGATCATAGTGAAGGCACTGTTTGATGTGTGAGAGAGCGCCCTGAGGTTCATACAAGGAATAAAAGTTGATGTTCGCGAGGCGCATTAAAATATCAGGATCGGATGGCGCAATGTGTGCTGCTCGGCTATAAGGATAAAAGTCTATATCAGTATTCCGATGCATAAAAACGTTGATGGACTACGAGTTGCTTACGTCAAATCACCAGTTGCTTCTTCAATTTCTCCCTTTGCAATATGGCACTGTGCTCTGATCAACCGAAGTCGGGCAAGTTGCGGTGCCGTCTGCACGATGCTGGAAGCAAGCTCGATGCATTCGTCGATCCGTCCAGCCTCCATTGCCTTTTGTGCTTTTTCAAGTTTGACTTTTGCGTCCGTCACTGCTTGCAACTATGTGTCTCCTGCGTTAGATTTTCGTGGCAGCATTGTATCAAGCGCCAGTCACTTACCAAAGCCGCGGCCTCTGCATCCTTTGGATGGGTCTTTGTGTATTTCTCCAAATCCTTTTTAGCCAAATCAAAATCGCCTTCCTTTGCATAGATCTTTGCCCGCTGGATCAATGCTTGGTCAAAGTCAGGTTTCAAGTCCAAGATCTTTGAAAAGTCCTCGACAGCTGCGTTGTTGCGACCAAGAGACAAGTAAGCTGTTGCACGCTTGTAGTACGAAAGATAATTGTCGGGATCCTTTTCTGTATTAATCTGCATGTTAGCCAAGTTTTTGCCCTGTTTGTAATCCACGCAATCGACTTACGAATGGCAGCGTCAAAGCTGATTACAGCGTCGTTAAACTTGCCGCTGCTGAGAAAATTGCTGCCCTCGGAGAGATATTGCTCTGTGCCTTTGTCGGCATACGTGGCTACAGGGAACAGCAGCGGTAACACGCAGGCCAGGAGGTACTGATGTCTCATGATTGAGCTACTGGAAGCAGGGAAGAGAGAGGTAACAATGGGTTGATTCATCGTGGTTTCAAGTCATTGGCCGTCGGTGTTGAAATTTTGCAGAAATGTCAGGAAACAACACGCGCACCGTAACCAAGGCAACTGTTCACAAGTATCATTCTTAACAAACAAAAATCTCGCTGTTGAATACCTTAGAAGAATAATAGACTGAAGAGTATCCTGACTGGGTATTTTCCAAGCAAGTGCTTGATTGATCTGGTGTTTCCAATAAAAGTGAGCACACGCAGTATTGTTGCACTCCGCTTTTCCTTTTACTTCCCAGGGTCATCATGCAAGATAAGACGGCTACACAGGATGACATCGTGCAAGGCATTCTCCAAGCTGTTCGAGCACATATAGCGTCAGGAGGAACTGGTTTAGAGTACGACAGTGCCTTTGATCAGTACCGAGTAGAGACGATCGGGTTCTTTAGGAGTGTATGTTTTGCTTGATCTCGACATTGCAGCACAGTTGAGCAAAGCTGATGATGGTGACGACAGATTAACTGGACAGAGCCGTTTCTGATCAATCTGATGATACTTCACGTTGTCCACTTTGCTGTTACGATGCTTGGGCGTAACAACACTAATGTTTTGACTTTTCAGGTCGTCCTTATGTGTAAGTTGGAGGTAGTTGTAAAACTCGTTTTCCATGGGAAAAATGACACCGTAGTCTCTGTGTAGTGTTTTCGGCATGGTTGGCAGAACCGATCAATACGTTTTGCAGAGACCACTGGGAATATTTTGCAGACGTAAACTATTTTGACGAGAATGGATTTTTCATATCGATGGTCTATGCCTTTCCGCTCTTGCTGAACGCAACTTTGGGATTGGTAACAATTTAGGGTACTAGAACGATGATGTATCTGTGAAATTGACGCAGAGTGGTTGTTATCACGACAACAGGTATTTATTCTCAGAATAATTGTGAACATGATTATCGACTTGAAACGCAAGCAAATTCGAGACACGGCAAAGAAGAACCAAAAAAAGAGCAAGAGAGAATGATGATCGTCGACCATCGAGACTCTGTGTTCCTGGAATTTGGGATTGTCCATTTTGACAGGTGACACAGAACAGAACGGACGGACGGGACGAGCTGCCAAAATTCGGAAACTTGACCAATTCAGTTCATTCTTGCGATTTTGTTCGCGACCGCCACCTCCTTGACAAAGTCGCAAAAAAAAAAGACCGCATACCACCCTTTTTGTGCTATGAATAGATTGTCGATAGCTAATAATAAATTAAAATTCGTGTCAAAAGGGATGCAGCCCCCTTTCCATGACGTTTGATGTAGCCATGGAATGATATCATACCAGGGGTGGGCGGATGGAAGAAGGACCGTGTGCAAGCACGCACGTTCATTGTTAACGGCGTCATTCCGGAACCATTGATCTAAAAATATAACCATGCTCCAGCAAGGAGGCAAAAGTGAAAAAAAAGCAGAACCGGTACAGAAACTAGCGCTGTTTTTCTTGTTTCTCTTCCCTCTCTCTCCTCCTTGTTTGCACTCCTTTTCGCTTCATGGCAAGTTCGGCTTTCTTTTTTGCTCATTGATCGTTACATGACGACACTGATCGTGCTCATTCGCGCAAACAGTGTTGTGGCAGTCAAAACGAGCCTAAATGGAAACGAGAAGTTGTCAGGGATCACAAGTTTGATTACGTCGATATCGACGAATTTTACGATCCTTCGTGCGGTGCGCGAATGGAGTATATGCTTATTTACGTGTTTGTCTTGAAATCATTTGCAGTGTACATTGCCGATTTATGGTCTGCTGGTAAGTCACCGTGGCGTATACACTAAGGGAGAGAGGGTGAGAACGAGTGAGTGTGTATATGCGCATACCTGGTTAAAGAGAATAGCCGGGAAAAGGACTTGCTTGGCATGTGTCAAATATCTTGTCTAAGTGCGCTCTAGTGTCGCTGCTGTCTGTGGGACAAATGTACGCTGATCCCGCTATTCCTCCTGAGGTATCGCGCTGGATTTTCTTAGCGTCGATCTTGGTTTCCTTTCTGCTACTAGGCTGGGATATCTTCAAGGCCAAGAGAATCATCGCGTCTCGTGACATTTCATACACTTTTACCAACATTATTGCGAGTCGATATTACTCGCTCAAAGATTATCGATATTTCTGCCTTTTTCGCCGTATCCAAAACTCAACAAAGCAAGTGGATAGCTATGCATTTTTTGTCTTTTTTACGCTCAAGGGTAAGAAACACGAAATACCATACCTGCTCACTTTCAAAATGCAATCACTGACAACACTCTGATTTTCATATATTCAACATTGTATCCTGGAACGCAGGATGGAAGCGATTATTGTTGACCGAGGCCCCGCGTCAAGTGATCAACATTGTGACGCTGATCGCTCTTGCCCCAAAATGGGTCCAGATGAAGGAAGGCACGCTGACACTGCACAACGCGGCTTTGGGCAAGAGCATCCTGCAACAGATCATGACAATCACCATGGCGTTCTCAGTGGCTATCTTTATCATCTCGTTCGGTTTGGTGTGCATAGCAGCGTTGATGTATGTGCCCTTGCTGTGCCACATACAGGGTAACCTGAAAGAATACTGCTGTCACAAGGTGGATAAAAGGTAATGGAAGAAAACAAGAAGAAGAAAAATAGAACAAGAGCCTATTCTGACACCGCCGATGCAGGATTACGGAAATACTCAAGAAACAAGCACGCAAACGTATCCAACGGAACCAGCGACAGCAGCTGCGCAGCGATAAAACCAAGAACAGCAGCAACGGAACAAAGTATGACGAGCTTCCACAGCCGACGTTGCCCAACGTAGATTTGGATACGCCCCACTACTCACCAGCACCCGGTTACTTTTACGCGTCCCATCGCCGCACTACTAGCATGGAGAGCGGTAGCGACCGAGTCGCGCTTATCCAGCATCCGCAGCAGTCAGACCGCCATTGGAACGCATATGCGGACGGTGCTGGAACACCGTACCTGGCACCCAATGCATCTCCTGCGCTTTCACCTTACTATCATATTCCTTGACGTCGTATTATTTTTAGTTTTGTGTATGTATTATGTGCGTGTGTATATATAATAACTATATGTATTCAGTACGGGCCTGGCGCGAAGCCAAAACTTGGCGCGCGTGGCTGTTGCTGCTGCCGAGCATCATGCAAGTTTGTAATGGACAGAGAGAAAAAAAGGCCTAATGTACAAATCTGACAGGTATAGAGATATGCCAATAGAAAGTGATCCACGCCAATTGCAACGCTGTGCAGCGCACGCGGCAAAATAAAGTGTGTCTCGCGTGGGGATGCTGTGCATATATTTTGGGTTAGAATATTGCTGCTGAGCTTGGCCGAATGCCAATGCTATCTAGCCCAAAATGTCGTTTTTTTGCCGAACTGATTATTTTTAGTCGATATGCACCCTGAAAGGGGAAGGAGGGGGTTGCAGTGGATTAAAACAGGGGAAACAATGGCCATTATGTCACCTGCAGGCATATGTAGACTATTTTTATCTTCCCAAGAAATCTCGCGTGTCTGTTGAGCTTACATATAAAAGTGATCGCCATCATGCCCTTTCCCCACACTGTCGAAAAAGCTCGCGACGTTTCTTTCTTCTTACATATACCATTGCCTCCCTCGCGCTCTCTCTCTCTAAACGAAAATTAATAATGCAATCGACTACTACTACGACCACTTCCTTCCCGTTCGAGTCACAACAGCCTCAACAGGATTTCATCATCAGTCCAATTGATTGCTCTCCAACAACATGGTCTTGTCCGCAATCGAGCACGCTACCATTAGAGGACCCGTTCTACGACATGCCTTTTATGTTCAATACCGCCATGCCTGTTATGTACAATTCACAGCCATTGCAAACAGTCTCGCAGCAACCATCGCCGCCACCTGCACTACTGCAACATCAGCAACAACAGATGCTGCAGCAACCACTGTCACAACCACAGCAATTGCCTCCGCCAATCACAACGCAGTTTGATGCTACTATGCATCATCATCTGCTCTCACCTGAAATTGCGACCGCGTCATCATCCCTACCGTCCACACCGTCCGGCACGATAGTATCTGAAGAATGGCTCTTTGTAAGCACCAACAACAACGGCAGCAGAGGCAATAGCAATCAAGACACAACGGCTACTACTACTAGTACTGCTCCTCGCGGCAGGAAACGCGCAGTGAGCGATCCCAACAACACGAACAAGAAACCCAACATGCAATATCAATGTCAGCACCCAGGATGCGGTAAATCCTTCTCTCGGCCATATAACCTCACGTCGCATATGCGTACCCACACTCTAGAGCGACCGTACGCATGTAGACATTGCGGAAGACGTTTCGCTAGACAACACGATCGAAACAGACACGAGAAACTGCACTGGAAAGTTAAACCTTATGTATGCCACAACTGTAGAAAACCATTTGCGCGCCTGGACGCACTTAACCGGCATCTCCGAGTACAAAACGGATGCGGATCTGTTATGCTTGCAGCTGCTGCCTTAGCTGCCTTTTACCATCCTTACTTGTAGTTTAACCGTCTCCCAACCTCCAACCTATACCCTCGTTTTATTCTCCTTGTCTCTCCGAATCACCTCATCATCATCTTGGTCCTCGTCATGTATATGTAATTATCTTTTTTTTCCTTTGGTTCAACAAAGCTGGCCCCTGATCTTTCTCTGTGCCACCGTCTGTTCTCAAAAGTATTAGGATATGGTTCCACAGCAGAGTGTGATGAGTCAAGCTCATTGGTCGCGGGAGATCCACGCGCCCTCCAGAATCCTTGTTCCGCTTCGCTGTGTGAGCAGCTGAGGAGGAAATATTGACAGAGGAGAGTATGTGAGTGTATGTGCGTGTTTTAAAAAAAAATTACAGAAACTGGGAAATATATAGAACAGCAAAGAATAGAGCGAGATTAAACGATAGGGGAGATATGCAGAGTTTGAATATGAGTTTTATTTTTCTAGATTTGTGTGTGCCTTTCGCTCTATACCTATCCGGCGGACTTGCATGGTTACGGGCACCCTTCCCCCCTTACTTTCGAACACACACACTACTCTCATAGAACACAACAACCCACACTCGTGGACGCAAAAACACAGCCAGGTAACGCGACCACGATGTACACAGACTCACCCCGACCGATGGCACCTCTCTTTTTTTTTGCTCTCCTTCTCTATCCCCCCCCCGAGCTCTTGACTTTAGATAATGGTGCCATTGGCGCGCGACGATCGAACAAGGTAAGTGAAAAAAAAAGAAGGTTTACCTGGGTGCCCTGCGGCAACGAAGCGAGGCACTCTGTACTACCGACAGTTGTAGCACTCGCGATAGAGATGGGCAGAGAGAGCGACAACAGAAGCGAGAAAGAGAGAAAGAGAAAGAGAGAGGCACACAGAGACGAACTCGCACTCCGTCTTTCTTCTCTTCCTCTTCTTTTCCTTTTATTTCCGCGACTCCTATAAAGGCCCTTTCTCTCCATCCCCTTGTCCTTCCTTTACCACGCACTACTTACCTACTCTGTCACCACCACCATCAACACCACCACCCGCCATGGATAAATTTGTCTTTTCTGCAGATTATCCTGCTGCCATGTACACTGCTGGAGGTAAAACCGCTGCGCGTTTTGACATACACAAGATAGAGTTGCATGCGCCTGTGCTAACATTCGAGTATGTAACAACGACAGCACCGCCACCACCGCCACCTCTCTATGTTAACCCGAACGTCGTTGCAGCGTCGTCCTCGTCGCCGTTCCAGGAACCACCTCTCATGGTGGCCTCGTCATCCTCGTCAACCACGACCTCGGCGTCGTCGTCATCCTTGGATGCGTTTTACTGCCCCGAGTTCCTGCAGTACTCGGAGGAAACGTTTCGCGACCAGCCCAAGCCAAAGAAGCAGCGGCAGGAAGAAATAAGTAACACCGAGGGACTCTCGACGGCTGAGATGCGTCGCCAGATCCACATCCAGTCTGAGCAGAAACGACGCGCCCAGATCAAGGACGGTTTTGAGGATTTACGAAACGAGCTGCCTGCGTGCCTCAACAAGAAGATGAGTAAGGTTGCGCTTTTGCACAAGAGTAAGTTCCTATTTCTTATTTTTTGTTTCAATGTAAAAGAAAAAGCCCTGAGAATGATGATGGTGATCTAATATGTGCGGTGTGGTTTCCAGCTGTGCAACACATTCAACATCTCAAGAACACGCAGGCAACCATCCTGCAGGAACTGGAGCGCCTCGCTCACGAAAACGAACAGCTCCGCAAGTTCCAGCACGACGTCTTGCAGCGACAAGCTCTCGAGGATATGTACCCTGGTGCTGCTGCTACTATGGGCAATTTGTAATAGTTCCTCGTCGTCTCCCCACAACAACAACAACAACAACAACAACAACCTTTTGGCGAGTGAAATCGAAAGCATCCTTTTTCTTTTTACCTTTCCACCAACAACAACAACAGCAACTAGCAACAGCGCAAACTCCTGCACAACACTACCCATTTTACAAGCAAATATTACACATTTTTCTCGCACATACGGGCAATTCCTCTGTCGCACACACGCAACACACAACACACAAATCTACCTTCTCCCTTCTTCATAGAATGACTTGCTTAAGCTAAAATTACCCTTAAGGTCTGTTTCTTCTTCTTTCTTTTCTTTCCCTTTTCTTTTTTGTTTTCTACGGCACACACACACAAATTTACTTTGTATCTCACTTTCTCCATCTAATGCTTCCCTTTTTTTCGTTTTACTTTTTCTGTTTTCTCTTCCCCATTTCTTTTTCGTTGAATGAATAAAAATAAAATGATTTTCTGCTAATCATCATCACTTTAATAAAGATCGAACCATTTCATCTTTTAATAGAACACACAGAGATTATGGTTTACAATATATTCTGCAAAAGAAAAGCAATGCAAAAATATGTGAAAAACTAAAGTAGCGGGCAAATAACAAAATAAGAGGAGAAGGTCTTTAGAAAAAGGAAAAAGTTTGTCAGGCAGGATATCGAAGGAAAAAAGATAAAAGATAAAAGAGGAACCATCGTGGGAGTGGGATAGACGTGCGCGCGAGAGAGGTAGAATGCTGTGGTTTGCATGTAACTTACGAACAATGGCCAAGATAGAGAGATAGAGAGAGGAGAGCGACGTAAACTTTTTCTACGGATCATAGTATTACTGGGAGGAGGAGTCTCCACCGCTGCTGCCTCCGCCTCCGCCTCCGCGAGGAGCAAACTCGACAGCGAGAACAATGACGATAATGATTATGATGACGGCAAAGATACCAAAGCAGATCCATTTCTTTCTGCGAGTCAGTCTTGCATAGTGAACAGCCTTGCCAACCTCCTGGTTGCCCTTTTCGAGATCGTTGACGACCTGGTATGAGCTATCTTCGATTTGGGTGAGGACCTTGCCCTGGTTCTCGAGCAAGAATTGCATTTCTTGGAAGAGCGAGGTGAGTTCCTCAACGCTCTTTGCTAAGCGGCGGATATCCTCGTGGCGTTCCTTGACGGCATCCAAGGTCTGCTGTCCCTCGTACCGTCGCTGCTCGTTTGTCATGGACTGCATGAGCTGCTGTGCAAACACAGCCGGTCTTCCTTGCTCGGCTTGGGAGATGGCCTGCTCGATTTCTTCGGGTGTTGCCGAGGGGTTCGCGATACGAATCTGTCGCTCGTACATTCTGGCTTCGGCTTTCTGGAAATCGACAGCAACCTGTCTGTTTTTCGAGATGGCATCCATGAACGACTTTGTCACATTCGAAAACTGGTTTTTGCGGATGGCCAGGTCCGTGTTACGAGGCGTAGGCTCGATCTCCTTGAGCTTGCTCTTCACGTGCATCATGATACGCTGCGTCTCGTCTGTCAAGTCCTCGAGCTGCCCGCGGATACGCGCTTCTTCCCGGGCGTCGGCCGCTTGCAGCATATTCCCCTGGAGCGACTGGATTTGTGCTGTGTTGTCATTGATGGTGCGGATGCTCTCTTGGATATGCGAGATTTCATTCAAAAAGCCATCCATCGAGGCAGGGTCGGATTGCGTTGCCAGGAGAGGGCGCATCTCGTACCGGCCGGGATTAGGGTTCCCGGAAGCAGCAGGTGCCGGGCGCGAAAGTTCAGCGAGACGGTCTACACTCATTGATGAGAAAAGGGCAAGAAGGGCAAGAGCAGTAAAACAAAAGAGGAACAAGAAGAAGGAAAAAAGAAGGAAAGGAAAATAGCGGCCCTCGTAAAAATAGCGCTGGTTGCAAGCTCCCTCAATCAAAGCAACAGGATCACCAAAAAATAGCGGGCAGTAAGAACAGCAGCCATATTTTGCAACCCAGCAGTACCTTTTTTTAAAGCTGAGCCCTCAGCCAAAGCTTGGGGGATCGGCTTGGCAGATTGTTTTGGTCAGGGTCGATCAAAATGTGTCAGATGGTGTAAACTAGGCCCAGGCTTGCTAAACCTGGTTCAACCACGCAAAACTGGGTCGCTATCACATTTCAATTGAGCGTTATGTAACAGCTCTAGGGCTACAATCATTTTATCAGGCTCAGAAAAAAATGGGATCTTATCACTCATGAATGCTAGCCACATTATTGCCAAATTGGGTTGACCAAAGAATCTGGATGTTTAGCCAAGATAATCACTGTAGGTCGATCATGAATATGTGAGGTTGAGCGTAACCATGAGTCGCATCTATCTACGAAAGCAGCCTATCTTCGAAAGCAGTCCAAAATGACACAATAATAGTTGGCTTAATAAATCTCAATGCTACCAGCAAAAAAGAATCAATGCGACCTTGTGGCGCCACAGCACGGCAATCCCGATCCGGGCGTTTAAACAAACAAAGCATTCTTCTTTCTTGTTGTTGCTACAAAGTAAAGTCCAAGGGTATATATTATAATATATGTATATTTATCGATCGTGCTCAACGGGCCGTTCCTGTGTAGCGTTCACCAGCTTCCAGCAACCCAACCGCTAATTTTAACGCATTCTCCACGCGAGTGCCAAGAATGCCCTGCTGTTGTTGTTGCTGCTGCTGTTTCTGGCTGCTCGAGTTATCATCGTTGTCGTCGTTGTCCTGATCCTGTTCCAGTTTCCGTTGCTGTTGCTGTTGTTTCTCCCGCGAAGCTGTGTTGATCATGATCGGTAATTGAAGTAACACTTTGCAGATTGTGATAGAAAGTTGCATTCTGCGCCAAATGTCAAAGTAAGACAGTCGCCGCAGTTCCTGTTGGAGCTCGTACAGCCGCATCAGTTCGAACTGTACTACCTTGTAGTATGTGCGTGTAGCTTTGCCTCGCAGTGTGAGCAGAAGATCTTCTTGGCAAAGGATCTATAAAAAAAGAAACTTACATAGCAGCAATTCGCGCATTTTCCGGAACGCGAGTTCGATCTGGATGACGGCGTCTTCGCTGATATGCATACCAGGATTTGTTTCATTCAATGCGTCTGTGTGCAGCGAATGTGTAAAAAAAAGGTATCACGTGGATGTGTATATATACTTACGTATAAATGCACGCATGGTCTGGAATTCACCATCCATCATTTCCATGAAAAGTTGATGTAGCACACGCTGGAGGGTCTCGTTCGGATGGTCGCCGTTTGTCCGTACAAATGGTGATCCAACACCTCCGATGGGATACTGTCCTGGTTTCGACAGGTCGTACATGAACTTTGATGAAGGGTTGCTCAACGTTTCATACGCAAGTGATAGCACTATATGTATATTTCATCAGTTATCACATTGCACACATTCAAGAGCACTAGGACGCACATTGGAAACTTTCGGTCGCTCGAGGGTACGGAGGAACGAATTTATCCGGATGGCACACTCGGCTTCTCTGCAAAGTATCATTGGATGGATGAATATTCTATTCTTTCTCTATATTGTATGCTCTCTCACACAGCATTATTTACCCTAATATATGCTCGCCGTATTTCTTCGACAGACGCATTTTTGTTGATTCCAAGCACCTGGTAATAATTTGCTGCATTCAGGATATCTTCAACCTGTTTGTATTTATCACGCTCGCCTCCTTGCCGCGAGCCTGACTTTGTTGTCGTTGCTGACGATGCCGTCGGTGGCGCATTGCTTCCCCACGGATTGATGAATGGCATTGTAAATTGTGTGTGTGCGATGCAAGAAAAAAGAGGAATACAAGGGGAAATGACAAGTCAGAATATGAAACGGGCTAGTAGAAACGGCTCCCTTAAACCAGGGTTAGGTTCTCCTTGGAGAGGTTGAAGCCAAGTTTTTGGTATGTGTGGAAGAAAGAGTGTGCAAAAGATAAGGGCCCAGGATCAGGCCTTGTTTGGTCCTTTCATGTGAAAATGCACTGTGCAAAAGTCAGTGAGCAGCAGCAGCAGAGACAGACAGATGGGGGACAACACGGTTCGCTTTTTTTACACCTTTTTTTATTATTTACTTCTAAAAATTGGAGAAACTGGTATAATCATGCTATGTTTTTGAACCGTTTTTTTTTTTGGTGTAGAGGAAACTCATGGTATATGTCATAGAGAGATGAGATATGAAGCCATGGTAAACATTTCGCAAGATAATGTATTATTTTGTTTTCCTTTTTTTACATGTAGTACATAACTAGCGTCAAATATCGTTAGCTTACCCCATTCAATGCTTGTTAAAGCTTGTTACTTTGCGCTTACCTTTCTGAAGCTCTTCTTTCACGGCAGCAAATGCAGCTAGTTGCTGTTCCTGATCCAGGGATTCCGAGGTGGCTTCGGTGTCAGACCAGTTTTCGCCGCGGCGATGAAAGCGTGCACGGGCAGCGACGAGGTCAGCGTAGTAAGCTGGTGGGACAATGGAGACTGCGCGGGTGGCCCGTCCATAAATGTAGCACAGGCGGTATGTTAGTTCTTGCAAAGAATCTGATGTGAACTTGTTCTCATCAAATAGCACATGATAGTGTGTCGGGCGCGAAGTGCCTTGCAATCCCGCATGCGATTGGAGATAAAAGTCGAATTCAAAAGGATGCACAATGTTGGTATCTACAACTGTGCCAGGAAGACAGTTGCCAGTGCGATCAGCGTCCTTTTGGTCAATCGGGAAGAAACGAGCATGGTGACGCTTTTGCACAACGACAAAGGTGAGCGTTGGGTTGTAGTTGGTGTCTAATGAGCGGCACGCAGCCTTGATTTGCTTGACTTCGTTGTCAAGGATCTGTCTGAACTGACCTTCGGACACACCGTCTCGGTAGAATAAAATGCGTTCGGGTTTCTGGCCGCAGTGCTGATAAAATCTCTTGAACAAGTCTTTGATCATGTTTGCAAGATCGGCAATGATTTCTGTGCGGTTGGCTTGGACGCGGATGGAGCTGGCGTAGCGCGAGGCTCGGGCATCCATGCTGGCACACACGGCAGCGATCGAAGGTCGGTTGAAATCACCAGGTGCAGGGTGCGTCACGTCAGCACCGAGAACAATGGTCGGTCTATCAGAAATGAATGGGATTTGCTTCGGTGCAAGGAACAAGTTCATGCCGCCGAGTTTCATGTTGACCT
The DNA here is from genome assembly GCF_041956525.1 of Rhizomucor pusillus. NCBI lineage: Eukaryota > Fungi > Mucoromycota > Mucoromycetes > Mucorales > Lichtheimiaceae > Rhizomucor > Rhizomucor pusillus. The sequence goes on along the minus strand of NW_027192157.1, from coordinate 312,285 downwards.
TGAGGCATACGTTGGCGCAGTATTGCTTTTTTGCTTCCATAATGTGTCGGCTCTGCAAGCACTGGGTGGGTATGCCGATCACTGTTATGTTTAATCGCCATGTAAGCTAACGTCCCGAAATTTCGGTTAATTTACTGAAATACTTACCGGTATCAGAAATACGTTTGATCTCTGCATAGAGAGGCACACCGGTGTTTGGCAGAATGCAGACAAGCAGCTGCGGGGGAGCCTTGGCGGCGTTGCCAGCTTGGAGCCACGCTTCTTTTAGAGCTCTGTCGATGCTACCTTGTGGATCATACGTTGCGATTGGAGGTTGTCGATTCAACACGGTCTATACAAGCGGTGCAACGAAACCAGTACATAAATATAAAGAATCATCTTGTTTTGCAGTGCTTGCTCGCTTACCAAACCAGTGTCAATAAACGTGGTGCACAGCTCACGAATGAATTTTTGAATGACAGGGACAGCCAAAGTAGTCATAAAATTGACAACAGCCCATGAACCGAGGGTAGCACCATGAGCGACCTTCTTGCCTCGCAAATTCCATGCACCGTTTTGAGGTTGAAATACGCCGTCCGCGCTAGATGGGTTGTACGAAATCTGAGGTGTCGGAAGCACTCGGGCATCCACGATCGTCATCTCAGGCTTGACAGTCATGCCAAACTGCTGCATATACTCGTTATCCTTGTATTTTAGTAGCTGGAACCCGTCGTTGATCTTATTTGCCCGCACAGATGGTTTCTGGCATGTGAACTTTATCATCTCGGCCGTCTGTTTCTCGTTGAGCTTCTTCATGAAGCGCTGCGCAGGCACAACTTGACAGAGCTCCATCGGCAAAAACTGTTCCCTCTTTCCGCCCCTGAGCACGACGCACGGCAAGAACGAGAACGCAAGACGTCGGTTGTATCGCTCCTGAAAGTACTGAGGGACAGTCTGCTCAGTGCCAGTCTGGTCATCCTTGAAGACGGTGCGGTCTGCAGACGATGGCGTAACCCTGAGAATTTTGTACTTGCGTTGCGTGTCTTTGCGATGGATGAGAGTGACCTTGAGTCCCTTGACCGACTTTTCAAGCTTGATGCGATCGCGCTCCGACAATCCGCGTCGAAGCTCGTCTACGCTCCGGCGGTTGAGGATCTTGGCCGCCAAGTCATGCAAAGGACCACTCTCGTAGAACGCCGTGGCGCTCACGTCAATATTGATCATCATCCTTCCACATGCAGGACGCGCCGATTGGTAGAATCCTTGCCAGACCTCTGCAGCATTTGGAAGCGGGCGCTTGTCTTGCGGCGTGAAAAACGAACGACCCACAGTTGCATACATCATGCTTGGCATATGACGTATCAAGACATCGAGCACCATAATACCTGTGTATAATGATTTGTATGTGAGCAAACGATGGCGTATATCGATATGCAAAACGTTGAGACTCACATGTCAAACAGTTGTTGCTAAGCGCTGCTTCTCCATTAAGGAACATTCGAAGTTCATCCATGTAAACTTCACCGACGTACTTGATCCGGATGATGAACTTGCCAGCTGGGCGTTTGACACCACCTTCTTGGTCTTGCAATTCCACCTAAAGGAGTTTCCGGATGTTGTCAACGCAGCTTGCGTAGTTGCACATTTGAAAAAAAAAGCCCAAAGAGCTACACTTACTTCATACTGCGCAGCTCCTTCGGGACCTAGTGGAAGCTTCTCAGGCGCAAACACGTTCTTACGGCCATCATACACAGGCCGTATTGTTCTCAAGAGACCTTGACCACCAATGTTCTCAAACGCTTTCCAGACCCTGCGGTACAAGGCCGGAGGTGCACTCGAGGGATCGATGGACACATCGTAGTGGTAAAGGTTCTTGGTCGGGAAGGAAAGCACCTCGAAAAAGTTGCTGCGAACGCGAACGGGTCGACCGACTTTACCAGAACCAGGTCGAAGGACATAATCGGTGAGTTGCAGAGCCATAGGGTAAGGACACGGAAGAAGGGAAAGCACGAGTCAAAAAAATTTTCGAATGAGAAAAAACGAAGGGAAAAGAAAGGCGGATGCAGCCGCGGTGGACAAACGCAAACAACTTTGAGCCCGTCTGTTTGTGGGGCCCTTTTTATAGTTTTCCATTATTGTTTTGCCATTGTGCGACACATCCTGCATCTGCATCTCAAAATGTTGTGGTCGCATATGCAGGTTTTCGACCACCAGACTTGACATCTTGTCCTACAAGTGTTATCACATCTGTACTCGATCAGCTGGTACGTAACTTTATTTCGTCCAGGAGCACTTTTACTTGATAACTACAAGTATTGTTTTGATTCTATCGGCTTGATCTGAACCCCTGCGCATTTCATTAAGTTCGCCTAGTGTTCCATGCGCTGCATAAATTCTCTTTGCCGCTCATGACCTCATGATACTTCTATTCTGGTGTAGGTATTAACAACATCTTACATACTTGCAACATTCTCAGTTCATTGTACAGCTCCGTCAATGACATCCCCTTTTGTTACTCGCTGCATGGTATTAATGAGCTTGTTCCTAAGTAAACCATTGGATCTTTTAAAAAGTTCCAAGGACTCTGCAAGATCTGCAAAAGTTTCACTTGGGTCAATTATATTTCCATGTTCATTATATCCAGAGTCATATTAAATAGGTCTATTGTATAGGCTTGCTATCAATGGTGCCACCCTTCATGTTTTAATCATACAAATATCTTTCACCCAATATCAACAGTTTATTCGACATATACATACTACTTTTCTGCATTATCTCGACTCGCTTATTGGTGAATCATCAAAAAAAAGTACCTTCAAGACCTGCACAGACATTCAGGTGGATTCCCTTTTTCTGTCAAGATTACACGCGCACTGGGCCCCCTTAACATGTTAACTTTCAAGAGGTATAAAAGGCGGTCGCTGTAAGCTGAGTAAACGATTTAGATCTTTTATCTGTTAGTCTGCGACAAGGCATTTCAACAAGGTTCAGCCCGAGCTAATGCATCCGTACTTCTCTATTCTGGTTGCATGTTTCTTATATTTGGATAGATTGCATTGATAAAGTTAGATACAATAGTCGCTGCAAGGCTTCTTGGATGATTCCCGCGTTCGGCATGCTTCTTGGCTGAACGTTAGTGCTGCCATTGTTGCACGTCTTCCCTTTCTGTGACCGCTGAATAAAAGATAGCAAATAAGAAACCATCTTATAAATAACAATATCTTGCACTATGCTAATGTGTGCACACTATGAGTAAACATGCGCCTCACTCGAGACCATCGTTGTGCCGGCTGTCTTTAATCCAAACATATAAATTAGACATTTATCAATATCAAATGCATCTTATCTTTATTTTTCTTTTTATCAATAGCTATTGTATCCTTTTTATCCAATATATTGCATTATCCTTTCATAAGCTTGCAAGACCTTGAGATCTCGTCTTTTGATCACTGATACGAAAATGGAAACAGGTTACGCTGATTCATCTGACCGAAAACCACTTGGCTCCAATCCATCTGAAAAGAAACCCCTTGAACTCGTACTTTCTATTGGATAATGTAGAATCTGCGAAAAGTATAAAAGGCGGCCGCAAAGCGAATAAAGACAGATCTTTCACAACTTGGATGCGTCATCTTTTTTATCTTCGTCTCTTTTGCCTTTATATTAGCCTTATATCACCGATATTCTACAGCTGTTTGATCAGGTAAACCACAAAGCAACAATGATTCTGATACGGTAAAGGATAGGCTAGTTTCTACACCATCTTAAGATTCAAATCGTTTCCTAAAACCATAGATTGAAGCGACACTGCGCTAGAAATTCCAAAACATATAAACACCCGCTCTGGTAGCAATAAAGCACAACTTTGCTAACTTGAATCTCTCTCTTTACGAGTCTTTGCCTATCTGGCACATTATCTTCAAACAAATTCATGAGGCCCGAACGAACTTCGGCGTTTGCACCGTACGATTGTAACAAAAAACGCAATAAAGTTTTCTGCTAAAAGAAACAAAGCCCGTTTTTCTCTTTTTTCGTTTGCTTTTTCCTTCCTCAACATGTCATCCAATACAACAAAAGAATGGCTACGATTCGGCTTGAACACGATCGGATTGGCATCAAACATTTACGGGTTCTCGTTCGTTATTAATGCTCTTCCTCCAGCTCCCGGCTTTGGTGGCATTTTCCAGGTACGGTTCTCCCTGAAGCGGGCTGTCGACTAAAGAGGAGCTAACCAAAGCATTGAAAAAGTTTTTGACAATGATAGGACTCACAATGGCCACATTGTCATTTGCACTCAAGGTGTTGCGATCCCTAGTTCCGGGGTTCCTTACAGGTGAGAACAATGGAGGAGAACCTTGAGCTTTTCAAAGTCAGTAGTAACCTGACGGTGCTGCCATGTTAGGATTACACAAGACGGTTGTCTATGTTGCTACACCGGCAAGTTATTATTACAGGCATTTCTCTGAGCGAGATCATAGTAACATCTTATTCAATAGCTGGAGGGACTTATCACGCTACTGTATTGGCCCATGATTTTCTACAGCCGAGACATGCTGGCTCACCAAGAGACACCGTTCATGCTTCCACTTGTACCGGACATGTCACTTCATTTTTGGCCGGCAGTCGTACTTTGGGCCGACTTTTTGATTTTCGACATCGAATTCCAGCGATCAAAGCAGCACGTCGCTATTATATACATTTTTAGCCTCGTCTATTTCTTCTGGACATGGTACTGCTTTTCTCGCAATGGGTTCTGGCCTTATCCGTTCTTGGCTCAGCTATCGCATTACGCAAGAGCCATGCTCTTCATGTTCTGCGGCAACGTTTGCATTGGCGTGTATGAATTTGGTAAGGCATCTTTGTTCCGTCTCCACCTTTTCTTATATCATCGTTGACAAATCCACTCCCTCCTCCACCTATGCATAGGCGCTTTTGTGCACAAGAAAATCCACGGTCGAAAGTTTTCAGTAACTGAAAAGTCTGCAAAGAAAGAATAGAGCAATAAGCGTTGTTTGTATGTTTTGAGTATAATTAAAAATCAGTCCCCTCTTGTATTTTTACCTTCCCAAGCTGCAACGGTCATTGCTCTTGACAATCATGTTGTGGACGCTTTGTTGTCTTTTTGAGGATGATATACATGTCTAAACGACGCGACGCCATAATATCTATGCATGATGAGCTGAATCGTAGTTTGAATGTTTCTGGACCGCGTGCTTTCCATGCAGAACGTTGCGACAAAAAGCGAGGAGGAGCAAAGAAGAAAGGAGACACGATGAGCACCAGCACCAGCACCAGCGTCGCGCCCATTTCTTCGCCGCTTTCCGAGCTTCATCGAGTCATGATTACCCAGCGATCTGAAGCGGATGCCAGCTACAACGTTACCATTCAAGCGATTTACGAGAACATTGCACGATACCAACGGCAAAAGGTACGTGAGCAGTGTCCGTCGTCTTGTCGTGCTTGCTAAGTATGATATGTTTAGCAAGAACTCGAATCGAAGAAATCTACGGTGGGTTGATATTATTGGTACGCGCATGCTGACTAGACAAGAAAATGCTTATTTTAACGATACTTCGAAAAGACACCAGTAACCCATCAACAAAAGTAAGTATATAATTAAAAATTTGAATGAACTGAATCGATGTCTAAGCCGTCAGTATTACAAAGTGGAACAAATGAATCTTCAATCGATCAAGTGCAAGCCTTATTAGATGCAGAGTATGCAAAGTTGCTTGAAGCGCGGATGGAAAAGAGTCGGCGTTACAAGCAAGAATACGAACAGCTCGAGCAAATACGCAGAGAACGCAAAAAGGCTATCCAAGAACGACAGAAGGAATATTCCATCCAAGTCGAAGCAGAGTACAGTGCCAAGCAAGAACCTAAAGATCTTGAAGCGGCACGCGGTATTCTCATTGAACAGCTGGAACCACTTTTAAAACGAGAGCCATCCGATATTACTATCCACGCAGACGCCCATCAAGAACAGAAAAACAAAGATAATGAAAAGGACAATGAGATAGAAAATGAACAGAGTGATGAATATGGCAAAGAGAACGAACGAGAAAGCGAGAACGAGAATGAAGATACCAACGGTAACACTGATCAAAATCAGAGCAACAACGTCGTCTACAATGATATCGATGACGATTCCCTACTATTGATACCCGCGCATCTACTGGGCTTGTTTCTCGATTTAGATATTAAACCGCCTGTATGTCTGGGAGAAGTCGAAAAGACTCTGGATGAGCTAAGATGTCTCGGCAAATAAACAAACATCCGCAATTTTCCCTCGGATCTACGCTTTGGCATAGATGTACAAGCATTTTGTCTTGTTTGTTTTGCAGTACCAAATTTGCTTCTTTTTTTTGTTTTGTCCCAATGACTTTACTCAACAGATCGATCCAAACAGACACAAATATGCTGCAACAAACACGGCGAAAGCAACGACGACAACAACAACAACAACAACAACAACAACAACGGCGAGAGCATACATCGCCGCTGTGGCAATGTCCTATCGAGATATTGGTTGAGATATTCAAGCATCTTCCGATCTCAACCGTTGATCGCTCTCGCAGGGTTTGCAGATACTTCAAGGTGATCATTGAAACCAATCCAAGTATCTGGAGGAACCTTGATCTGTCAGGCCATGCAGTCAAGGATTACTCCACCTGCGCCAGATTCAGTGGCTATGCCTGTAGAAAGGTTTCACGACTAAGCGTAGACAATGCAGAGTCCTTAAAGACGGTGGCGAATATGTGCAATACAAATCGATCCTTGTGTCTTGGTAACTTTATTTGTGATCTACTATGTATCCATCATCAGGACACACTGACATTTTGCTACACGCAGACATTTCTGGCGGTGGCAGCAGCAACAATAAGTTAGCAATACCCATCCTGTCGAGAACAATCTGCTGTTCGCCGCTCAATGCTTGCCTCCACACGCTCGTCATGTCCGGCTCCAAGATACCGGTGCAAAACATAATTGTAGCCGCATGCCACTGCCGAGCATTAAAGGTCGTGCGACTGGATCACTGCACGTTTACGGGCGAGTTTGTCGAAAACACGGTCGATGGAGACAGGCTGCAGATAACTCTGGACTCGATGGGCGATAAATCGCTGCAATCGCTTGTCAACCAGCCGTTAACGCGGACATACATCCAGGACCTGGATATCTCGCACGTTAAGGGTGCTACGGTGTACATGGTCATATGGATCCTGTATCGTTGCCCAGAGCTCCAGAGCCTCACTGCATACGACTGCAAGGTCACATTGCTCGCTATGCTGCGTGCTTGCTTTACTTACTGCGCTGTTCTGAAATCGTTTGCATACAGCCCCGCAAAGGATGTTTACTTGATGGACTCTACACTGGCGTACGCATCGCCGTTTTCGTCCTCGCTGTTAACCATAGGTTGGCAAGCACATCCATCTATTCTGCGCAAGGTCGTTATCCGTAACCAGTTTATCCAACGCCATGTTTTCAACTATCTCCTCGAACAGTGCCACAAGACGCTCGAGGAGCTCGAGATCTCATGCTGTCGGACCCTCAGGGATGCGACGGTCGCAGACCTTGCAATGTACAAGTGTCGACGGTTGCATACCATCAACTTTAGTCATTGTGAACAAGTCACGAAAGAACACGTGCTTCGCATAGCCAAGGCTGCATGCCCAGCTCTTGTCGATATTATGTTGTAAATGTCTAGTACATAAAGTTGACTCAAAAATGATGTTTCCAGCATTTTGCAACGTCCGTCACATCATTTACTGTGATTTTCTTCTCCTTCCCCTTTTCTATCGTTTTATTTTTCTTTCTTGAATCAGGAAGAAACTATCCTTTCCAGATTGAAATCGTATCAGAGGCATCAAGTCAGTACGTTGCCAATTCATTGCGTATCTGTAAATTGTAGACAAACACATTAAATTCATTAAAGGATACCAAGATGTAAATTTTTGCAAAAGCTGCTAGGATCGATGCGTAGCTGCCACTCAAGTGAATGGTTTCTGGTCATTTCAATATATCCCGTCGATATGTTAATATAATGAACTTAATATTCATGTCATTATGCCTTTGCATCAAGTTTCTACAACACACATTCTTCTGTGCACAAAAGATGATGTCTCTCAGCACCACAATGATTCTTCCTGGCCTGTCCCATGCTTTATTGTTTGCTAAATACTACTAGAAATAGAACCAGCATTCAGTGATTCGTTCTTTTGCCTGGCAATCAAAACACATTGGGTGAGCTCGGCTGATGTGAATGGCTGATGGTTTCAGCCCCTCGAATACGAGTCCAGGAATGTACTTTGCCAGATTTGCTCGGGCATTCGGCGATGCGAGTGTCATATGCGGCTAGAAGTTAAATGTTAGTATGATTTTCTTGTTTGGTATTACTCATTTCGCACAATACCCTGTACTTTTGTTTTACGACGGCGCCAAGGAAGAAAAGCTCTTCGTGCACCTGGACTATAAAATGAAATTGAACATTGGCTGCAAAGTAGAACGGCTACAACGAACATCTTACCAAAGAAATCCCTATCATCCGGGTAGATGATTCGTTCTTAAAAAAAAAAGCATTAGAATGTAAAGACATATACAAGTTACAGGAATATTACCCCTATCCTCCGAGTTTCCCGTGCGGAAACTGAAAGGTTCCTTGTGCTTTTTGACCAGTTGTTGCAGGATTGGGAAGACTGTCGTCTTAAAATAGTCATAATACACAGCTGGGTCAACATCCGTTGAAGCCTGTCCAAGCGTAACATGTAGCCTTTCAAAGTTATGGATGTGTTCTGCAGATATGTGGCGCAAGAGCTCGTTGCACTTGCGTCGATAGGTATCCTTAAATGATGCTCCTTTGAACTTCATCATAACATATCGTTCGCCTGGCCAGCCAAATTCTCTTACCTGTGTAATTTGCGTTAATTGTAATTCATGTACTGCTATATCAGGAGGGTCCCACTTACAATGTTGATCATTGCTCTCATGGCTAACCGTCTCTGTGTCTCTGTGCCTGTGATTACGACTGAGGCAGGCTTCTTCTTCTGCCTCTTTCCTGTAGGGAACGATATTTTGGTTCCTGAATAATCGGCCACAATGCTCATCCTGATACCAAGTGGGCCTATCAAAATCAAAAGTGTTAGTAAAACTAAGCTTCATAGGCTGTAATAAGACGTTTGCATGTACCTTGTAGAAGACCTGGTATTTTCTTGTCAGCCAGGCGGATGGTCTTCGTACTCACAGGTCCTTTATCGTTTCTTGCTTGACAGTACGGACATCGACCAAACATGTAGCACCGGCCTAGCCGGCATTCCTTGATATCATCAAGTAGATTAGTCCAACCCAAACATTCATGATCTTGGCGATGCCGTATAAAGATGGCGGTGCCGCTGCAGCAGCTGCTGTTGCTGTGCATAGCGCTGGATGAGGTGTTAACGGTAGAATGACCGCGTTCCGGTTGGATATCGATCAATGCCGTAAAAGCATCCTTGCTAGACTCGTGCTTGGAATCATCTGCTACATCGTTTGCATCAGTGTCATCGATATCAAGCTGCGGCGTATACTTTGCGTCTTCTTCAAAGTCTGTTTCATCATACTCTTCTCCAGAGCTGTTAAGATCAATCACAGTTGCACTTTCTCGTCGAGCGTCTCGAACTGTCTGCTGTGCTTCGCGAGTCTCAGTGAAGACTTCACTTTGCAGTGTTTGCAGCTGAACCACTCGCTCGTAATCAGGAACAGCAGCTTTTACGTTGTTGACATTCGAGGGACTCGCGATGAGTAAAGTATCGGAAACAGTGGTGGCAGGTTCTGTAGAATCCACGATCCAAGGTATGTTCGGTTCGATTTCGTCATAGTCTGGAAGATCGGAAGATTCAGCGTGATCGGTCAATGACATTGTGGGAAACACGGTGCAAGAAGGAGTTTCGGGAGACCAAAATCAACCGATTTTATGCACAGGTTCTGTTCGATTGATAAAGAGTATACAATGTAAAGAGCTTTTCAGAACATGTGGAGAGTGAAATAGCAGATCGACTGACGATATTGTGTGCAAGCCCTTTCATATTCACAGAGATCGACTATCGTTTGAATTTGCAATACACACATGCTTTCACTTGGCTCGCATTATTCTACAACAATATCGCTCAGAAAACACATACAGAGATCTTGGTTCCAGACTCTTTCTGTTGCTTTCATGGATACGATCATACGAAAAAGGAAAATGAATGGCAAAAAACCATGCCAGGCCAACGGGTACATCGGTATCTAAATTAATGCATAGGCTGGTCTGTGCACGTCGCACGAAAATCAACGAGGATTTTGGGGTTGGAAAGTATATCTCCAGGCACATTGAAGCGCTCTCCAGAGAGGATTGACAATAAGAGCAAAGGGGTCTATGCAACCATGGCACCGCTCGAGGACGCATAGATTTGCAAAGAAGTCTGTCTCGCTCCGGAACCTCTACATATTTCTCATTATTGGAGATCCTGTTTGGTTACCACGATAACATTATTGTTCCAGTCTATCCATTGCGTTGAAACCACAAAGAAAATTCCTTAGAAGATTCAGGTTGCTATATTCCACTATACCGTATACAATACACAAAAATGTGATTTGATCTCGTTACTGACACAACCAATCTTGGACGGAATGCGATGATTCCCTACTATTGATACAGTGACATGATACTAGCGGCATTAAGGACGCGACGTACCAAATCCCATCATCAGATTAATGGGTTATGCCATCCAGGAATATGATGGAATATGATGAACATAACATTTTCACGGGCTATTGGCTATGTCTCATTTTTGTATCAAATTATTACAACTCTTCTCCTTTATTTCCATCTGTGTACCCGCATTAAACAATGTTCTGCGCAAAATTGATGCCTCTGAGCACCGTGCCCCATTCTCATGCTTTATTCTCCAGGAGTCGCTAAAATGTGAACCAGCATTCTGTAGCGCGTTCTTTTTTCTGCTTCTCGAAAAAAAATTTGGATGCGCACGACTGATATGGATAACTGCTGGTTCCAGCCCCTCGAACACAACTCTGTTATACATTAAATCGTCTTATTGGATCCGTCAGCGTCAAGTAGGGCTGGAAAGGTAAGAACAGGGCACATTTCCTGACGCATGAAAGCGCTCTCTCTAGAGTTGACAACAATGGATTGGGCCCATGAGCAGCACTTTCACAAGCATTGCAAAGAAGCTGATCTGAATGTTAGCGTCCTTCAAAGCATCCTAAAGTTATGCTTGTATCGTGTCTTGGTCATCACAACATGTCCACGGTAATTGAAGTGACATTTTGCGGCAGATTGATTGTCTATTTGCAGGATTTTAGGAGGCACGTAGTCGACAAGACACTTGGCACTATCTGCATTGTCTTCATGCAGTAAATGATCTGCAGCGCAGCATTCTCAGCGTGATAATTTCCAAATAAAGCATTTTAACTTCCTCCAGCGTTTAAGACAACACAGTAACTAGATAAGCATTCTGAGATATTGTTTTTTCAAAAGAGAAACATGTTTGTCAACAATTTATAACGTCCGTGAAGAAAACACGGAGATGAGGCGAAAGAAAAAAAAGTACAATATGCGTATATGATATACACGGAGCGTGATTTGCGTCGAATGGAAATAGAAGAAGAAGAAGCGCATGAAGGAATAGTTTGACAAGAATGAGGTCGTGTTTTTGGGATGGGAGTAGAGTAGCAGAGAAGGAATGCACATTCAAGGCAATAACGAAACGGGAAAATTACTCAATGTACCACAAACCAGCTTTCTGCAGCGATTCTTTCTTCTTATCGCCCACGCGCCAGTTTGCATGCACCATCATAGGTTCCACGCCGTACTTTGTAGGAGTGTTGCGTTCAAAGTACATTCTACCGTGTGGGAACAAGAAGAGATCCAACAAAGCAATGTTGCTGGTCTGGTACGACAGGTCCAACTCGTCCACGACACGGTTCATGGCACGTTGCTGGGTTACCTCTGGTTCGTTATCCTGGATCATGATGGTATCGGCCAAAATGCGCTTGTTCATTGTAGTAGGTCGCATGATATAGAAACCGGAGTTCAAGATCTTTTGCTCAGTTTCCTGGCTGATCAAAAGCTGTGTCTTGGTGCCGCGGGCGGTGAGTTTCTCGGTCAAGTACTCGTAGATACCCTTGGAAGTGAAGACGATGTCGACGTCGGAGAACCAGACTGTAACGTCGAGGTACAAGAGACGTTCGACGACCAGGGTTTTACCATGGGTGATTGGTGTGTAGGATTTGTCGAGCCACTTTGAGAATCCACTATCAAGCTTCTGATGGAACCAGTCGTCTGGAATCTTGATAACATGGTCACCGTAGCCGTGCTGCTTCATCAAGTCGACCATGCCATCGTCGATGGCAAATACCAAAAATTTGCTGTCCAAGTCTGTTCGTTTCAGCGACTCAATCCAGTTAAGCGTATAGTCACCCATGCCAGCATTCGCCACAGCTGTCAAAAGGATCTTGTCCTTTTTGTAAATCAATAAATTGTCCTCGATAGCTTTCATGACGTCGCTGCTTGGCGGGTCGAAATGTTTCGGCTTCCAATCTTCCGCTTTTGTCGGGGCCGTTTTTACTTCGACGAGGTCATCTGCGGGGACATCAGGTTCGCTTTCGGTTTGTTCTTGAGATGCAGGAGCAGGCGCTGCTTTGGCTCCAGAAGAGGCGATAGGAGGAGGTGAAGAAAGAGTGTCGTCAGAAGCGAGTTCGCCCTCGCGGAACGAGTCGAGCGACCAGTTGCCAGTTTCCATGGGGAATATGCTGGATAGCAACGATGCCAGCGAGATGAGGAACACGGTGCACAGAACAACGACGAGCAGCCGCTTATTGAATAGACGGTCGAGCGTCGCCATGTAGCAGCTAGCAAGTAAAAGGAGTGAAAAGGGAAAAAAAGAAAGAGAAGGACAAGAAGATCTGGAACGACATTGTCTTTTTTGGCATGGCCTAGTGATTTTCGTTTAGCGCGAAATGGATTTCTTAAATCCCTGGTTCTCGAAATGCACACACTCAGAAGAAAAAATCACGTCACTGTCGTGAACTTTATCAAGCTTTCTCACGCTCTTTGCCGTATTTCCTGGTACTGTCTCTCTGGATTCTTTTTCTCTCCTCTTTTTTTCCTTTTACGCTTCTCTTCTCAATGTCGGCAAAGACGTTAACTGTTGTATCACCCGTAAACCAAGAGCCGCTTTTCGAGATCAGCTTATTAGCTAATGCTGAGATCGACGCGGCGGTTGAAAAGGCTGCTGCTGCTTTCAAAACGTGGAGATCCGTACCTGTCACCGAGAAGCAAAAGATCCTCTATCGTTTCTGCGAGTTGTTTGAGCAGAGAAAGGACGATGTTGCCGAGACGATCGCGTCGCAGATGGGCCGACCGAAACGATACGGCGCGGGAGAAGTCAAGGGTGTCCTTGAACGCGCTAATTACATGATCTCTGTAGCCGATTCCAGTTTAGCCGACGAAGTCATAGAGGACGGTCCAAACGTTCGACGATACCTTCGCAAGGAACCACTTGGTCCAGTGTTTATCATTGCTGCCTGGAACTACCCTTATCTGACAATGGGTAAACCATTTCCCGTATGTATCCTTTGACTAGGCGCTAACGTGTGTTTGTTTGTATATACAGTGAACAGTGTCATTCCAGCGTTGCTGGCAGGCAATCCTGTGTTGCTGAAGCAGTCGCCGCAGACGCCCAAGTGCGCAGATTTGTTTGTGGAGGTGCTGCGTGAGGCCGGCGTGCCAGTAGACGCAATACAGGCGATACACGTCGATGATGCGGGCGCCGATCACCTGGTACGCCACCCTGGAATACAATACGTCAGCTTCACCGGTAGCGTGGCAGTAGGAAAGAAGATACGAAAGGCGATTGGCGACAGCGAGCGACTCATTGGTCTCGGCATGGAGCTGGGAGGCAAAGATCCAGCATACGTTTTACCCGATGCCAATATCAACTATGCTGTAGAGAATATCGTGGATGGCGCATTCTTCAACTCGGGTCAATGCTGCTGCTCCATTGAGCGTTGCTACGTACACGTGGATGTTTACGATGAGTTCATTGAAAAAGCAGTAGCGCTGACGCAGGTAATCGTTGGGATAGTCGATCACGTTAACGAGGATGCTGAAACCACCCAATCCAACTTGCTGGTTAGAAATACGTGTTGGGCCACCCTAATGATCCGGAGACAACTCTCGGCCCTATGGCCCATTTGCGATTTGCCGATAAAGTGCGCGCGCAGCTTGAGGATGCCGGTGAGTTTGAAACTGCACTCAGGGACAGCTTCTTGTTAATACCAATCGTATACTCGCACCCGTAGCTCGCAAAGGCGCAAAGCTCTTGATCGATACTGCTAAATACTTCCCTGCTGACAAGGCTGGCACCACATTTGTGGGTCCTCAAATCCTGACGAACGTTACACAAGATATGGAGGTGATGCAGGATGAGGCAAGTAGAACGAGCTGCCTGAAAAAACTTTATTGATAACACTGTAATTGGTCTCTTTAGACATTTGGACCAGTGCTCGCTGTCGTACCTGTAAAGTCCGACGAAGAAGCGATCAAACTCATGAACGACTCATGCTACGGATTAACGGCAAGTATCTGGACAAGCAGCGCTGAAAAGGCAGTAGAGATTGGGAACCAAGTGGAATGTGGAACCTGGTTCATGAACCGCTGCGACTACATTGATCCTGCACTGGCGTGGGTTGGAGCCAAGGACAGCGGTTTTGGTTTCTCAATGAGCAAGCATGGATTCGATCAATTTGTGAGGTAAACTGCTGGGCACGATATCTGTCCTTACAGGAAGATTAATCATTAAAACTTGCTTGTAGACCGAAATCATATCACCTCCGATTAAAACAACAGTAGACTATACTATTTGGGTTGGAGTAGGAAAGACACAAAAACAAAAGAAGAAAGTATTACGGTGGGAAAAAAAGGACCAACCGAGCGGGTAAAAACTAGCCATTACTACTACTTGTTGAATGGGAAACCCTTGCGTCTACTTTTGTCGGGTGTCAATGGTCTGCCACTTTCCAAGCGACGCCTTTTCTCTTCAAGCTCCAGGCGTTGCTTCTCCAGTGCTTCCTTCATTTGTCTGTGACAGGCGTAAAGCTGCGAGGAGCCATCGATCAGCTAATGGATACCGAATAGTTGGGGGTAGATGTTTTACCTCTTCTTCAGACTGTTTGAGTTTAGCTTCCTTCTCGCGCACCTTGGCTTCAAAGATGGCCCGCATCTCTGCCTCCATCTTTGCGAGTTTTTGCTCGTGGGCAATGCGTTCCTCTTCCATCTTTTGTTGCGGGCTTGTTTATTGAGGAATAGCAGTTAGCAAGTGAACATAGGCACAAATGCATTCTAAACGCTTACTTGACTTCGATGAACACACTGTTATCTTGCTGTATGCCCATCGCCTTGAGCTTCTCCGTGCGGTAATTTTCATAGAGCACATTGTTGGTATGCTCCTTGAGCTCTTCCATATGAGTTCTGCAAAAAAAAAGTTACCAAAAACCTGCAATGTAGATAGTTTGGGACGTTACACCTGCCTGATAAGCATCTGTCGCAACTTTACAAAATCACAGTGCTCTTCGTTGTCGACTTCAATGACGCCCCACGGATACTTTCTGCCGCGGACAATACGTCCATCTTCCAGCTCAAACTCCTTGTCAGAACCTACGACTGCAAAGGGAATCTTGGACATGATCTCGCGGTTCTCCATGATCGTTTCCTTTTCGTCGTATTCGTAGATAGGAGCCTGGTAGATCTGGATCTGATGGTGCTTGATATCTGCCAAAATACGTTGCTTGAAAGCTGCCACTTCCTCTTCTGTCAAGGTATCCGCTTTTGCAATCACGGGTATCAGATTGACGCGGGTGTGCAACCGTCGCATGAATTCGATGTCAAGCGGTTTCAAAGCGTGACCTGTTGGCATGATGAAGTACAGGCATGCATGGATGCGGTTGTCGACCATTCGATTGCGATTAACACGATTCTCTTGCTCAAGATACGCATCAAAGCGAGACTCGATGTCTTCAAGAATCGGTCTCCAGCTAATGTTTATGTATTTGTTATTATTTCGTCATTTAGTTTGCTTTGCAACTGATTTTTTTATATTGGTTTCATCCTCACCTGTCTTCATTGTTTACAAAATCGCCAAATCCAGGCGTATCGACGACAGTCAGTCTCAGTTTGACGCCATTTTCCTCCAAATCTGCAGTTGTGGATTGAATTTCTACAGTCTGAGGCACTTCGTGCGTCAATTCCACATTTTCTTTGGGCGGATAGAGCTGTGTGTTGAACAGAGTGTTGACGAGCGTAGACTTTCCAAGTCCAGATTCACCTTGAAAGAAAAGGAATGCCAGTCAGCCCAGCCAGACATTGGAAGAAAAAGGAATTCTACCCCTCCCCTCTCTCTTTCTCTCTCCTTGTATACAACAACATACCAACAACCATGCAAGTGAATTGGAAGCCTTTCTTGACTGACTTGCGGTGGACTTGGTTGGGCAGGTTTGCAAAACCCACATATCCTTGGAGTTTCTTGCGAACTACTGTAGTCTATACAGCGTGCAAAGAAAGAATAAAAAATACAAGTTTCTGCAGTTAGCATAAAAACTTTCTTATCTCCCTTCCACAGCTTCCTTAATTTTTGCTTCTTTCTTACGTACACCTGAAGACGCGTTATTTGCAGACTCCACTGTATAGGTATGTAACAGGAATTAATTAGACATCGTTGTCACTGCATAGTTACGGGGGCATGACTACATACTGTAAAAGGATTAATACTTTGTTAAGCAAAGTGACAGAGAGAAAAGGAAAAAAGAGAAGAGAGAGAGAGAAAGAAGAGCAAGAGAATGAGGGGAAAGGGAGAAGAACGGAGAACGGACAGGAAGGGCTGCCATTTTTCAAGATGAACGAGAGAATGCGGAGTGCCCCTTTTCTTTGTTTTTTCCTACACTTAAGCTGCCTTTTGTCTCCTAGAGTTTGTTAGAACTGCCATCCCTTCTCGTACATAGAATTGCTTCAGAGATACAAAGGATTTCTTTTTCGACGTCAGCAGTTCTCAAGACAGCATTGTATATATTGTGACATTTGCTGCTGAAATAATGTTTGTCGAATGTAAAATAACAAACATGAAAAGTGCTCGATATACATACGTCAATGCAACGCATTTCTGGCTGGGGGGGTTTGGAGTTAGTAGTAACTGGGTGTTACCTAGCTCCAAATTCTTTAGAGAAAAAAGTAACTGCTCGTGTCACCTATCGCCCAGATCGCGACACAGCTGGTGTGATTGTGGCACCACACACGTCCAACGTTTTCAGGCAAAACTCCGATCCAGCATGTTTCATTTTTTTGCAGCAGCTTTCTTTCTCTCTTTATCCTCCTCCTTCTTCAAACCATGATCCCTCAAGAAACCGATAGGCGCCCGTCGCTGTATGATAACATACCAGTACTCGATCTATGGTACCAGACCCCAATTGCTTCGCCTGCAGCCTCCAGTCCATTGCCGGATCGAAAAACCACATGCAGCAGCAGCAGGCCGGTATCAGAGGAGGGCCGTCGCAGTGTCTCGTTTTCCACTGATCCACCGTCTGTCCACTACATTCCGGATCAAGTCTTTGACGACGAACTTGATACCGATTCAGATCGAACACATAACCATCGTCGTGGTAATTGTTTGATTGATTGCTTTTGTCGCCATAATCGGATCAAAAACCGACTCACGCATTCTGAATTTCCAATTTAGTCAGTACACGGATGAGAAGCTTGGCACGGCGTCTGCTTCGACGGCCGAACAAGATTGGTGTCGGTGGTGCCATGTAAAATATCCCCCTGGACGCCACGTTACACTTTGCCTACTGCTATTACACCATTACCTTTTACACATTACTACCGCTTAATTTTATTCAACGCTAATTTTATGTCACCATCATGGTTGCCTGGCAACAAGCAAATATCTCACGAAACTACTACATGTACTACGCTATATTTTCGACAAACTAATGCCATCAATCCCATTGGAGGAACACGCACATATACACTGCTACCTTATTAACTGTAATACTTGTTTACTCTAAAGTAAAGCTCGACCTATAAACCCTTTTGTATATTTATTACACTTTATGTACTTGAAAAATAATTGTTAACATCTAATCTGGTCAAGAGATCTTGGACAAAAGCTCCGTGGCCATACTTTGCCTCGCTCCGTTCGTGAATGTCGCCGAATATGCCTGAGCTGCCGGTATCATGCAACGAGTTCATCACATTGCCAAGTCTGCCAACGCCTTTGTCATGCAGCTTGCTCAAAATTTGCGCAAACTGCTGTTCATGCTTCGCAAACTTTTTAAATGCCTGCACGCAGTCTGCATGCGGCCGCCCGGTTTCCAGGGCAACAACAAAGGCGAGCACGTCTTCCAGCACACGGTTCAAAGTCATCTTTATCGGCCGCTGGTTCTGCTTGAGGAAACATTGGAACAGCATCCGATCAAAAATATGCTCGAGGTACTCGCTGAACGTGACCAAATCCATCGACTTGAAAAAGGAATCGTTGGAATAATCGTTCATGCGTTTCACAAACGTGTTCCACGTCGCCTCAATGGCTGTTCCGAACACATAGTTGCTTAACGCTGCTACAAACTGGCCAACCCGGAAACGTGCTGTGCTTAGATCACGCGGACACCGTGATGATCCATAGATGCTCTTAGCTGCCGCGTTGATACGAATGATTTGCAGCAGGAACGAAAATAGACGGTTGAGCTTTTCCAAAACAGGTCTTGTGATAACGAGATCCAAGGGGTGAGGTGCTCGGTAAACCAGATATAAGAAGTCAAGAGCACCAATGTCTGTTGTCGCACAAATGCGTGTGTGTAAATAAATGGCCTGGTAAGGAGAGAGAATAAAGCGCAACAGCTTACCTAGCACGTTGCCCGAAGAATTGTCTTGCTTGTTGGAATCACGCACACCAAATGTAATTAGGTCATCAATATCCATATCTCCGTCCCACGCAGCACAAAGCCTGGACCGAGTTTCTCCTGGCAGCAGACTCATACTTTCCAGCACCGTCACTCGCAATGCCATGGTCAGATCAGAAGCTTTTGGCGGCCAGCAGTGTTCTTTCAGACTGATCCCTGCGACGACCGATCGGCCGTCGTTGTTGTCGTCGGTTGATAAAAGAGCCTTCGTCAAACCTGAGCGAAACACTTCGTCGCCCAGTAGGAAGAAATTGTAAAGTATGCTAAAGTGGTCTTTGATATGGAAATGGTTGAAGAATAAATGCATGACGGATTCGTTGACAAGAGGGCACCAGATTTGCAGCGGCCGTTGGATGCTGTGGTATTTGATGATATTAATGATGGGTATATAGTGATCAGAAGCAGCAGCACCGGTGCTGCTTCCTGTCAATATGCTCTGATGATGGTGATTCAAAAGTTCTTGCAAGGTATAGATTAATTCGCCCGCCAGATCGATGGTGTCCAGTGGTTGAAGACGTGGTGGCTGCATTTCTTCGAGACTTTGTTGTTCTTCTCCTACTATTTCCATCATATCCGCGTCCGACGCATCTCCAGGGCGAGCATCAAGAGACAGTCCCTGTGAGGATCATCAATAAGCTTTAATCTTCTGATCAAACTCCACTGATAGTGCGGATATTATACCTCTTGTTCATTGCTTCCGATGTTGTATTGTCGGACCATTTCGACAAATGATTGCAACCTGGACATGTAATCGCTAGCTTCCTTTTCAGTCGCTGACCATCCTAGACCGAGTTCGAACTGATTTGCTTTGCACAAAGGATGTTCCGGCCGATATCGTTTTAAGAGTTGCAGGGCGTTCCCTGTGCGAAATATCGATTCTGCCAAGTGGTTATCCACGAACCATTCAGGTATCATTTGTCTGCGAAGCTACCGGAGAGAGTAACGACGATGCATAAGCGCTAAACGACCTTGTTAATCTTCTTCACAGCACCCAGCTTACCTTGAATCGCCCAGGTATGCTACTAGACGGTCGCACAAAAAATTCAGCATACGGATCTACAAGAGACGTATTGCTGCTATCCACACCATTTCCGCATCTAGTGGCGTCTATATGCAATCCTAGCCAGGAACTAAGCATGCTCATATACGGTGTACTAGAATGGAATAAGAGCGCCAGGCACAGGTCGTTGTAGAATGTATCCGTCATTCCCGAAACAGTCATGTCATGTTGCTGTACTTGGTCACACAACATTGCCAGTAGGTTACTTCCATGCGGTATATAAAACCCGTAGACTTGGATGCTGCTTATCACATCCGAAGAAAGGTTGCTCTTATCCTTGGAAATTCTCAACCATTAACGTATACTGATTAAAATATAGATTACGTTTAACTTACTTTATCAGATAGATCATCCAGATATATGAGGCTAGCTATTTTCGTGAGAACTGCATCCAAGCGTGAAACATGTTGGTGTATACGCATTAACGTCATCTCTTGTTGCTGCTGCCGAATGAATTCCTCGTAAAGCATATGCTGAATATATGCCACCCATTCTACCAGACAACACGCAAAAGCGACGCCAACTGACCCAAACAATCTGAAAGCAAGGATGTAACGTTAGCGTCTTTGTAGAAAATATGTGTGCGTAACTTTTACCCAGGATTGGATTTGCAAACACGCGTCATTCTGTCAAGCCGTATTAGACGCGTGCCAAACATGAGTAATGAATCCACAGCACTTTTGGCGAAGAAATGTCAGCGCAAAGTATAACGGTGCCACATATCTAGAGGAATAGTAACCTTTCCACTGCCGTGTTGCTAACTCCGGAAATACGCATCCCAGTCCATCTTGGCTGCAACCTTCTGGATTTTTCGTCCCATTTAAAGCACATTGACGGTATCCCCAATATTGCATGAACGATACTGTGAAAGAACAGTTCCTTTTCGACCAACCATCCATCTTGCAAATGACTAGATGTTTCCAACTTTAGATAAACGTTGTCACAATTGATTGTTGGCGGTGTGGTACCTTTCCAGAATGGTATCATAGTAAGAAGCAGGTAATTCGGTCAGGAACGGCGTTTGCTGCAGACTAGAGGCGTCCCATGAATATATTGCTTTCTTGATTCCTTCATTTTCTTCTGATTTTCGTGCTTCTGCTGCTTGCTCCCATATACTTTTCTGTGATTCCGTTTGTTTTGGTAGCGGTGGACTCTGCAGAGGCGAGAGAGGTCGCACAGACGGCGGCGGTGGTGGTGTCACTGCTGCTGAAGGTGTTGCTGGCTGAAACTCTGACACTGAACCGTCGCTGTCTTCAAGTTGGATCACTCGATCGATCACGCTGACGTGCGTCTCTGGAAGTAATTGCTGAAGTGTAGGCGGCGGCGGTGTCGTTGGCTGATCGACAAGTATACTCGACCAATCTGTTTTGGTATTGAATCTTTTGTTAGAGATCTAAAACAGTAGATATACGCGCAACGACTTTGCCAACCTTGGCTCTGGTCGATCTCTGCCAGACGCCGGAACTGGCCAACATCAAAGGCATGTCCATCAAGTGGTCTCAATTGCAGCATTATGCGACGAACATTCGTGCCAAGTCAGGGACTTGAATAAAAGAGGAAAAAGGGCGATAAAAATGGATCAGCGCGAAAGAAAAGTATATAAGTTTAATGTGAGTGAGAGAGTGTGTGTATGTGCTGTCAATTACTGGAGAAGAGTATTAAAAACTATTCAATCTTGTACAGGTATCAATCATTGCTCGTTATCATTGTTGTCGTGTTTGATTATCGGTTTTGGTGGTATAACGAGGACTCGGATATACTGCGTAGATCATCATCGCCCATACCGCCGCCTGCTAACTGCGAATGGACGGAGATGCCGTAAAATATGGAGCTCCTCCGCTTCGACAGTCGGTGATGACCTCCTACTACTACTTCGCCATCATTATGGAAGAGGGGCGTCGTCTCATTGGGTGGGTGCTCATGTGGTATGCTGGAGGAACAAGTGTCGGGCATAGCAATCGAGCTATGGTCTACAGACCGCAAATTGCTCGAGTATGCAGCTGCTGAATCTGGAGTATCCATGACTGTTGTGCCGTGGTCATTGCTATCTCGATTCAAGGTGATCAAAAAGATACCAAAGAACTCGACAAAGCAACCGAGTACGAATCTATTGCATTAAATGTCAGATGGAATGATGGCACTTTTATCCTCGCGCATACCTCATAAGACGCAAATCATCAAAATCTCTGTAGATTACAGCACTTCCAGTGATAGCCGATAGTGTGAAGAGTACAAATTGCGTTGGGATGACAGCAGTTGAGTCGAATCGTTGCATTGCCTTGCTTAGATATTTGATTTGCATGATGGCCGTGAAGACGAGGACGATGATTAAAATGTATGATATGGGATAACTACAAGCCATCATTCAGCCATTGAAATATCATTGAAAATATACCATGTGAAGCATACGTGAATAATTTGTATAGCGTGAGATTGAGCATAGATGAGAGACTTTTGGTGGCAATGACGGTGTAAGCACCTATAGAGATAAAATTAGTACGCACAAGGCAAACATGTTCCGTGTCGGCAATACCATAAAGGGCAACGAGTCCAAGGTCGATGAGAATATTCTTTGGGCCGCATCGAGACGACAAGGCAGTCAGAAATAGAATAAGACTGATTGTGACAATGTAAAAGATAACGGCCCTCATTTGCATTAACGCCAAAGTGACCAGCTCTGGTGATAGCTTTGTTTGTATACACATGTATGTATCAATGTATGCAATATGTCAAGCTGCCAAACGTTGATGATATTCTTACCGACGGTTCTTGGTTCTTGGCGGAAGAAACGACTATGACCGCTCCGAGAATAGCCAGCAAGACACCTACAAAATCCTGTTTCCTAAATGTCTCGTCTAGCAGCATCGGTGCGAGGATCGTGTTGGAGACTAGCGTCATGGTTCCCAATGGGGCAATGATCGATGCTGGAGCGTAGCCGTATCCTGTGCATCAAATTGCGTCAGTAGTCCGGCGACATCTGCACAGTAACGCCTTGTTCTTCTTACCCATAAAATTTCCAATTTCTCCCAAAGCCATCAGAAAGATACCGAGCCACCAGAGCTTGGAGCGAAGATAAAGAGTATCGTCCTTAAATTTATTATTGAGTTTATCCACCGGTTTCCCTACTTGGGTGCTGTCGCTGGAAGTAGAGCAACTGCTTGTAACGGAGCTGCTTCGTCTCGTTATTCGATTATGCTTGAATGGAACAGTCCAGATAAATATATGATGGGAAAGATACAGTGTGATTCTTCGACTTACTGCCAATTTTTGAATATTCAATGCAAACGAAATAAGTATCTAGGATACGACGGTCGTGAACAAACTGTGCTGCTATTTTTTCTTCCCCTGTTCAAGCTTTACATTGCCGCAAATCGAGAGCACAACGCCGATGAGCGAATTTGTCTCGCCATCGGTGGGACGTTCGCTTATGAAGGGGCCGGCCATCACGGCAGGACGCAACACGCACTGGCTTAAAGAGTGGAACGTGGTATGCAAAAGAAACGAGAAATAAAAAAGTGGTTCGTTGAGACTCAGCGTGCAGTGATGATATGGCAACCCTCACTCAACTTTCGCAGCGGTAGCAATTACTTATCATTGGATAACAGGCCGTGGAAACATGTGGGAGGTCACCAGGTCCGGATAGTCTTCTCTCTCGCAATTGCTGAACCACAGGTTTCTTTGAGTTGACACCTTTGCCTCACGTTTGCCTGCCTTGGATACCCATATGCAGGCGGAGATGACAGTTCCAGGAACGTCTGAAATGATGCACTTTTTGCTGCTTATGTTTGTGACACGAACGAAACTATTTGCAGACAGATACAAAAAACTCTGCACCGGAATGGAACAAAGGGGATAGATCCCACACTGTACTTAATCGTGTATCTTGGACCTTCTTATGATGCAGCAGTCTTGTACGTATGCACAGTAGACGTACATATATTAAAGATGCCACATTTTGGGTTGCCCGCATTATTGACAAACTTGCGCTGATGTTCGACATCCCCGGCCGCGCTTTGTTGCTTAAAGATTGGAGATAAAGGTACAGTTCTTATCCTCCAGTATACAGTAAACTGCTACACAGAATACTGTGAATAAATATATATACCAGGGAACTAAAGCTCTGTAACTAAAAAATGCTCATTTGAACTACTTTTCTTTGTGATCTTCGGCACCCTTGATTGCAAACGTAAGATAACTATCCTTACTGCTTATTCAAACCGAATGGCTGATGTAGAGTAGCTCTTTACAATAAGCTTCTAGATATCATCACTTCCTGGGGAGTTGGCAAGCCTTATTATTGTTGTGTTCTTGGAGCATGCCATGCTGTCGGAAATAAGGAGCAACATTCTTTCAGAGAAGATGTAGCACAACGCACGACCTCGGCAACAGGGAACGAAAATGCAAGGTTTCTTCCAGATTAATTTTTGCTTATCACTTCAGCCTTCTGCAAAAGACAGAATGCAGAAATCTTCATCGAGATATTTAAATGCGTAGCTGATCGTATAAATGTACACAATGGATGGTTTGCATAGGTTACACAAGCAAATAGATGGAAAGTTGTGAATCCTCTTCAAGTTCGAGAGCAAACACAGGGTTGATATTGAAGCTAGATGAGGATACTCCGGGGTAGCGTATATGTAATATGCAATGTACCTTGTTGACACAGCAATAATGACATGCTAGCTTAATCGTCTCTCGCTTTTACACCTACTGCAATTAATACTGTACAGGTCTTATGCAACGTACATACATGTCCACTTGTTCTTGATATCGCTGCTAGAGGCTTGTGAAGAAACGGGAAAGCGAACCTACTCGGATACAATGTTTTACGTACAACGGTTCCTGGTCGTCGCTTCGGGAGTTGATGCTGACATCCGAGAAAAGCAGCACGACCTAAATTTAGCAACATTCAAAAGAGCGTACACCGTTATTTTTTTCGCCTTCTCTCCTACTCTTCGTCCGCGCTACATTTACACTCTGTACAGCATTTCATTATTGCATACCATTCCCTGCCTACGCATCACAGCGACAAGATTGCAGAGCACCTAGCATTTTGATCCAAGCTTCTCGTCACAACCTCTATGGTGGAAATCAATTTTGAATTCGATGCTTTCAACTTTGATGGCATCTGCCGCACGGTGCAGCTAACGCTGTGTCCTCTTATTGGAAAAGAGCAGGGAATAGTGCCTGTTTGCTACTCTAGAAATGTCGAACTGGCAGATAATCTGATTTTCCAGCCAGGTACCGAGATCTCTTTTTCCTTTCTATTCTCGGACGGTCCGTCCTTGCTAACACGCATGTCTTGTTGTAGCCACACTGATTATAGACGTGGTTGCGATCATCATGGTAGGATTTATGATCTACCACATTAGATCTAAATACACTGCTGTTGGTATGTCATCCACACTGGATTTCATTGTCGAGTTTCATGTACACTGATCCCCGCGTGTTTTAGGTCGAAAGGAAATTGTAATGTTCTTTTACCTGTACGAAATTACGTTAATTCTCGAAATGTTGCTTATTACCGGTATTATTCCCATCTCTTCACCTGCATACGCTGTAAGTACCTGATAAAAGATGCGACGAAGTCGTTCCTCGATAGCTTATTTTTTTAATACAGTGGTTCACTGCAGTGCAGCTGGGTGTAATCTCAGCCCAGTGGTGGTGCTTGATGCTTAACGGTTTCGTTGGATTCCAGTTTGCAGAAGACGGCACGCCGCTGTCACTCTGGTCAATTCGCCTCAGCTCTTTTGTAATCTTCTTGCTAGTCGGCTTCATTTCGATCGGCACTTTCCTCAGCATTGGATCGCTCTCTCCCAGCAACCCTACAGCGCTTTGGACATTCTACATCATTATCAACGGTGTTTTCTTTGCTGTCTATGTGATTTCCCAAGTCGTCTTGGTGCTCAAATCTCTCGACGATTACTGGCCCCTTGGCGATATTTTGTTCGGCACCGTTTTTTTCCTTATCGGACAGATCCTCATGTACATCTTCTCCGTTGCTATTTGCGACAGCGTCAACCATTACATTGACGGCGCGTTCTTCAACACGATTTGTTCACTGCTTGCTGTCATGATGGTCTATAAGTACTGGGATTCCATCACAAAGGAAGATCTCGAGTTCTCGGTCGGTGGCAAACAGAACGTTTGGGAAACGAAAGAGTTGATGGCCGAAGACGAGCTTTCCCACCGCAACAGCATGACTCCTTTGCAGCAACACTCTATTCCGTACGGTCACCAACAGTTCCAGCTCTCTCCACCCACGTCTGTAGTCCAGCAGCAGTATGGTCAGCAGTATCACCATCAGCTGGATTAATCTTTGTCTCTACATATCTTTCTCTTCTTCTTTTTGTCTTACATATCCCTGTAATATCATCTCTTCATCTCGATATATATATATACATTGTTACTCTTTCTTATTTGAAAGTTGTTTTTGCTATATTAATTTTTGCAAAATGCACCAAATTCATGATTGGATATATATATTTACAGATGATGTGACAGGGGAAAGAGGATCACGATGGAATGTTTAGAGGTTTCTGCAGCGTAGGAATTTAGCAATATATATATGATCGTAATCAGTCTCCTTGCAGCTGCCAGCCGCTAGCTCCCACAGCGATGGTTCTTGCGGGGAGCGATAAAGTGAAGTGGGTGGTATCTGTGGGTATATCGTAACTGGAAGATTGATTGTGGATTCAGGAAACAAGAGTTCTTGCAATGCCTGTGCAGCCAGCCGCCTCGAGTCGTCGATGCTCACAACGTTGCAAACGTTCGGATCTGCTTTTGGTTTCCGTTCCTTTCGCTTGCTGATTTGTAACGCAAGCCGAGTTTCGTCGTCCAGTTCCTCTTTTGCAGCTGGTTGCAGTCGCTTTTTTACAAAAATAGGCGCTTTAAAATCGTCGTCATCATTATCCTGATTTTGACAGTAATAGTACTCCAGCGCTTCTCGTCTTTTGCTGCTACTGGAAAGTGATCCAGATTTCTGCTGCGAAGTAGGAGGAGGATGATGATGTTTCGGCCTGTTCGGCTTGGGGTCGTGTCCCCATTCAATCCACTGAAGTTTGTTGAAAAGCTGCGGAACAGTCATGCCACGCCGTCGCATGCAGCTCTTGAGATGCGCAATTTTCTGCGGAACGGCGCGGCGAAACGGGTCAAATTCGTGACAGCAAGGGCATATCTCAAGATCGCGCAGAAATGCAGGATGCGCTTCAAGTTCGAGCTGATCCAAACACTTGTTGAAATGCAACTCTTGTCTAATGCCGGACAGGTGCTGTATATCTTTTCCGCAAAAAAGGCAGTAGCAAAACTCCATGTCTTGTTGCATTTCAGTTGTATCCTCGACATTGCTCTCCAAACATGTTTCCACATGCTGCTGTCTTGAAAAGCTAGATTTTAGGTGTGTAAGGTCTTTGCTGCAGATCGGGCAGCTGTATTGTCCAAGTGACGATACTGAGCGCGGTAAATCAGTCAATGTGCTGTCATTGTTCATGTGAAAAGGTAGGAGAGAAGGCAAATCGATTTGTCGGTCTTTAGCTTTAAAGATTCAGGCACCACCGTCAATGCAGTTTAACCTACACTTTGTCACCACAGACAAATTGAGTAAGCATCGACTATTGTTTATTTCAATCGTAGCAATGCTCGTTGCTAAATTTACATCGTTCGTAAAATTGCTACATAAAGGTATTCTACAGGAAAGGAAAAGCAGCCAAGGATCTGATTAAGCTTTCTGGTCATAGAAAGGATAATCGGTGTATCCAACTTCAGTGTTCGTATAGAACGTGTTGCGATCATATTTGTTCAATGGCCAGCTATTCTTGAGACGAAGCGGAAGATCAGGATTGGCGATAAAAGAACGACCGAAAGCGATCAAGTTCCCGGTCTCATCAGCGACCTTGGTGGCAAGCTCAGGATGGGTTGTGTATCCACCGGAGCTGACAAAGACGCCCTTCCAAATGACCCGGAAATAATCTAAGGAATCTTTTTCGTTCTTTGTCTTGCGAGCAAAGTCGTCGCGAGGTTCGATGAAATGCAGGTAAGCCAAGTTGGGATAACGAGCTTGCAGTTCTCTGACAATGTAACCCCAGGTCTCATACGGTGTTTCGTCCTCCATATCGTGAATTTCGCACCAGGGCGAGAGACGGATGCCGATGCGCTCCTCAGCACCGACAGCTGCAACAATGGCGTCAAGGACTTGCAGGCACAGTCGGGAGCGGTTTTCAATACTGCCGCCATACTCATCGGTGCGTTTGTTGCTGGAGGTATTGATAAACTGATCGAGCAAGTGGCCGTTCGCGCCGTGCAGCTCCACACCGTCAAAACCAGCCTCGATAGCATTCCTGGCAGCCTGCGCATAGTCCTCAATAATCAGTTTGATTTCTTCAATTTCGAGAGGACGGGGCACTTCGTAGTCATCGCCGAAGATGTTTTTACCCTGGATAGCGATAGCAGAGGCAGAGACCGGCTTTGCACCGTTGGGGATCAACTTTGATGAGCTTACACGGCCAGAGTGACAAAGTTGGGCAAAGATGTAGCCTCCTTTTGCGTGAACAGTGTCTGTCACCTTCTTCCAGCCTTGGATCTGCTCTGTCGAGTACAAGCCAGGGAAGCCTGGGAGAGGGCCAGATTGAGCGCTAACAGCATTGGCTTCTGAAATAAGGAAGCCGCCGGGCAATGTGCGTTGATTGTAGTACTCGCGCACTAGGTCGGTAGGTGCATGGTTCTCGTTGTGACGAAGACGAGTCAGTGGAGCGAGCACAACACGGTGCTGCAGTTGCATCGTGCCGACTTTGACAGGCTTGAAAAGAGCCGAGTCAGAAACAGTCATTCTCGTTGTCGAGTGTTCTATCTTGTAAGCCTGTACGTGTATCTCCTATATATACAAAACACGGTTCGGTATAGAATATGCGGTGATGATTAATCCGAGCTATTTTCGATGTCTTTATCTGGCTTGTAACGACACTTATCATTTAATATAGAGCAATATGGTAAAAGATTGTTCAAACATTGCGCGATTGCTTAATAAGAGCTTACACATCAAGCGAGCAAAGGCTTAAGGTATATATAGGATCTCGTAGCCATTATTACTAATATCGTCACGCGCGCAGGACCCCCTCGAAGGAGGTGATACTATAATCAGCCATTACATTACTGTGACCTTATTTTACATATTCTCCTCGACAGAGATTCGAAATAAAAGATGAAGGATACCGGTCTGTTCAGTTGAAACTCACAAGCGCGTGGCAACAAATGTGCCTAGTCGCTCTCTGTTGCAGCTTGGAATCTCTGATTTTCAGACAAATCGGCCTGTTGTTGCGGGCTTTGTGTTCGTTCGTCCTCTTGCACTGCCTATCTAGCCATGCTCAAGCCTAAAGTGATTTCCCAAGTATTACGGCAGACTTTACACAATGGTCTAAAAGCGTCGCTGTAAATATCATTCAACTGAGCCGTACTGGTGGTTGTTTTCTCACCGAGATGAAATGCCCGGAACAGGCTAATCACAAACGAAGGATCTCTGCTCGCCTACGCGTCAGACACCAACCGCTCAGTTAAAACGTTTGCAGCTATCGCAGCCAACATTTGGAGCTCATACAAACAGCACTGCGCTGCCTCGGACTCATATCTACGAAGCGATCCGGTCAACGGTATTCGATATATGTTGTTGGAGTGCGAAGTTGGTTGAGCAAAAACATATATCTGCGTATTCAGCATTTAATTGAGAACGTTGTGTGTTTACATAGGAAGGTACTGTATTTGTTACAAGCGTCAGCACCGTGTTGCTCTGTCTGGTAGGAGACGAAACAGTAGAGCTAGGAATTCTGAAGGCAAAAGCGCAAGCTGTAGTGCGACATCTGGAAGAGCCGCTAAGTCGAGTCGCTGCGTACCAATCTGAATATTCCGTATAACCGCAATCCAAGCCATCTCCCAACCGATCGCTATATCTTTCAACAATTTACGTACATATCCAATATACCTTTCAATAAGAATCGAAAAGAAAAGAAAACACAATATACATTTTGTAGTTAAAAAATAAATGAATCTACAGGTATCATCAAGATGAGGAAGGTGAATTGTTACTTTGCTGATTGTTGACACGTTCTTGGCTTGCAAGGAAGCCTAGCAAGACGCTGCCAGCCGGCGTATCTGGCAGATTGAGTGGTAGAGATACACCAGACAGCATATCTACGTTCTGGTCATTGTGGACGAGCGGCCGAGCAAGACCACCATCGCCGCGGCGAATTGTATCATTTGTGATCGTGTCTGCGTTTTGCCGTGCAGTACCTTGCATAGGGGAGAATTCATGCGACGGGATCAGTGGCTGCGCCGAAGATGGAAGTATCGGAGGACCCTGTATAGGTGTGTCCTGGTTGTTTTGCGTTCCAAAATATTTTGTCCATTCTTCCATATCCAGCGATGGAGGCACTCCCCAAAATGCAGTGTGGAATGGATCGTATTGCTGCTGAGAAGATGGAACTACACCCGGTGCCGCAAATGGATCCACAGTCGCAGATGTCATACTCTGCGCAGTGTACGCAGGACGGTTATTTGACTGGGCAAATGCGTTGGTATCCTCCTCCCATGTTCCCCGTTGCTGCTGCTCTTGCTGTTCTTCATTGAACGTCGAACTGCTTTCTTTCTCTGGTGAGTTCGGTACAGCAATGGATGGAGGTGGATTAGCAACTTTGCTCATTCTGCGTGGGACATAGCCTGTGCATTCAAGATCGATTTCTCGCAAACCCGCGAGTTCTCCCAGAATATTGCAGCAACGGGCAGCATTCATCCATGTTCCTTCGATCTCATCCAGGGCACGCATAATCTTGTTAATAAAGATCTTTGCATCAAAAGTCTTGTCGGGTTCATCGGAAGATGCCATCTTGATAAATACAATTCCCGCTGTAAATACACAGTAAACTGCATAGTTGTAAACGTATTTGAGGTGATCCTCGCTCAACATGACATTGACAATATCCAAAATAGACTTGGCTGCGGATATGCAGATTTTGTACGACGGTAACGATGTTGGAGGCGCGGGATGTGAAGGTCCGGGAATAAACGGGCGATGTAGCAAGATCACAGTCGTGTAATAAAGCATATGAATCTGAGAGATTGGTAACGGCGGATCACGGGCTGTCTCACCCGATTCTGTATCTGGCAGCTTGTATTGCAACGATGGTGGCAGGTTACTGTACCAATTCGTCAATTCTCTATTGAGTCCATTCAATACATGTTCTAGATGCTGAGGTGACCCGTGATGACGCGCCTTTGCATAGTAAATGTTACGCAGAACGTGTCCCAAAATATCGCTGATCTTTGTCAAGTGAATAAACGTTTCGAGTACTTTCGGTCGAGGAGGGTTGTCAGGGTCCGGTTTGCCAGGTTCTATTTCGTCATCATCCACGGACGGGAATGGCACGTCGCAATCTCGTTCTTCAAAGGTAGAGGATCGTCCATATATCGCGCTTATTAATCGATCTACGATAAAACAGCACCAAAATACACGTTTCCGCCGTTCACATTCGTCTTTTGGTATGTTCCAATGGTCACAATTACGGTGCAAACCAAGATCCTGCGCCATACGGAAAGCCTATTACGCCACTGTCAGACCCAACATCAATGTGCTTAAGCTTGCATTAGCTTGCTTACCATGCCACTGTACATCCATCCACGCACAAAATTCATCGTTCCATGCTGATGTGATGCCAGTAGCAACAATGCCTGTACAGTTGATATCCGTGGAATATCATAGTAGCTGTCCAAAAGATACTTTGCACGTTCCACAAAGATATCTCCAGCGGTATCTGCCGAAGCTGGGTCTGAGCGCACGCGGACATCAGGCGAGATACGTGATGCGACTGCATAGATTGCATTTAGAAGCAGCGGAGAAACAGGCTCAAGAGCGGAATCCATGGATGATGTCAAGCGTCGTTTGTAGAACAATGGCAAGAAAGGGTAAAAGTTTTCAAAATATAGCTTAAGCAGATGCTCCGATAAATCTTTTGGAGGAAGCTCCAGCGGATCAAGGTCGGTGGGTTTCTTTTTGGACGTCACTTTATGGTTGTAGCCTGTGAAATGAAACGCCCCGTTCTGATACGTTCGACTACCCTGCAGCAAGTAGTATCCAGAAGATTTGCCCAGGTACCGCACTTGGCCATTCTCGTCCATTGAAAGCTGTCCGGTACTATCTTCTGCCGAATCGGGGCTACTCGGCATGGAATCCGGATAGCTTAGATGACCTGACGGTGGGCTGTCTGCGAAGCATATCTGCGACAAGGACATAGGCGATTGGCGACTGCGGCCCTCGTCTGCACCTCCTCCCAATCGTCGTTTCTTCAAGCCATCGGTGCGCTGGTGGCGTCGCACAGGTCGTGATTTGATGATCTCTCCCGTTGGCGTCTCCAGGGGTGCGTTTAATTCGGCAATCAGTCTTTGATCATTTTTGTCTTTGGCGATATCTTCCAAAATACGTTCGAGCTTTTCCAGTCTATTCTCTACAGCTTCTATGTACCCCTTGGGCGGACCTCTCTGCATAAAAGCCATTCCCTGATTAGCTTTCTGATCGGGCAACCACAGAGAGAGAGAGACAAGTGTCACCGACCTTCTTGGTCATGTCATTGTAGCTACACTCGTAATTGAACGCTTGACAGTTTCCACACACTGGAATACCACCGTCGCATTTGATCTTTTTCTTACGGCACAAGTCGCTGTACAATGCAAAGAAGGAAGAAAGGGCGCGTGTCAATGCGCTATTGTGTCCATTCTTTAACGCAGAAAAGTTAAGAGGGCGTACCATGCTCGACTGACTCGCTGCCGTTTGTTCGAGTTCAAGTCTTCACTCGAACCTGCGGCTGCCGACATTTTGCGGGCAACGCAAAAAAGCCAAAAATCTTAAAAGGCGACGAATTAGTTATTGTCGCAGATCACAGAAATAGGATTCTTAATCCACGTGACTCTCGTCAAATCGTTCCTTTTTGTCTGAACAATTTTGGCTACACAGAACGAATGCTACTTCCATCAATTATATATTTAAGCGACACTAGTACCGTATAGAGTTTATCTTTATCATGATAATAGGTCATTATTCGCAGCAACTGCGGTGCTCAATGACGGCTAACGGGTGAAAAAACTTCCATTCTGAAGTAACCGCATTTCGGGGCGGAACTCTGAAAAGCCGATTGTCAAGCTCACTGTTTTCCAGTTTCCCACTTGTCTAATGTCTGCGCGGCTACTTACGGCTGCTTCCAAGCAGTGCAAACCAAATGTGCTAGTTTCTCGCATTGCAAACTCATTGTCGAGACTACCTTCAATAGCACGACGATCAGAATCAACTTTGCACAGCGAGGTATTAAACTCCAGGTACAATGATCTTGTTTCTCAGTATTCCTGATCGTCTGTCCTTTGTAAAGCACTTGTCGAATGCCGAGAAGCATACCACCATTGTACAGGAATACTCAAAGTCTTCGCCGGGTTTCAGCAAAGTAACGACCCTCGCCAATGGACTTCGCATAGCATCGGAAAGCACCCCAGGACACTTCGGAGCCGTTGGTGTTTACGTCGACGCAGGCAGCCGCTACGAAACTGAAAAGACGCGCGGCGTCAGCCATATTCTGGACCGTCTTGCATTCAAGGTACAGTCGAGTTCGCGTAAAATATGGATGGCACAAAGAAAGAAATGCAGACTAAATGAATGCGATCTCATAGAGCACAACCAACAGAAGTGCAGACGAGGTTGTGGCAGAGCTCGAGTCGTTGGGTGGCAATATTATGTGTTCATCATCTCGAGAAGCTATCATGTATCAATCAGCAATATTCTCTCAGGACCTGGATCGTGTCTTGTCGCTCTTTGCAGATGTCGTATGCCGACCCAACATCGATCCAATGGAAGTACTTGAGCAACAACAGACAGCTTTGTATGAAATCCAGGAAATCTACTCAAAACCAGAGATGATCTTACCCGAGATTTTGCACACTGTCGCATTCGAAAACAACACACTCGGCAACCCGCTGCTGTGCCCTGAAGAGAATTTGGCAACCATGTCACCTGAGCTCATCAAGGGTTTCATGAAGGATTGGTACAGACCAGAAAGAATGGTTATCGCGGCGTGCGGTGCAGAACACGAACAAGTGGTTGAACTGGCTCAGAAATACTTTGGCGACCTTCCAAAATCAACGGAACCGCTAGACTCTGTAGAAACACACGCTGAAGCACGCAGACGCCAGGCAGCGCAAGCACAAGAAGGTGCAAAGAGCGACGGCAAACAGTCTATTTTGCGGTCCATTTTCAACCGATCCTCATCATCTATTCAAACGCAAAATCTAACCCAGTATGAACTCGCCACACAACCTGCACACTACACTGGTGGCAAGACTTTCTTGGAAGTCGGCGCAGAGTCACCTCTCACGCATGTCTACGTTGCATTCGAAGGTCTTTCCATTAACGATCCTGATATATATGCTTTGGCTACTCTTCAAATCCTCCTTGGAGGTGGTGGAAGCTTCTCGGCAGGTGGACCTGGAAAAGGCATGTACTCACGCTTGTTCCTCAACGTACTGAACCAGCACTACTGGGTCGAGTCCTGCCAGGCATTCAACCATTGTTACACGGACTCTGGATTGTTCGGCATTGCTGGTTCATGTCGACCCGAGTACGCAAATTCATTGTTGGAAGTCATTTGCCGAGAATTGGATATCGTATCACGAAGCGACGTAAACCAATATATGGCTGTTTCCGAGCAGGAACTGAGCCGCGCAAAGAACCAGCTCAAAAGTTCGCTGTTGATGAACCTGGAAACACGTATGGTACAGCTGGAAGACCTTGGACGACAAGTTCAAGTCCATGGAAAGAAGACTCCCATTGATGAGATGCTCCAGCAAATTGACAAGGTGGATCTCCAAGAACTGCAGCGCGTTGCCGCGCGTATCTTGCGCGGCGCCGTTGGCGTGACATCCGGCGGTTCCGGCAAGGCAACCGTCGTGATGCAAGGTCACTTGAGGAATATTGTAGATGTTGATAAGGTCATTGATAAATATGGACTTGGAAGTGGCCAACGATAGACTACTTTTAAATAAATAAAAGGATAGAAAGTTGAAATCGGAAGCGGACTTGTTGCAGCCATCGATCACCACCTCTTCTTCGTACGCCTCCCCGTTCCTCAACCAGCATGTCACTGGAACAAAAGAAACGCGTTTGTTACTTTTACGACGGTACGTGCGCACAAAATGTCTCCATTTGACTGTAGATCGGCAACATACATGTTTTTGAATCTGACACAGCTTTTTGAATAGCCAATGTTGGCAACTACCATTACGGTCCAGGTCACCCCATGAAACCCCATCGTATCAGAATGTGCCACGGCCTTGTCATGAATTACGGTTTATATAAGCACATGGAGATCTACGTAAGCGACTGTATACAAGCCATGACAGGTTCCAGATAGCCCTGACGCTATGTATGTACTTTAGCGAGCAAAACCGGCTAACAAATGGGAAATGACACAATTTCACACCGATGACTATATCGATTTTCTTTCACGAGTGACACCCGAAAATATGGATCAATACCCAAAAGAACAAGCAAAATGTAAGCGACTGGATGGATATTTGAAGGAATGGCGGCATGCTGACGAGTGCCAAATATACCAGTCAATGTAGGAGATGATTGTCCAGTGTTCGAAGGTCTTTTTGAATATTGCGGTCTCAGTGCCGGTGGATCAATGGGTACGTCAAATAGAGAAGATAAATGGTTTTCTTTGAATATCAAGTCGATTAAACAAGCCATGTCTCAGAGGGAGCTGCGCGACTGAACCGTGGATTGTGCGACATTGCGATCAACTGGGCAGGTGGATTGCATCACGCCAAAAAGGCTGAAGCGTCCGGTTTTTGTTACGTTAACGATATCGTACTCGGCATTCTTGAACTTTTGAGATATTACCCTCGCGTCCTTTACATCGACATTGATGTGCACCATGGCGATGGTGTAGAAGAAGCTTTTTACACTACAGATCGGGTCATGACAGTCAGTTTCCACAAATATGGCGAATTCTTTCCAGGTACCGGTGAACTCAAGGTATGTTGAGCGTTTCCCGTCCAAAAACGCAAACGGTAGAGCATTTACGATGGACTATATAGGACATAGGGGCAGGACGGGGTAAATATTACAGTGTGAACTTCCCATTAAGGGACGGTATCGATGATGAAAGCTACAAATCTGTGTTCGAACCGGCAAGTACAATGATGGGCAACAAGCATATGAGAAACATTTTGTTAATTGGGATATTATTTTTTAGACCATAACGAGAGTGATGGAGTGGTATCAGCCATCAGCGGTTGTTCTTCAATGCGGAGGAGATTCGTTGAGTGGTGACAAGCTGGGATGCTTCAATCTCTCTATGAAAGGACACGCCAACTGCGTTGAGTTTGTCAAGAAATTTAATTACCCTACTTTGATTTTGGGAGGCGGCGGATATACGATGCGAAATGTTGCCCGTGCTTGGGCTTACGAAACCGGTGTAGCTGTTGGCAAAGACATTGGACCAGGTATGCCGGCCCCCAGGCGCCCTCACAATGTAGATCTGCAACTGATCTTGGGAAACGCCCCAATTGTTTAATAGATATGCCTTACAATGACTATTATGAGTATTTCGGCCCAGATTACAAACTCGATGTACGGCCGAGTAATATGGAGAATATGAATACGCCGGATTATTTAGAGAAAATGAGGTCAGTGCCCTGCTAAGAACCCTTTGCAACCTCCTTTTCCCCCCTACATGGTCTGATCACTGTTATACCCACTATCCCTATCCTTCTCACAGACAAAAAGTTTTTGAAAACTTATCACGAACGATGTTTGCCCCAAGCGTGCAGATGCAAGGTAACAAGAAAGAGAGGCATTAAGAGCAAACGATATAAAGATACCATGGCTAATGGTGTTGTTGTTTGATTTAGATGTACCTAGTGATAACTATATCTCTGATGATGAGGATGAGGAGGATCCAGATGATCGATACCCGAGTAAGAAGAGATCCTTTCTACCCCGAGTCATGTTCTAGAAGTTTGCTGATTCGCGCCCTTTCTTTGACACAGAATCCTTGTGGGATCGCCGGATAGTGCCCGATAATGAATTTTACGATTCAGATGAAGGTGAAGCTCAAGGGACCATGCAAAACTTGAGTAGCCGGCACTATCAAAACTACCAAGAGCAAGATATTGAATACGATGGCGATGAGAGCGAAGGAAATCGTGTAAATGGGAAAGCAGGTACTACGCGGGCATCATCATCGACCGTTGAAGAACCTTCAAAGATCACAGACGATGAAGCACGGCAAATCGAGGAGGCCTTGCTAGCTGAACGAGTAAAGTCAGAACCAAAAGAAGGCAATGAACCAATAGGGGAATCGACCTCGTCTGCCATGGACGTGCATATGAAGGACAGCCAAGAGGCTACCGCCTTTTCTGCTACTGCTGCTGTTGGTAGTGGTAAGTCTCGCATTTTTTAAGTTAATGAATCCTAAGGACACTAAAATTTCGCATTTAGGCCCTTCCACAGAGTCACCGGAGCAACCCCCCGCACAGACGTCTTTACCAAAGGGCACCATGGAGCTTCAGGCTGCACCGCAGGGCCGCATGGAGAGTGAAGAGGAAGGAGAGGTTGTTTCTGGCAGATCAATTTCACCGTCCAAACCGCAAGAAGCACCTCAGATCAGCGCCGAGAGTAGTCAGGCTCAGGCTACAGTGCAAGTCCAGGTACAACAAGAACAGGTTGTGCAGCAGCAGCAGCAGCAAGATCAAGATCAAGTGATGACGGAGGCAGAACCATTGCATAAATCTTCTCCAAAGGAAACCAGTTTAGAAGATGGCGAAATACAAGATGGAGAAGCGTAGCATAAGGGATAGTGCGAGACCCTTCTTATCCATGTTAGATAGCGTCAGTGCATTAATTTCTTGAATTGGAAACGATGGAATAATCTCCCTGATTACTGTGCATATAAGCCCTAAACTCTAATTACTTTTCTTGTTTGTTTGCACGTTGTTATGCCCGAGCCGACAAAACGTGTTCTTCCGGGCCGGAAGATGAGAGAAGGGGGGGAGGAATAAACTCCTTGCTTTGGAGAGAAACGTGGAGCACGCCACTGTGGGATTATTCTTTGCCGTAGATGCTCCTGGTCCAGTTGATAACTAAATCGGGGAAAGGAACCTAGTGAAAGCTGAAAAGTAAGCAAAAAAGATCGAATGTGTATCGTCAAAAAAGGACATCACTTGGAAAAAAGAGAGATTGCATGAAAGGCGCGCGTAAAGTTCGCCTTTTCATGCTAATTATTCGACCCCTAGTTCATTTAATGGCGTCTGCTAAACAATGGATAGAGTGTACAAGGACCTATGTACAAAAAATGATCTGTAGGCGTAAACGAACCAGTCTCCCACCCCTTCTTTTGCCTGTCTTTTAAGGAACGCACAGGTACAGCGTTTGTGCGGTGAGGAAAGAAGTGCGCCTAGATCGCGAAGGACGATGGCCTGTACTTGTAGTGCTATTAGGGAAGCAGCAGCAGATTAAGGTTTCTTTTGTTCCCTGGAATAACCGCACCTCCTGCAAAAGCTACCTACTAGATCCAAGTTATTTTTTGGGAGGGAAATTGCGCGCGTGGAGACAGGTCAGAGTATAGCCGAAGGAGACAAGGAACCGCAGTGGGGGAGATAAGGGATGACCTACATTCAAGCAAAAGAAAAAGGAAAGTAAAAGTATACAAATAGGATGGCGAGAGACGCATGCAAAGTGATTGACATGTTGACAGTGTCACAAGAAGATGTTTATCCTTGCGTAATGAATGAAAGTCAGCGCTAACATGCGAAAATCGTCTGCCCGACCGAGGGTTCTTTCAAACCTCATTATATACCACCCCTGAGGAGTAAGGATTTGCCCGAGAAGTTTGTGAGCATACCATTTTGGGGCCGTACGCATCGGAAATAGGGGCTAATGGGGGGAGAACGAGAAAGAGAGAGTAAGTGAGCTCTTTGCCGTGCGAGAACGAGTTCTCGCACGCAGAATTCAAATGCTTGTGGGATATATAAAAAAGTTTGCAATTCTTTCTTCTTGGGATTTGTTTTTGCATTCATTGTTTAATCTTTTACTTTTCATACATCGTTAATACATACTTAGTACTCTCTCTCACACACACACACACACCAGCTCACATAATGGAGTTCGATCCTCACTCTCTTTTGAATACATTTATTGATAATCGTTCTATCCAACTCGTTTCTGTCCTTGGTGTCGGCGCATACGGCATTGTCTACCTCGGCGTACATGTTCCAACCAGCAGACGCTACGCCGTCAAGTTGATCACAAAGCAGGAAGCAGCAGAGAACGAGGTGGCACTCCATTCCAAAGTATCTAGCCACGCTGGTATCCTGACGCTCGAGAAAGTTGTTCGAGAAGATGGACGCATCTACCTGGTATTGGAATATGCGTCTGGTGGTGATCTTTTTACTGCAATTACACAACAACAAGGATTCGCTGGCAACAACCGAATTATTCGACACATTTTCCTCCAGCTTATCGATGCCGTGCAACACTGCCATTCTAATGGCATTTCACACCGAGATCTCAAGCCAGAGAATGTATTAATCTTCCCCAACATGCACGTCAAACTTGCTGATTTTGGCCTGGCAACAACCCAGACGGTATCTGCGGAATTCGGCTGCGGGTCCAGCTTTTACTTTTCTCCAGAATGCCAAGGCCAGCTCGTAAAGAACAACGAACGCGTCAAGGGTTACAGTACACAGCAAAACGATGTGTGGTCGCTTGGCGTTATCTTGGTCAACTTGACAGTGGGCAGGAACCCCTGGAAACAAGCGACCATGAAAGATCCGGCGTTTGCAGCGTACACGAGAAAACCGCGTGGATTCTTCAAATCAATTCTGCCGAGCATTTCCGATGAACTTGGCCAACTCCTCCCACAGATCTTCTGCCTTGACCCTGCACGAAGAATTTCACTACCAGAATTACGGCTTAAAGTAACCTGCATCAAATCATTTACCTGCATTCAAAACGATCAACGGCCGTGCTACGCCGTCCGTGTGCCAATCAAGGTCGCTACACCTACCATTGTTTCCACGCCTCGGGCATCACCTATGAAATACACCGATTCGCTCATTCAAACCTTGTTCCAATACGTCCAAGGATTTGGCGACGATGTCATTCTTGAACATCAGTCGACGAGGCCATCGTACTACCAGCAGCCGCCGCCCACCGGTTGCTTGCCCCCAACCCCTCCTTCGCTGCCACCGCCATCATCTACAACAACTAGTTGCTCGGCTTCACCATGCTCATCAGTTTCTTCTTTTGGCTCCATCGCCGAGACGCCTCGCTCCCCAGTTATCGCTCCTTCACCGCTAGATCTGAAAAAGATGGATGCTGCTATCATCACCCCTCCTGACATTCCTTCCTCCACAGCCGACGGTCTCTTTAGACCATCGCGCTATCGATGCCATCAGTAATTTGCATAACCTACCGATACTATCTTGCCATACCCTCATCCAGTCCTGTCTCTTCTCTATCCTAACCACCACTGTGCCGCGTATACATACATTTATGTGATTAGTTTTTTTTCTTTACTTGTACAAATATTCTTGCTGCAAAGAGTTTAACTTTTCTCTTTCTAAACGATAAAAATATATATATACAATTCTTTTTCCTCACTTTCTCACTTTGTTATCCAAAGTATTCTGTCTAATGAATAGCGAAGATAATACTCCGAATAGGGCAATCACGAAGCAAAACAAAAATGCATAGTAGATGGCAACCTGGTACGTGTCCAGGACAATCGCCAACGCATCTGCAGGTAGTCGATCGCGCACTTGGTTCATCGACTTGCGCGCAATGTCAATGATCTACAAAAAACAAGAGTTACACCCATTAATTCGCCTTTGCTAGACTCTGCGATAATTTTTTTCCTTCTCTCCCACGCGCGCAATTTTTTTTCTTTCTCCCCTCACTCCACCACCTCCTCAGATCCACCAACTTACCTCCTGAGCATCTGGTCCCGTTATATTTTTAGCAAGTATACTCTTGACCAGTCCTTGAAAGATCGCGGATGTACCGGCGATGCCGATGACACCACCAACCGATCGAAACAAGTACGACATGGATGTGATGGTTGCCATTTCTGGATATAGCAGGGTTTGCATGAGGCATGAAAATAAACTTTAAACCGTTGATGCATGAATCTTACCATGTTGCTCAACGCAAGACAGCATAGCGACCAGCGCCGCGGTAAGAGTCGATCCCGAACAAAAGCCATCGACCATCAAAGTGGGTATAATGATGAAATACGATGTAGTGGGTGTCCACTGGGTGTAGGAGAACATGGATACTGCGCATGCAATGACTACGCCGATCAGATACTTTCTATACTCGCCGGTGTGTGACATGTAAAAACCAGCTGCCAGGGAACCGACGGACATGGATATGATTTTAGGGAGGAAGAACAAGCCAGCCTGCGAAGGCGAGTAGCCCAACAGGCCTTGGAAAAACAGTGGCGTCGTGTAGGTAACTCCATATCCGCACATAATCGAAAGCATGTTGCTGAAAGAGCAAGCAAGCGGTGTCTGGCTGGAGATGATGTGCCACGGCATGAGCGGGTGTGTTGCAAAGTTGGCTTCGACGATGAAGAATATAACAGTAAGGATAACCGATGCGATCAAGCAGCCGTAAACGACAGGATCAGACCATGCACGCGTGTTTCCGCCCCAGGATGTTGCCAACATGAATGCAACAACCGCAAGCACAATAGTGAAAGCGCCGGCGTAGTCGATTCTCTTAAACCGCTCCCACAGCGTCGATTCACCTTCATGCTCTTTCAAGTTGTAGTTGGTTAGCAGCCGTGTGGCAGTGTACAGCGTCACGATAAGAAGCGGCAAGTTGATGTAGAAACAGTAACGCCATCCAACTGTATCGGTGATAATGCCGCCAATGGGTGCGCCTACAACGGACCCGAGCTTCGCATATGCAGTCAGTATGCAAAGAAGTTGAATACAGTTCTCCCTTTTAACGGTACATACTCCATATGCAATGTTGGCGTATCCCTGGTATTTTCCTCGCTCACGAAGCGAAACCAAGTCACTCGTGATAACCGAGCTCATCTAAATTACGGCCCGTGTGAGTATATTTGATATCAAAAGCTGTCACCAGGAATGATAATTACCGTATTCAGACCGCCGCCACCGATGCCTGCAACGATGCGTGCTGCAACGAGGCTCCACAAACCATCAGCTGCACCGCATAGGAATGATCCCACAAAGAAAAATGCCGCGGCAAACAAAAGCGCAGACTGTCGACCAAATGCATCCGAGATTCGGCCATCTGAAAGGTTGCACAAAATTAGACTTTTGTTATTGTGAAGAAAAGATAGAGAATGTCCATGTTATATTTACACAGTGGCTGAAGAGCTGTGTAGCTGAGCATA
The DNA here is from genome assembly GCF_041956525.1 of Rhizomucor pusillus. Lineage (NCBI taxonomy): Eukaryota > Fungi > Mucoromycota > Mucoromycetes > Mucorales > Lichtheimiaceae > Rhizomucor > Rhizomucor pusillus. The sequence goes on along the minus strand of NW_027192157.1, from coordinate 269,805 downwards.
TACGACGTGGCGATCCAAATGATATCGTTGGATCTGTGTTAAATGTGTTAGTTGGGAACATGAAAGCAGGGTGGTGGGTCGGAGTGAAATTATACCGTTTGAATTCTGTGCCAATTTCAGGGTAAATGGTAGCAACAATGCTTGAATCTAAAGAAGACAAAAACACTCCAACCCATAATCTAAAGTGAATCGGTCGCTCGTCAATAAAGTATATGCAAAGTGAAATTTTTTATCTCGTTTGTTTACCCAACAAGTATGACAAACAGGGGAGAACCGTTTAATCGCTGTGCTACCAAATCCGGTTGTTGCTTTGGCGTTGGCGCAGCTGAAGTTACGCTCATCGCATCGTCCGTGTAGGATGCAGCGTTGTCGTCCACATTGTTGAGTAGAGGAGTGGACTCGTCTGTGCGCGCCATGAGTTGGGTATCACTGGAGGAGGGTCAAAAGAGAAGAAGCTAAAATAAAAAATGCCTTCCCAGCAACAAAGATGTGCGATCTGGGACTCTGCGGAGATTACAAGTCGGCTTCTCGATGACAAAATTTGAGACATTCGTAGTCCCACATTCCTGAGTCGATAACAGATCATGAAAAAACCAACGTAATCATATAGAGCACGTAAAATCGAGCTTGGACAGTATCACTGTTTGTGACAAATAGGTACGCTCTCATCTTTGTATCAACGACAAAATATTACATACATCGGATATTGCAACTTCATGTATAATAGAGGACGAGGAAATTGGCAACACCGCTTCATTCGTATGTTACAAACTTACAAATAACTTTTGACAACGAAAATATGTATAACTAGATATCCATGGGAGCATTCCATGCATTGATATTCTACATCAGTATACTGCGAATGCGCTGCATGCACAAAAGCTACGCCTTTCAGCCAAACATTACAACTATCCTGTCTAAGGTTGCAACAACGTACATATCGATAGGGACAGTTACAGCAGCCAGCATGCAGCCTCCATAGCTTTAAAGCCATCGTCTCGAAAGGAGGACGTCAGGAAGCTGCAGGGGTTGATGCACGCTTAAGCACCTGTTCGTGCAATCAATTACATATATAAGGAAAAAACCAATTTGGATTGTCGAATATGTCTTTGTAGAGCTATGGCACCATTGAAAGTTATCGGCGCTAGTCTTGGCCGCACAGGCACTACGAGTCTCCGAGATGCACTGAACATGCTCGGGTAAGCATTTGAACCCAAACTGACTAAGATCGATACAAGACAGTCCTAACATGATGGATTTAGCTACAATACCTTCCACGGAATGGATTTCGCAATGAACCCTGCGCTTGGCCTCCAAATATTTACTGACTCTTTTTATCATCCTGACAAGCATTTGGACTGGGATGCGCTTTATGAAGGATTTGATGGTGCTGTAGAGTAAGTTACAAGCAAATGTGTCTCTCTTATTGTTCGCTAATCGATACACGGCGATGGCGTTCTGCAGCCTGCCAACGGCGCTGTTTATTGGTCCTCTGATGAGACAGTACCCCGATAGCAAGTTCATCCTTGTGGAGCGCGACTTTGACAAGTGGTACAACTCCATGAAAAAGACCGTATATTGGGTTCTCTGCGTTGAACCCGCTGAGCGTTTGTTTGACAAGGATTTACTGAAGTTCTTCAGGAGTGAAATATTCCTCGATGGAATTTTCAAAGACAAGGAATCGTTCTTGGACAAGGAAAGAGTTAGAGCGATATTCGAAAAGCATAACAACTGGGTAAAGGAGAATGTACCTGCTGACAGGCTCCTGATTATGAAGCTGAGCGACGGATGGGATCCTCTATGTGCATTCCTTGGTAAGCAAGTACCCGACGTGCCATTCCCGTGTGTGAATTCTACCGAAGAGTTCGAGATACTCTATAAAAAACAAGTAGAGTGCAAGATCCCGGAATATCCTATGGAAAATCTACCGAAAGCGTAGTTGCTAGCAGATGTATTTCATATGCATTCAAACTGCATTGCCATTGATCACGGAAGTTTTATGGATTTGCGTGTATGTTTGATAGTCAATTTGAACATAGCGTGCGCATCATCGTTGCGTATTGCAATAAATCAATCCAGGGTTCACATAACTTATGGAATCATACTATAAATGGAGGAAAGCCTATTAGTACCAGAATATTTCATAATCTCAATTCATAAAAGGAATTCAGCGATAAGTGAATTTAGTGCGTACTTCGTCCAAATGATTGGAGGCGGGCATAAACACATTGGGTCTAGAACTTTCTTTTCTATAGGTGCAAGTAATAGCTGATATAGAGAAATAATATCATTCATTTATTTAATAGCAAAGTGATATATTATCAAGAGATACTCGCACTTGATGAGGCATAGTTACTCAAGGGTCATTTCAGTCTTGAGCATCCAAGCCGAAAACAATGAGGTAGCGCTGTCAAAGCGCCTGAGCATGAATTTGGGAACAGGCGAGTCCGAGCGTCCGAGATCGCTTTAGACGCGCAGTGATCATGAAGCAGAGATTCAATGCGCTCGATATACGTGCGACGGTCAGCAACCTTAGAGAAAGGTACAAACTCGATACGACTTGATTATGCAGAGAGAAAGGTTTACCAAGACAGCATAGGTTGATTGGAATTCGTCTGCAGAATGTCTATGATGTTAACGCAAAGACTTTTCTCTTCAAATTCGCAAAGGTAAGCTGCTTTAACAATTATGGAATCCAAGGTTATTAACCAGCGTTTGATTTAGCCGGACGATAAGGAGCTAGTTCTCATAGAGTCCGGTATTCGTATTCACACGACACAGTTTAGTCGAGAAAAGCAAATTACACCTTCTGCTTTCTGTGCAAAGGTATGCTCAAACCACTTGTAACTATGCTACTACTTAACTAAATTTGTATCATTTCTTTTTAGATAAGAAAGCACTTGCGTACTCGACGTGTCACCAATATTCGTCAGTTGGGTGTGGATCGTATCGTCGATTTTGAATTTGCAGGCGGCGACAAGAGTTCTGGATACCACATTATTGCCGAGTTCTATGCTTCGGTAAGCAAATATCCAACATGTAGGATGTCATCAGGAATAAAGTTTTTAATCATATCATTTTAGGGCAATATTATCTTGACCGATGAAAACTACAAAATCCTGTCGTTGCTACGTGTCGTGAATACGGACGAAGTCAAAATGGTCGTAGGAGAGACATATCAAATAAGCAAAGCTCTTCAAGACTTTCAGCAAGTCGGTGTCGATAATTTGCGCCAAGTTTTGCGCAATGCTGGACCTAAAGATAATCTCAAGAAACTTCTTAACGTAGCATATGGTAAAAACACCCTATTAGCCTATGGATTTATATATTGACATGCTCTATATAGAATATGGCCCGGCTATGATCGAGCATATTATTCTATCAGCGAATCTTAATCCAAACATGAAGGTTGCGACAGAATTTGATTCATCAGACGGTAGGTTCGACATTAGATTCCGACTATGCATTCTGCTAAGATAAGGATGGCTGGTGATTAGATTCACCGATGCTGCAAGCACTTGCTGAAGCTTTCAAGGTCGGCGATGATATGGTGCAATCTACAAAAAATACTGTACCAAAGGTCAGCAGGAAGGAATACTTGGCGGCTACGACAGTGTGGCGACTAACTGTAACAAACAGGGTTTTATCATCTTGCTAGACGATAACAAACAAGTACAATCGGATGATGGCGAAGAAAAGATGGATCTGTAAGAAAAGAAACATATTTGAAGTTACAGCGTTACTGACTCAGAATTAGCTACGACGAATTCCACCCATTTCTGTATAAACAGCATGAAAGCAAAAAATACAAGGAATTTCCTACTTTTGACTCTGCAGTTGATGAATTCTTCTCTTCCATTGAGGCTCAAAAACTGGAGCTGAAAGCCAGGCATCAGGTACGATCACTATCGATTTTTTTCTCTTCAGGAAGGATGGATAGATTAACTATTGTTCAGGAAGAAGCTGCTTTGAAGAAACTAGAAGCTGTCAGGAAGGAACAAGAAAGTAGAGTACAGGGTCTGGTCGAACAACAAATGACGAATAAGCGTAAAGCGCAGCTGATTGAATATAATCTTCAAATGGTGGATGCTGCAATCACCATTATCCGTAATGCCATCGCAAGCCAAATGGACTGGCAGGACTTGAATGAGCTTGTATTGGAAGAAAAGAAGCGAGGCAACCCTATCGCCCAGGTTATCGATTCTCTAAAATTGCAAACCAACCAGATTACACTACTATTATCGTAAGTTTTTATACATCGATTGTTTATTTTGGTGATATACTAACTAATCCCACAGAGACCCAGATGAGGATGTGGAAGAGTTTAGCGACTCTGACGAAGAAGAAGAAGATAATGAAAACGAGGAGAAAGAGCCTGTACAATACAAGGTAGATGTAGACATTGGGCTCTCGGCATTTGCGAACGCTCGCAAATATTATGAGCAAAAGAAAAGTCAAGCAGCCAAGCATGAAAAGACGATTGCTGCTTCTTCCAAAGCTCTGAAATCTGCTGAACGGAAAATTCGAAAGGATCTGAAGGAAACAAAGGTTACTACGACTATCAACAAGATACGGAAGCCCTTCTGGTTCGAAAAATTTTTATGGTTCATCTCTACCGAAGGTCATCTGGTCATTGCTGGTCGTGATATGCAGCAAAATGAGCTGATTGTGAAGCGTTATCTTGGCAAAGGTGAGTATTAACAACCAGGCAATCAAAATGTAAATATATGGACGCTCAATATGGGGTTGGTTTTTAGATGATGTGTACGTTCACGCCGATTTGCACGGTGCTGCGTCTGTAGTGGTTAAAAATCGCCCCGAGAATGCAGGAAAGCCTATACCACCGAGCACGCTGTATCAAGCTGGTATCATGTCTGTCTGCCAGAGCAAAGCTTGGGATGCCAAGATCATAACCAGCGCTTACTGGGTATATCCGGATCAGGTTGGTATCTTGTAACCCTGTAGCAAAATAGAACACACCAATTGAGTTTGAAAATCTTCTAGGTATCCAAATCAGCGCCCACAGGTGAATACTTGACTACGGGTAGCTTCATGATTCGTGGCAAGAAGAACTTCTTGCCGCCCGTCCAACTCGTGTATGGTTTCGGATATCTGTTCAAACTGGATGAATCTTCGATTGGGAACCATATCAACGATAGACGGAAATTAAACAATGAAGAAACAGAAAGCATCGAAGAAAGTGGTCAAGCTAAAGAATTGGCCGAGGAGGAAATCGCAACACCACGTGCTGTGGATGATAAAGTTAATCAACCGCAAACACCAAACCCGGCTGATGCTAAAAACGCAGGACCATCTGAAGAAAGCAAAGAGCAGTCTACAGAGGATAAGAGTGAAGAATCCAGCGATAGCAGCGACGATGAAGACGCATTTCCAGATACTCAGCTAGCCTCAGCTGCGCCAGCGTCTAATACCATCCCACCTGCCTCGGATACAACCACAGAGGAAAAGGAAGAATGGCAAAAGTATGATCTAGAAGAGTATGGGCAAAACGAAGATGCCGATCAATTGCCTGAATTTGCTCAGTCAAACAAAGCAGACACTGGCACGGTTAGTTTTATACATTCCCTGGCAATCAATGACCATATATCAATTAGTTTTTGTAGCGAAAGAAATTCTTGAGTGCAAAGGAAAGGCGCCAGATGAAGAAAGGCAGAAAGGGAACGGATGGCAGTGGGGCAAGCACGCCAGAGCCGAAACCGCAAGAAACCAACGGCAAATCCAAGCCCAAAGAGAAGGTAAAGCATAATATGACGTAATATGATGTAAGATTCAGTAGACACTAAGTTATTATCCTCACAGCAAGCACCGGTAGCGCCTGTCCGCGGCCGCAAAGGAAAAGCAAAGAAAATAAAAGAGAAATATGCCGACCAGGATGAGGAGGAGCGAAGATTGCGCATGGAATTGCTAGGCGTAAGTCTTGATTCCTGTCAGATATAGTGCTCGGATACATCTCACACATTTTCAAGTCGAACAAAGGACCTCAACCTAAAGGAAAGAAAGCGAAGAAGGAAGCTCGTGTCAAAGCCGAGCAACTGGAAAGAGCAAGGGAGCGAGAAAAGCAAAAATTGGAGGCGCAAGCAGCTGCAATGCAGAATCAAGGAGAGCAGGCCGAATCTGGTGAAACGACGGAGCATCCCGAAGCAGTAAGCATTGCCACGATTGAATTCGCTGATATTTTATATATAAGCTAATTCCGTATTTAATGACTGTAGTTAACAGAGGGTGGGGATGAGAAGGAACATGAAGAAATTCGTCAGATGCTGAAGGAAGAGAATGTGACTATGCTTGAAGCTGATGAAGCGGTAAGGCAGCTTAAAGTTGCTACCCCTTTTTGTTTTACAGACCGTTTATAATATTCTCAGGCCAATTTGTCGATCATCGATTCAGTTACGCCCAGTCCTCTTCCAGAAGACATTATCCACTTTGCAATTCCTGTGTGTGCTCCATACAACGCGTTGCAAAAATACAAGTATAAGGTCAAACTCACGCCAGGCACACTGAAACGCGGAAAAGGTACATCACCAAAGCTGGAATCGCAGATGTGGCTCAAGGTTTTTACTGATCTACCATCTCTTGCAGCGCTTAAACAAGCTCAGTCCGTGTTCCTAAATGCTCAAGACGCCACATCAAGGGAGAAGGAGTTGATAAAGAGCGTTCCGGAAATGGAAGCTATTAATACGATTATGAGCAAGGTTAAAGTATCCGCTCCTAACCTGGAAGCTAGCAAGCGGAAGAAGGGCAAGAGATAAAATAATGAAGATGACAGACAGAGAAGCCAAATCACTTGTTTAAATTGCCATATTGGGTTGCGAACGTGACAATGATGCGGAGAAAAATCAATTCTGCTGACAAGTTGTTGAGTATGCAAGCGCATTCATGTGCTCCACGTTGAAAAGTTCCGTCTTTGGAGTATTGAAGGTCAATGAAATTGAAGGAAAAAAGGATATATGATTTGCGCAGAACATGTCGGTGCGATGATGCCGCGGCGGTGACGGAGGAGATGCAGCGAGAAGCACAGTTGAATTGTCGGTACAGCAGGGGGTGCATTGTTTTGACCAAGTGGGTTAGGGGGATAAACATTCAGCCATCGGACCCTTGAAAGATTTCCTGGCCCGGACGGCGTTTTGGCATGGAATTCATGGCCCTGTTACGTTTTGGTGACGGCCCATCCGAAACATCTCAATTCCCGCTTAGCTCATCCACATCTCCCCTAGCCGAAATACGAAGACATACGCAGTCTGCTGCCACGACATCCATGGTCTTTATACGTACTTCTTAAGTTACGCTAACATGGCATTTATGTTTCGTAGATGTTTGCTTTCACATGGCGCATATGAGGAAGCATTTCGTAGTTTGTGTGACCATCACATATTTTTAATGTCCGCTCGAAGCATCACGTACAGTGGGGGCGCAAAAGGTGTTCGTCGAACTTTTTTTTCTCTTCCTCCCTTTTCTTCTTCTTCACTCCCCCCTCTCTGTTTTTGTGTCTCTGTCTAGCAGCAGACTTTGACATATAATCATGTTGTCTTCAAACACATTCGTGAGGGCCGCAAAGGTGAGCATACAGCGATCTATTCTGTCGCGTTGCGCGACGCTGAGCTTGTTTACGTGGTTTACAGGCTGTTGCCCCTGCTATCAAGACTGTTCCTTCCCGCACCTATGCTCAGGCTGCTGGCACTTGGGCCAGCCAGAAGGTTGCCATGTCCAACCTTGAGAAGGACAGATACATCAACTACCAAAGAATCGAGGACAACCTTGCTATCGTCCGCCGCCGGTAAATACTGATAAAACTTTATCGGCACGCGATAATGGAGAAATTAACCAACAGATATTAGATTGAACCGTCCTCTTACTTTGTCCGAAAAGGTCGTCTACGGTCACTTGGACGATGCTGAGAACCAGGAGATCGTCCGTGGCAAGTCTTACCTCAAGCTTCGCCCTGACCGCGTTGCTTGCCAGGATGCCACTGCCCAGATGGCTCTCTTGCAATTCATGTCTGCCGGTCTGCCTACCGTCGCTGTTCCCACCACCGTTCACTGCGATCACTTGATTCAAGCTCAAGTTGGTGGTGCCAAGGATTTGGCTCGCGCTATTGACATCAACAAGGAAGTCTACGACTTCTTGGCCAGCGCCAGTGCCAAGTACGGTATTGGTTTCTGGAGACCCGGTTCTGGTATTATCCACCAGATCATTCTCGAAAACTATGCCTTTCCCGGTGGTCTTATGATTGGTACTGACTCCCACACTCCCAACGCTGGTGGTCTTGGTATGGTTGCCATTGGTGTCGGTGGTGCTGATGCCGTCGATGTCATGGCCGATATTCCTTGGGAATTGAAGTGCCCCAAGGTCATTGGTGTTAAGCTCCACGGTAGCCTCAGCGGCTGGACCTCTCCCAAGGACGTCATCTTGAAGGTCGCTGGTATCTTGACCGTCAAGGGCGGTACTGGTGCCATTGTCGAATACCACGGTTCCGGTGTTGACTCCTTGTCCTGCACTGGTATGGGTACCATCTGGTAAGTCACTGCAGAACCTTGTTGCTCCTGTAATGGTGGCTAATCATTACTTCTCTTTTCTCTTCCTTTTTTGTGTTACAGTAACATGGGTGCTGAGGTAAGAAATTTTAAAGATTTTTGACAGGCAATGATGTAACCATGCTAACATGATTGTTTCTGTGCTTTAGATTGGTGCCACCACCTCCATGTTCCCCTTCAACAAGCGTATGGGTGACTACCTCCGTGCCACCAACCGTGGTGAAATCGCCAAGTACGCCGAGGCCTTTGCCCACAACCTCCGTGCTGATGAGGGTGCTCAATACGATGAATTGATCGAAATTGACTTGGACAAGTTGGAACCCCACATTAACGGTCCCTTCACTCCCGATTTGGCTACTCCTCTCTCCAAGTTCAAGGAAACCGCCATCGCCAACGGCTGGCCTCTGGATCTCCGTGTCGGTTTGATCGGTTCCTGCACCAACTCTTCCTACGAGGACATGGCTCGCTCTGCTTCCCTTGCCCAGCAGGCTATTGACCACGGCATCAAGACCAAGGCTCAATTCACCATCACCCCCGGTTCCGAGCAGATCCGTGCCACCATCGAGCGTGACGGTATCATGGACACCTTGACCAAGGCTGGCGGTGTTGTCCTTGCCAACGCCTGCGGTCCTTGCATTGGTCAATGGGACCGTAAGGACGTCAAGAAGGGTGAGAAGAACTCCATCATCACTTCCTACAATCGTAACTTCACTGGCCGTAACGATGCCAACCCTGCCACTCACGCTTTCGTCGCTTCTCCCGAGATTGTCACTGCCTTCGCTATTGCTGGTGACATGACCTTCAACCCCATCACCGACTCTTTGACTGGTGCTGATGGCAAGCCCTTCAAGCTTGCTCCTCCCTCCGGTGACGAACTCCCCTCCAAGGGCTACGATGCCGGCGAGAACACCTACCAAGCTCCTCCTGAGGACCGCAGCAACGTCAGCGTTGCTGTTTCCCCTGACTCCAACCGTCTCCAGCTCTTGAAGCCCTTCGAGAAGTGGGACGGTCAAGACATTAAGGACATCCCTATCCTTATCAAGGTCAAGGGCAAGTGCACTACTGACCACATCTCCATGGCCGGCCCCTGGCTGAAGTACCGTGGTCACTTGGACAACATCTCCAACAACATGTTGATTGGTGCCATTAACATCGAAAACGGTAAGGGAACAAAACATTAAAGACTGAAAAAGGGAAGCAATGATCATTAAGGCGTTGTAATTTTTACTAGGTGAGGCTAATAAGATTCGCAACGTCTTCACCAACGAATACGCTGGCGTTCCCGATGTTGCCCGTGACTACAAGAAGCGTGGCGTCAAGTGGGTCGTCATTGGTGACGAAAACTACGGTGAAGGTTCTTCCCGTGAGCATGCTGCTTTGGAACCCCGTTACTTGAACGGTGCTGCTATCATCACCAAGTCCTTTGCTCGTATCCACGAAACCAACTTGAAGAAGCAGGGCATGCTGCCCCTTACCTTCGCTAACCCCGCTGACTACGACAAGGTTGACCCCACCGACCGCGTCGACATTCTTGGCTTGACTGAATTCCAAGAAGGCAAGCCCCTCACCTTGCGTCTGCACAAGGCCGATGGCAGAACCGAGGACATCACTTTGAACCACACCTTCAACGAGGGCCAGATTGCCTGGTTCAAGGCTGGCTCTGCTCTCAACCTCATGCGCGAGAAGGCCCAATCTGCCTAAATTGAGTTACTGTACAATAAATAATCGCTTTTCATCAACATATCATCATCCATGGTAAAATCAGATGTACAAAGAATAAAGGATTGATCATCTAACGATATACGGGCGGGCGATTTATTTTGTTGCGATGTAATCGAAGTATCAACCAGTCTACAGCTTCTCTGACACCATCCCTGTTGTTAGAGCAAAAGTGAGCTTTGATGACATAATAGTAGTAGATAGTTCCCAATTTACCCTTCTAGAGCGCTGACTGGTAAAACGCGAGAGTCGCGTGCTCCCAACTTTACAGCAATCTTGTTGAATACTTCTTTGATCTGTTCCACCCGCAATGCTCCTTCTACATCTTGCTTGTTTGCTAGCATGAGAACAGGTACACCTTCGACCTCTTCGTTGGTGATCATTTTTTCTATTCAACCAAGGAGAGTCAGCCGATTGATATACATTGCGTCCGTCATCCATCGTATGTACCAAAAGTATCTTTGCACTCCTCTAGCCGCTTCTCATCTGTAGCGTCCACGACGAAAACAATTCCGTGGCATTCAGGATAATAGCGTTCCCATATTGAATGCAAGTCGCGTTGTCCACCGAGATCCCAGAACGTGATTCGAGATGAGCGGATATCGACTCGACCGACTATGCAGCAGCAGGCGAGGGTGAGCGAGCGTGAATAATAATGTATATGACAGTTTCAAACATGATACTTGCTGTTTAAACCAACGGTGGGTGCAATGCGTTCAGGCGGTAAGCCGGCAACGCCGAGGAAGATTGTCTTTATGCGTTCTAGCAAAGTCTTGACATAAGATGACGTTTAACGATTCATGCTCAAACGCAATGTCTCTAATCAGTGTTGGAACCTGATTGTTACCGTTTTGCCTGCATTGTCTAGACCTATAATAAGGACATAGTACTCTTCTTTCTGGGTAAGATATTGATAGAGACCACTAAGCAAAGTATACATGTGGAGAAAAACGGAAAGCCCGATAAAGAAATTGATGCTTGAATAGAAGGAATATAGTCCTATCAAAGACTAAATATTCGTATGCATCGCAAGTTCTATGTAGTGGATAGACACGTAAAATGCGAACGTAATTTTTGAGCCTCGTGGCTAAAGTGCTGGCGTTTTCTTACAAAAATGCGCATCTATCATTGTTAATTCTTTTTCTTTTTCCTGATTCCAAGCCTAAGCATGGATTGGATTGTATACACATGGGGCTACGTGCGAAGAAATTCGATTATTCTTCGAGATGAACAAAGCTGTTACATATTTGAACTTTTCAGACAAGACAGGTAATTAAGACCCTTTTTAAGCATAGTGTGGCTTCACAGAAATAACTCGGTACTAGGGCAACACCCGTTATGTGTGTTGCTTCTGCAAACGCTATCCGATCTGCAGATATCGAGCAGCAAACCATCAACGATCAGGAGTTCTCATGTGTAGCTGTCGTCGGTTGGGGAAAAGATGTCACAGTTGGCTTTGTCGAACATATCTTCATCGCGGTGGATACTTTGGAGCTCATTCCTTCGGACATACCAGCGGATGTTTTGCAATGCATGCGCTCCACCTCGAACACAGATACAATACGGCTCGCGAATAATGGAGATCAAGCATTGTCGCAGCAAAGTGATGCTCCAGGAGTCAGACCAAATATTTGTAAGTAGAGCCGAAACTTCAGCTATGCAGTCACTAAGTGATTACGAACATCATTTGTATACGTTGCTAGCCATCCATATTCGTTCCAGTATGCACACTTTGGGATATGCACATGACGCGTTTATTCTTGTCGCTTACTCGACAGCTTTTCTTTTAGACTCTCTATATAGATTCAATAGTACGGAATCTGTGTTATTTGCACAGCAAGACGTCGAACACAGAGAAGAAGACAGTAGGTTCAGAAGAATCGCGGACTTCCCTGGGTTTGTAGGTCCATCCTTGTCTTCAGTGTTGCGAGATCATGAGCATAGACGATATCCTTTCCATGGGGCACCTGATGACATATACAATATCACCTCCTCCCAACCTTCATTGCTTCTCAATGCAGTGCCCCAAGTAGCATCAGGAAATACGAATCACTTGACGTCACCAGGAGTGGAATCTGTACTAGGCTCGCAAGAATCCTACCACCTAGTGTCACCTCGCACAGATCTCTTGCGCCGGTTGGATTATGAACTGCTGGATCCTCAACTACTGGACATATTACAATCAGAAAGTTTCTGGTCATCCCAAGAGACTGATGCTTCTCCTGAAAGAAGCGGTCGCTAGCTGGACAACAATAAATAGTTCTAGTTATTTGCTTGCTCTGTCGCTGTAGCAGAGAACTTGCTGTTAACGAAATAAATATCATCGTACCAGTATCCTTTGACGTTATTATGTAGCAAAAACTCGAACGAACATCCTTGAATGAAAGCATGAATCACAGATTCTTCATTGTGTCTCTCTACCGCAAAACTAATCAATATTGTTTCTTTCAGCAGACAAGTCGCATAGGCTAACATACCTGAGGATCCCATGTAGCATAGTACGCGTCGGCTCAGAGGATTAAGATTGTTGGGATTTTCTCATCCCTGCTGGCTAACATATGCAAGATGTAGTTTATAACGTGTGCCGTGCTTGGGTAGTCTGTATAGCCCTTGTCTTGCAGGAGTCCAAGATTTCTCCAGCCATATCGGGGAGGATCGCGGAGGAAGAGACCGATCTGCTATAAACATAAGAAAAACGATTTCGCCAATAATGGACGTATGTATCTGCAACCAGAACCAGCAAACTATCGCTATAGAGACGAAAAAAAGCACTGTCTGTACCTTTCTATTCATCTATTCACGTTTAATATTTTACGTTTAGATAAGATTTGATATCTACGGGTTATGGATGCTGGAAATAATGCTTTTAAATATCGTAAGAAACTTTAGGCATAAATTTATATGGAGCCCGAAAGTACAGTGATAGATAGCATCATTTTATGCATCTCGAGTCGAGAGCTATTTGCAGCGTTGAAGATTGTCTGTAGTTTCATCAACTTAACGCAAGCTCCTGGATTAACAACCCTCGCCGCCTTGAATTTAAACCTTGCTGCAGGCGTATGCCTTGTTTCCTCCCACCTGCATCTGGTACAACTTTTGGAAATTCTGCAGTTCGACCTGTAGAAATGCAAGACTCCTGCAGCCAAGAAGCAGGATTACGGAGGATGGTGCCGATCTCCAGTAAGCATAAGAACAGCGGCTGCGCCGGATGAATGTATCTATCTGCACCCAGGCGCCAATCGTCTGCGGCGTTGTTATGTTTTAAAAGCAGTATCATTCGATTGAAACCTTTGAGTTATCTTTTGAATAATCGATGGAGCATGTTACCAGTCAAGTCACCAAGTTTATCGAGAGCATACATCTTCTAAGCCAGCTGCAGCGACGCGAAGCTGCTGGCACCATAGTGGCTGCTACTCTGGCAGTTGCAGCTGCGGGGGGTATCTACTCTTTCATACAAAAGGTACTGAATAAGATCCTACATATACTTGAAAAACTTCTGCTAAGGACCGCCTTAAAACTTGAGGCTCTTGAGGATTCTGGATGCAAAACCGTTCCTTCCAGTTCGCTTCTTTATGGATCAACTCAGGAATACCGTAAGGACCCCCAGAAATTTGTGGAAAAATGGACAGAAGAATTTGGCCCAGTATTCCGTGCACACCTTTTCGGTGAGGTATTTATTCTACTTGCTACATTACTAATACCCAGGGAAGAGCAGTTATTGATCCACCTTCAACTTCCTCTTTAAAGCTTATGACTGTAGTTGGTGGTCAATGTGTCCGCGAAGTTTTTTACAACAATGACTTCAACTTCCTCCACGGCATGTACAAGGTAAATTGTACAATGATATATTATTCCATTTACGGCGAACTTATCCTAAGGTTTGTAGAGCTTTAATGTTTCTCTGCTGCTTGATCTCGACATGGATCCCGAAAAAGAGCACCCATTGCGGCGGATAGTACTAAAGTATCTACAGAACAATGTTAAGGCTTACACACCTCGTGTCGTAAGAAAAGTAAGTACTTGTGACTAAAAGATGCTTATTTACATCTAGCTTGACAAGCTTTTTGACAACTCTTTTTCAGCTTCAGAGTGCTAGCAACGAAATTATCGGCGACCTTTCTGAGGAGAAAATCTTTCCGCACGCTTATCCAATCATGCAGCACGCGATTGCCAATGCTTCCTCGTCTGTTTTCCTTGGCGAGAAGTTGGCCAAGGACGAAAGCCTCGTTGATGCTTTCAAAAATATAACATTGGAATGCGCCGCAGAGATTCCGCAAGATAATTGGGTGTATGACCGTTTTACTATGCTTAATACCTGGCGCCAGCGGTGGATTGGAAAGTTCTCAAAACGCCTCCAGAAACGCAAATCCCAGCTGTACAACGCTCTAAAATCGGAGGTCGAAGAACGGTTAACTGGCTTGGAAACACCTGGATGGGAGCGCCCAGTAAGTCAAATGGACTTGTGCCTGATTGCGTGGATGGTTTAATGCTTACATTCGCGATCCATATTTATAGCAAGATATCTTGCAAGATCTCATCGAAGATTGTATCAAAAATCCACCACCCATAGAAATGATTCAGCATCTGACGGATTTGACTATCCATTTAATTTTCGCATCGATCCACACCACTACCGAAATATCGACTACCGTTCTGTATCGTCTTTTGCAGCACCCGGAATTAATCCCTGAACTTTTGGAAGAACAGGACCAAGTTCTTCACTCGTTCCTAGGCGAAGATGTCGTCAAATCCACTGACGATGCAGCAACTCTTTTTACTTACGATGTAGTCCACAATCTTCCTAAACTGGATAGTTTGTGTCGAGAATCAATCCGATTGCGTAATGACTATCTTATCATGAGCCATAAATACATTGGCAAAAATAAGTTTACATTTAGCAACGGCGCCGTCATCAAGCCTGGTGAATATATTATTATCAATTCTTGGTACAACCACAGAGCCGAAGAGGTCCAGCAAGATAACACTGATGACCACTTTGAATTCCAACCTTTCCGATACGCTAATCTTCCAGACCGTCAGGCGACTAAAATCGGCAGCGATTACTTGATTTTTGGCTTAGGAAAGAATGCTTGCCCTGTAAGTTTCCGTGTTTGCTACCCCATGCATCACCGGCACCATTGGAAAAAAAAGGGAACCGTTAATACTAATATACACACGCGAATTTAGGGTCGCTGGTTTGCTTTGCAAGAAATTAAGACAGTTGTGTCCTTCTTCATCCGTCAATACGAGATTTCAAACACAAACGGCATTATCTTCCCCAACATTCACCAGAAAGCGATGCCTTTGGGTAACATTGTTGTCAAGAAACGTTCCTCTTGAAATCTTTGCCTTTGTCCTTTCTCTCGGAAAGCTCCTAGCTACATTCTAATTTTTCCTTACATTAAATATTTGCTTCTACGCAATAAAAAGTTGATCATCAAACAATATATACGCAATATACGTCATTGGCGCGAGATGATGTGACGAAGCAACCTTCTCTGAAGAAATACAATATTTAAATTAGACTTACAGCTTACTCTATTTCTACCATCCCGCAGATTTAGTGCTTTGAACTTTATCACTGTCTCAAAGAAAAGAAAAAAAAAGTTGCAAATGGTATACACAGCTAACATCATGTGTACAGACTTACATGGCTTCTCCACTGAACAGCAAAAATTCGAGCAAATCTCCTTGATATGAAAACAGAATTCACAGGTTTATTGCCTGCTTCTACCGCAAAAATAGTCTATATTGTCCTCTCCATCAAAAATGGCGCGCATTTCACAGTGGATCATGATCATCACTGGATGATTACTCAGACCTAGTAGCCACAGTCATGAAGTTCCTTGTTCAACTCTCGAACGCTATAAACAGGAGTCTCACAGATTCATCTGTCCCGTGCTAGTGCTCGTGCTAGTGCTATACTACTACTACTACTACTACTACTACTACTACTACTACTACTACCACTACTATCACCACTACTATCACCACGACTATCACCACTATTTACCCACGCAAACACTTAGGGATTTTCTCAACTCTGTTGACGTATGCAAATGCGGGCCGTGCATGAATGATACTACTTGCATAGACTCGCAGTGCTTCAGAGGAAAGATTGTCGCCCAAGTCACATTTGCAACATATTTTCTATTATACTTCCAATGGTACGAATTCTAATTATTCAGAGGATTATGATGATAATAATGGTGCTAAGAGCATGCGGTTACCGCGTTTTGGGTATACCGGGATGATGATGCTAGCAAAGGCAGAAGTTAAAGACCCTGCACCATTGGGCTCCTGGATACATGGCAGCCTCCTTGGCTTGCGCCTTATTACCCAATATTTAGAATTGGCTCTAACAGAAGAGATCGAAGCAGCTTTTGTTTGCGAAATTTTTCTTCATCTGCAGCTTTTTTTTGCGCCTACATACGCCATCTGCATTACTCTCCTTGCCCATCGAACTATGCTATTGCTTTCCTTTGCATATGAATCACTGCAATTAGAATCATGGTGACACATTTTGATAAGATATTAGCGTCTATATAAGCACCATACGCCCACCTCCTCCTCCTTACTGCATATTGATGCCCTTTTATGCATACCTGTGGAATAGTGCACTCCTCAGTAAGTGTTCGAATCCAACAAGAGGGAACTGTTTATAAGTCATGCCTGATCCTTTTCATACTCTTATTCATCCTTTCCGTTAAAGAATGCTATCTGGACCAGTCTCTGCCTCATCTGCCTCGCTGCTTTCGTACCTAAACACACTTGTTCAGGTTTGCCCCAAAAGCAAATACAGCAAATCCATCATCGCTCAAGCTATAGCTCTTGGAGTTGTAGGCCTGTATCTTTACAACAATTTAGTGCCACCAGCTAAGCTGCGGCAATATCCGTCTATCAATCCGTTCAAGTACTTGTATCATATTCTGACAGGCACAGATGGTTTTCGATATGCGCGTGATCTTGTCGTGCCTGTTGTTCGCGATCGCAAGGCAAAAGCATACGTAGTAAGTTGCAAAGTCGCTCTGTATTCTGTATATGTATGCTTAAACCATCTCAAAGACCAAGTTTCCATCTTACTGGACCGTCAATATTGTGGATCCGGTAGCAGCAAAGGCCCTGCTGATGAAATACGGTAAGGGGTTGCTTGATGTTGAAAGTGGCACGTCCATCAAAGGTCGAGTTGCACATACTCATACACGTTTTCTTTCTCTCCGTCTGTTTTGACAACTTAGAACAAGTTCCAAAGAGCCTAAAAGTACTTCACAAGCTAAATAACTCGCATCCGTTTGTAAGGTTCGTTGGGCACGAAAACGCGTTCTTTTCCATCGGAGACGTTTGGAAAGCCCAACGCAGGATCCTGAACCCTGCTTTCCGACGTACCATTCCCGTTGCACTTTTTGGCAAGCTCACGCAAAAGGCTTTCGAAAAAATCGATGCGGAGCCAAAAGGAAGTCCAGCGGCTATCGTTCAAGTGTTTGATCGCATGATGCTAGATATGTTGGCTCTTGGTCTTTACTGTAAGTTCTCTGTTCAGCCACTACATAAATGCAGTATTCTTTGGATAATAATAGCATATATATAATTTAGCAATCGATTTCCAAGCTCTAGACAATGGACACGGTTCAGAGTGGCTGAAACCGTACGATTCCATACGCAAAGTATTACGCGAACATCCTGTTATTTTCTTTTTACCTCGCCTGGAAAACTGGTTAATGCATTTCTTGCCATCTCGAAAGCGTCTTGCTCAAGATGTGAACTTTTTAAATGCCAAGTTTGCAGACATTACGGGTAAACGACGCCAAGAAATCCGTGAAAGGATGCTGGCCGAGGGAACTTCTAGAGATATTATTGACGACGAAAGCATAAAGGACATGCTTACAAGAGTCATCGAGGCTGAATTGCAAGGCGCCAAAGGTTTAGACTCACCTGAATTATTGAGAGTACGTTGTCTGCTTACCGTGTTTGCATTCATTGGGTCTTAATGTGATGGTTTTTTGCAATGACAACGACAGTCAAATATCGCCCTGTTCTTCTTTGCAGGTAAATGCCAATTAATTGGAAACTGAAAGAAAGGGTACATGAGAATCTAACTGCAGTGTCTTGAAAACAAAAGGTCAAGAAAGCAATGTAAATTCATTGGCTTTTACGTTATACAACCTTGCCACACATCCGGATATACAAGAGAGAGCTCGTCAAGAAGCACTGCGCGTACTTGGAAGTGAACCTACTGATATACGGCCGACTCCAGAGCAGTGCAAAGAGTTCACTTACATTGACATGGTTATCAAAGAAGTAAATGAACGATAGTGCACTTTCCAATCTATTCGGCTACTCAGTCGCTTTCTTCTTTTTCTATAGAATCTTCGTCTTTACCCGCCTTCCGCAGTGATTGCTCCCCGTAGAGCAACTCAAGACATACTTCTCGGGGATGTCTTTGTTCCCAAAGGAACCGAAGTTAACATTGATATTAACGTTCTTCATCGACATCCTGATATCTGGCCCGATCCTGAACGATTTGACCCAGAGAGATTCGCAGACAACGGAAAGAGTAGAGCACATGAAGGTCTTGCATGGATACCATTTGGTAACGGAGGTCGCCAGTGCATCGGTATGAACTTTAGCCTAGCAGTACAGCGGACAGTGCTTTCTATGTTCTGTAAGTGCGATGATCTGGTCATGATTTGGACGACTCAAAATGCTCACATTAATTTGTAGTGCGAAGATACAATATCACGTTGCCTAGTGATTCGCATTATCGAGATGGGATACCAGTTAATTTTGGCGGAGCCTTTGCTCCTGAGGATCTTACTCTATGCTTCGAAAGGAGATACTAGAAGCAATCTATGCTTTACCACGGCGTACAGCTGTCCCTCCTTACCAGATCGCTTTATAGTTTTATATAATTTGTCGTCGTCTCTTAGCAGTAAAGATATTGATGTAATATTGGATTACTGCTGCGTGTTATTGATGGTATATTTAAATCAATTACGGGATAGATAGTGACGAGATAATTTACCATTGTTGTTTCTGTGATAGAAAACCTTATACAAAGTACAATGTGAAGAGATTAACAATGACGTTACAGTCTATTGTTGGGATCATACACATGATCATCGTTGGTAATTTGAAGAGATCTTTTTGCCGTGAGCAAAGTGGGATAAGAAAGACTTGTGTGAGGGTTCCTGTTCAGCTTCGGATGCTCCCCGCTGCTGTTGACCTGTGCCTACAACGACAATGTTTCCACGTGACAGTGTGTTCCTATTCCTTGGTTTTACAAGCAGATGGTGTACATGATTCGAGCCCGGTTTTTCTACACGACAGACATCTATTTGGGACAGCCACGGATCCTCCAGTGCTTCGTGGATTAGACACCGAAGGATAGGGTCTGGCTCTAGCATCTTTGCGACAGCGCGGCGCGAGTCGTAAGGCAGCATGCTCATGAGCCTCGCAGCACCACTGGTGCTCGCCTTGAGATAGTTCTGGTATGACACGTCTCGAGCTGGCTGTGCTATCCGCCAGGGAAAGCGATGTATAATCATGCACACAAAGATGATGGCGCAAGACCATATATCGGCTTTGCGAGCATCGTATTTTTTCTGTGTAAACTGCTCCGGTGCAATGTATGGATCTGACCCAGAGATTTCTGCGCTGCAAGTGAGATCAGTGTGAAAACAGCATTGAAAGTCGATTGTACTTGCCTTGGCTGTAGTGGATATTCTTGTCATACGGGAATTTAAACACGGTCGCACAGCCAAAGTCGATCAGTTTGACGATCCCGCGTTCGTCCAATACGGTATTGTCCAACTTTAAATCGCGGTGTGCGATCCCTACCGAGTGAAGGTATGCGACACCATCTAGTAGCTGTCGCCAGCAGCATGCAATTTCCTCTTTGGACATTGATCCGGTCATGATGATACTGAACAGATCGTTGGGCGCATACTCCATAATCTCATAGTAAGTTGGGCCTTCCTTGACAATGTCCAGTGTTTCAATGACATTTGGATGGTGTAACGTGGAACCGATGCAAAACTCGGCAGTGACCATTTTGACATACTCCTTTTCAGTCTCGTTTTGCGACTTTTTCCGAAATTGCTTGACTGCAAATGTTTTGCCGTCCGTGCTTCGACGGATCAGTCTGACCGATCCTCCTGCACCCTTCCCTACAAACTCGCCTATCCCCGATGATGACCCGTTAACGATCCGATAACAACAACAGGAATACAATATTCAGACTGACTAACCCCACTTGCCGTAGCGACCCTCAATGTCACTGTTAAAGTCATTCGCGAATGACAAAGTACTCGTCCGGCTGCCGACACTTGCTGCATCCGCTGGTTGTTGCTTCTTACTCTCGTTTTCGCGCTGCTCCTGCTGGCCAAGCTCGCTCACATTGGTCCGACTGGAGTTCCTGCTACTGCTGCCACTGCCTTTGAGGAATCGTTTCAAATCTGTAAAGATAGTATCCTTTTTTTTTATATGATGAAAATGCGTCTGCATATATTTGCTGTCATAGTGTGGTTTCTGGAATATGAATTGGGAGGGCGTTGATGAATTGGAAGGGTTAGAATCGACCGAGGATGCTGCGCTCAAAGCATGTTTTTGTTTTTGTTGTTGTTGTTGCTGCTGCTGCTGTTTCTCGATATCTGTCGTTGAATTTGGTGTCAAAGCCGAAGGGGACACATCGCCTTCAGCGCGTTTGGGTCCGTGGAAGGGGGTATTAGGCAATGAAGGCTCTGGAGTCACATTTTCAAACTGGTGGACAGCGTGCTTGTTACTAAGGATCTTTGCAGGCTCGCGTAGCCGATCTGCTGATTCCAGACGCTCGCTCAATTGGTCTACAGTGTGAGGTATGGATAGGTGCTCGACTTTATCTGCCATGGTATATCAAGAAATAAGAGGAAGAAGAAGAGGAAGAAGAAGAAACAATCATGTCAAGCAACAACCCCATGTTTGATCGGTTTGACTCCCGACCACGGATGTCGCTGAATTTTTGGTTGTTGGAGGGAAGAAAATGCATGAATAATTATTTATAACCTCCGGGGATCAGTTCCCAGCGACGACAGACTGGAAGGGGAACGCAGACTAGCAGAATATGGGGAAGGAAGATGAAAGGAATCTAAATATTCGGAATGACGGTCTCCTAGAGTGGGTGTATGGTATATTTGCGTTTCTCCCGGCGGAGAACTGCTAATGGATGTGCAGCTGTCTGCTGCTGCCGATGGTGCCATCACCAGAGGGCATGGACGAGGCGCCTCCAAAGACTCGTCGCTACTTGTCGGCGTCATCTTTCCGGATCCGGATGCAAAGCTGGATCCTCTGGTGCCTTGCCGTGGAACAGCAGCAGCAGTTGCTTCCCCCGGGGACGAAGGAGAAGTTGACATGCCTGAAATGTCGCTGAAGGATATGCTTGAGATGCCGGTGCTCGAAGGTCGCACAGGTGGCCGTGCGCTTTGCTGTTCTCTTTGTTCGGCCAGGTAACGTTCATGACACCTACTTCCATATCTCCGTCGGTAGTAGTAAATCTTTAGCGTGTGCGGCACTGCAGGATCAACCAGGAAAATAAGGAAGAAAAATATTCCTTTGAGGGAAATAAGAAATATTCCATACATATCAGTAACAATTCCAAGTTTCCCAAGCAGCGCCTCCAAGGAAAATTTACCTTGTATGGGAACACATATCTGTGTCATGAATAGATAGAAAGCGTTTATAGCGCCCGTTTCCCAGGAATAGATAAAGTTAATGGTGCCCCAGATCCGAGTTATAATGAGCACTGTTAGTGGAGATTAGTGTAAAAAGAAAACAAATAAAATTTCTCTTTTTCCATCCAAACACATACTTATGGGAAACCAAATAACTCGTGCAGCGACTCTTGCTACGTAGGAGATGTGGGCATTTGTTTGATAGTTTGGGACATGGATCGAGGGAGCTTCGACGTGCTGCCGGGACCAGTGAGAAGCCGCCTCATCAGGCGAGATATCGCGATTGCCGACTGTGGTTTCTCCGCTAGTCGTCGCTCGATTTGGTTGTTGATGATGATGGTGATGGAGCGATAGCAACCTTGAAAATGCAAAACTCCTGCCATATTTTCCCGACCTTTGACGAAAAGTTTTCAAATTATGCTTGATGGCGGTCTGCTGGCGATAAGTTGTCCACAAAACAAGCACCAAGGCTACGGCGCAATAGACGGTGCACACAGTTATCCAGAGATAGAGTGCCACCAGCGGCCAAACTGACTGGACATGCTTTCTCGACGCAGTGTACCAACATAGTTGCAATTGATTGTTGTAGGCATAACCATCTGTTCTAGGTATCGCTGGAATTATGGCAAGAATAACCGCGAAAACAAAGCTCGCGACCAGATACCATAATTCCAGGTTGACATTTCGTCGAAAATTGTGCACGAATACCAGCTGGAGGTTAAAGGCGATAGCCGTGATCAAAAAGGTGCCCAACATGTCGCAAAAGACATAGAACACCATGGCAGCGGTGCAGCTGCTTGTGTTTGCTTCGCTGTGTACCAAGGATCTTCCAATTGCAGCGATACCTAGACCATAGTGAGCCAATATCGAATAGATAAGGAGCCTTTGGTGATTACGTATGCTTGAGCGTGAGCTATGTGGACAGCGGTGGCGTTGCATTTTTACGTACCGTAAGGAAAGACGATTTTGGGGTGGATTCACTTTCCTTATAAATAGATAGCCAAGAATAACGATTGCATCGAGGCCGAACGAGATATAGTAGAGTGTTGAAAAATACTTGAAGTTGAGTGCGATCAGTTCCGTAGGTGCATAGCCATTGTTCAATTCAGTCTGATTAAATTTGCTGTTAAATGAATCCATTACTTGGTATAACAACGGAGTAGTAGCGATAGTAATAATAGTGGTAAAGGGGTATATGATTCATGAATTTCAGCAGCTCAAGGGAAGAAAGGAAAGATGTAAAGAGAAGGAACTTTTCGTTAGAGGAAATGAAAAAAAATAAATCTGCCCCAGTTGGAAGACCCTGGTTTTTGCTGAATCAGACGTGCAGATCCGGCCAACGGAAACAGACAGTTCGTGCGCGCACTATTTTGACAAGCTGCTATATCGGGGGAAACACCGCGAAACATCATGCTATGCTTCCTGATTCGTGTCGCAACGCACTGTAACACTCTGCTTGCTCGTGGTCTTGTCACGTTGTTCTTCACAGGTTAATTGATGAAACCGGAATTTTCTGCCTGCGTGTGCGCACTCTGCTGCTATGCTGTTGCATCCATCAGGCAACCAGGTCAATGCGTCATCAGCAGTTCCCTTTTTCAACCTTTTTTTTTTCCTTGCTGCGTCCAAAACCTTTTCCCTTCTTTCCTGTCGCCCTTTTGAACGTCACCTTGTTCTCGCTCCTTTTTCTGCTTGAGCCTCGGCAATGGCGCACACAGAATCTCGACAGGACGAGCCGTGGTTGCTCATTGAGCCCGATCCAGGTAGCACTCACATACGCTTCTACCTTTGCAACGCAGCAGCTTACATATAACTTGGATCCGGCAGGCGCTTTCACGCAACTTTGCGCTCACATAGGCGCGCAAGGTGTCCAAGTAGAACAGATACAATCCTTACGTCGAGAAGTGTTGCACGGACTCAGGTAAACCGAAAGAGGGCATTGAAATAAACTTTACAGCCTCTCCGACATTTTCTTTTATCTTTCTCTCTCTATCTCGATTTTACGCTTCGCGAAAACGCGTATAGACCACTATATGGCATTATTCTTTTGATGCGCCATAAGCCGCCTGATAGGAGCTACAGAGACGACAATCTCACCTTTAGCACCAATCACAATATTTATTTCGCAAATCAGGTATATACGCGCATAGCTGGCTGCATAAAAAGCTCCTCGGATCTCATTTTTTTCTTTCTTTAGGTCATTCGCGAAGCATACGCCGTATATGCACTGTTGAGCGTGGTAATGAATTGCGACGGTATCAAGGAAATCGGCCCCGAGCTTAAGAATCTCAAGTCGCTAAGCGATGAATTTCCTTCTACGGTATTGATATTTGCATCCGTGATGCAGACAAAGATTAATTGAAATGGAAACATAACTAGCTCAAGGGGTTGAGTGTTACGAACAGCAAGGCACTCAAAGACGCAAACAATAGCATTGCTAGGTACGAGATTGGTAAATCGGTCGAACGTGAAGGAAGGGCAAGGGTCCCCGCGCGGAGGTGCAGGGTGTGAAGAGAGAGATATATAAAAAAGAAGAATATAGGCGCGCATAGCACGTTGCAATCAGAATCCCGTTTGTCCTCACTGAAAACTCCATATTTTTCCTCTAGAAAACGATTGAAGCATATGATGCGAGATGACGATGTATACCACTACATAAGTTACTTGCCAATCGGAGGACATTTGTGGGAGTTGGACGGATTCAAAAGAGGCCCCCTCCGACTAGGTAAAAGGAAATCAGGGGATGCGCGGAAAAACGAAAGGGAGCTCACACCAAGTGGTTTTTGAATTAAGCAGCATGTACGGAGACCGATTGGATAGAATTAGCTCGTATGGAGCTGCAGAGAAAAACCGACATGTACGCTACACATTGGAAGGAAAAAAAAAATGTGACAATGCATAGGATTATTCATCGTAGGGAGAAACTAGCTTGCAACGACAACGCGTACCTTTCACGTTCTGGGGTGTGGTAGAAGATAGAAGACGCGTGTACGAGCGGCAACTTTCCGGTCGCATGATCCTGAAGGCAGCTGTAGAGCGTCAGATGGGCCTGCAAGATCCAAACTGGCGGATACTTTTACGTGCACAGCAGTGGGAGGACGAGTTCAACCATGCTATTGCAACCGTAAGTGATAAACCATCCATTTTTGGCGGTCTTTCTGTTTATTAACCTAGCATTCAAGGAAAGACGTAGAAGGAATCTGAGGGAGCCGGTACCTCATTATAGTAATGTTTACCGCACCCTTGATGATTTTCCCGAGCCCGAAGCAGAGCAGCTTAGAGCCGAATTTGAATCCGAGGTGCAAGGACGAACACTTGACGAATTAAGGGATCTCTGGCTGCAGATACACGATGACCTGCTTCAAAAATACACACTCCTTGTCGAAGAACATGAAAAGTATCAAAGATATCAAGTAAGGGTCCTGCCCAATCCTTTCGTGATCCTTGTCTTCCTTCCCTTGCTAATTTACGTTTCCCTTCGGGCCACCACTTAGGATGACAATACCCGGCGCCAGCATGATTACATGCCTTTCATCAAAGCCTACTTGGAGCACTTGCTTGCTCGGGGCTTCTTACAAAGGAGAGTGTCTGATCTACCTTCAAAGTGATCACTGATGCATCTCCCTTGGCTTCTTTATTGCATACCAGACCTTTTGACATACAAGCACAAATACTTACCATGCTTCTTTATTTTTCCCTTTCCTTTTGGAGACGCGTGCATGCACGCAGAATCATTATTATATTCCACGAGCTTTGCGAATCCATGTATGGCATACAGCGTTCTTCCCTTTTCCTCTATGCGACAACATTGTTCAAACTTCTCTTTTTTGCACATTTGTTCTTCCCTTCCATTCCAGCATACCAGTGCCCAGGTGCGCCCTTTCAAGCTTTAAATATCTCTTTTGCATGGAATTATCTAGCAAAACATTATTATTCCCTTTTTACTATTTTTATGCAGTATTTCTCCTTTACTTATTGACACTCTTGCAACCCCAACAAAAAACACTGCTTTCTGCGTTCAAGAAGAAAAAATGAAAAACGGTTATGTTTATAAAAGTGGCGAGGAAAATAAAAAGAAAAAGTAGATTTCGCGATGTATATCAGAGAGTATATGTATATTACAATGATGTTGGATGCCTAATCCCAATCTGGTATCATCGAAAAGTCGTATCCTGGGTACTTGTAATATGCATAGTATGCAATGTACAAGTGGTATGCACCTAAATTCTGTAAGTTTTAGTATGCCTGCCTTTCTCTCCTTTTTTTCTTCTTCTTCTTCCTCTCCAGCACGTTCTCCCAACTTTACCGGGGATAAACATGATACAGCCGATAACTAAAAACGGAATACCACGACTTAACCAGACCTAAGCAGCGTTTGGTTATTAAAATTGCACGTTTCTCTCCAGGGTCATTTTCCTTTTACCTCTGAAGTAATATAACCCAGCTTGATAAGGGCACCCACGGTAATCAGTACTGAGCCGGCAGTGAAGAGAAGCAACGCAAGACCGATAGCTTTCCATGGAACTATCGCAGCAGTAATGCTCTTAGCCCTCCTTTGTTCACGGACAGCTCTCTGAATATAAGTGTGTATCTTACTGGGAGGATCGGGTGCGATGAACTGTTCGGCCGAGAATCCTGGGTCATCCTGCAGCTCGACGAATTGTCTTCGCTTGGATTTTGGTTTCAAGGGATTTCGCATTCTCATGTAAAAGAGAGTTTATGCGGAAAGAGCGAGCTGCTGCTGCTGGCGTCGGCTGAAACGAAAAAAGAAGCCCCGCATGACATGGTGTGTGTCCCGTCGGTCGTTGCAATCTCGGATAACCGCATTGTGAAAATCGACAAGAGGAAATTATGTATATTTCACTACAATTCGCGATACGTAGTAGGTAAACAACTAAATTACTTGGTAGATATGTAGTATGGTACAACAAACAAGGTCTTAGCAGTCTCGTTCTTCAGGTTCAAGATATTCCAAACCGAGTATTTCAAAAGCATGCCTTTCACTGGTTACAGGTATTCGTTCATCCGTGAGCCGTGAATAGATACCGTGCTGTGAAAACTTTAGATTACGTTCCTTTTGGGCGTATAATCGTATGCTTCTTTCAAAGTGGGAGGATCCAGTCCATGCAAGGATAGATATGGGATAGTTTGTATAGGGAGAAACGATAAAATCCACTCTTCGAATCACTGGAGAACCCGGTTGCTGCCACACACAGAATGCGTGATCTGGTCGAAAATAGTCATCATCGTCGTCGTCTCGATCTTGGCAGTCAGAACCCATTGACAGGATATCGATCACAAGCCCTAACGTATGAATAGGGGGTTAACATAAGTAGCTATCTGAAATTGAGGATATCAGGAATCTTGGCTCACCTTGGCTTTTCAAGATTTGTAACAGTTGAACCAGCAACTTACTGGAGACTTTAAGATCTTTGTGGGTAATCACGATATCCACGTCGCCGCTGTAAAATTTTCCACGTCTTTTCACCATGACATTTAGTATTGAACTAGAACGATGCTATCATTTTTGCAGACGTATTTACCTGTACGAACCACATATAGTATGCTCGCATCCAGGAAAATGTCTATCCAGGATTGCTTTGACAAGATTACCGATTTCCTCGACTTGTTTCCTTGGAATTCTGAATACACATCAATCACAATTGGTGAGCTTGCATGTATTTGATGGCTACAACGATGCAACTAACTTTTGTATGAAGTGATCATAGTACTTGATACCCAATTTTTGGTCAGTGGTCAATTTTTCATTTTTCAATACATCATCCAATGTCCGGTAGCCCTTGCACAACCATTCTCGCGCCGTTGCTGCACCAACACCTGGTAATATACTTCCATGAGCTTCGAGCGAGCTGCGTATTGTTTACCTTTTGCCAGCGTAGAACTAACCGTGGACGTTATAGAATCGCTCCAGAGTTTGAAAGTCTTCATCCTTCTTGAGCATCTCTGAAAGTGAGGGTGGGGGATAATGAATGTTCCCTAGGTACCATACATACAAAAATAAATCAAATCTTACCAATTTCCGGAATAGAACCCGTTCGCAAGAAATCATCAATCTATAGATTACATGTTAACAAAATATTCTCCCTTGATTGTGCTGTGAATACGTACGATGCGAGCTGTCTTCTTTCCAATACCATGGAGGTGCGCAACTTGTTCGACCGACTTGATTTCCTTTGGATAGCACTAGATCATCATCGGCCGTTCAATAACCTGTGAAAGCCATACGCTGTCTAGTTGATCCAATATACCTTTATCACCTATTATAAAATTTGTCAGTGTTCATCAAAAAGAATAGCAGTTACAGTCTGATGCTTACAGAGCATGCAATCCGATAGCTGCGACTGTTAATATCCTCGCCTGATTGCAGATAGTTTTAGAGATCACATTCAATGACTAGAAGGCGAGACAGGTTCCCAACCTCTTAAATTTCTGGCATGTTCAAGAAATTCAAGCGCTTCTACTAGTTGCCGGTTGAAAGGATTCCAAGTGCAGCGCCTTTGACACGCATATTTTCCAATCTTTTTAACAGCAAGGTCATCATCATTATCTTTGTTTGTTGGCGCAACGGTCCTGCCTGCAGCACTGTCACCGTCACCATCATCTTCGTCTGAGGTGCTCTCGTGTGCAGCAACGAAATCGAACTCAAATGAGGAAAGGGATGACTGGGCCGTAAAATCAATAGATGACTGCGAAGTGGTCTGGTAGCTATCTTCTTGCCTAGAAGCAGCACCAGTGAGCAGCCATGAAAAAAAAATTCAGTTATTTTGAATAGCTTACTGGACTCGGACACGTTTAGCACGATGGCCCTTAATAATATGGGACACTCGGACTGGACCGTTGCATTTGGCTTCATAGGCATCCTGAATATCATCCCATTTCAGCTGCCTCGGAAGCTCTTCATCCGAAGAGATCACAATAACACTTGCTTTTCTTTTCACAGTTGTCTTCCTGACGGATGATATGTCAATAACGAAATCAGTAGGATCTCGCACTTTGTTATCCTTCATGCTAAAGACAAAAGAAAATTGAGAATGGTCCCCTGTTTCTTTGATGTACACAGAGTGGTACCCACCAAGATAAAATCCAATTGATGTGGACGACTGGACAGTGGGCCTGTAAATGAATAATTAGAGAAAAATGTTCTATGCTAAAGGATTGCTGCAAATTAGTAGGTGCTCACCCCTTGAATATGGCGAACTATTCGTCCAGGGCTTTTCAAGCAGGTAACAACGAAGTCAGCGTCGTGGTAGGAAGCGGCGATTTTTCCACCATTGTTGCAAATGTGGTTCTCGATCTCATGCTGCTGATCAGGATCTAGCTTGACTGTTAGCAAAAAGAACGCTAGATCAGCATACATTGGCTGGTCGACCATGCTGCTGGATCGAGGTGGCAACAACGACCACCGGACTGTTTTGCTGGTTTATTCTTATAGCCCTCGTCGTTGCTGTTGGGCATGTTTCAACAGGTAGATTAAGCGGCGAAATATGGATGGGGGTGGGCGGAAGGTCAGTAAATGGGCCCTTAATTACTGTAATTGCATAAAAGTCGGCCAATGTGACACAAAAACTCACTCCCACTTCGCCTTTTCGAAAACAGCAGAGAAATGACTAGTTCGAGTCCCATCGCACGATGGTTCTCTGTGTTTCATCAGCATCATCCAAAGTGGATCTTGCCTGTTGCTGTGCTCTTGTGCGGCACAATCGTGCGATGGGCAGTGGCTCTGAACCCCTATTCAGGTATGGGCTTTCTGGACGCGTTTAGAGTCGGCTGATCCGTTTGACAACATTGTTACGATCAAGGATGCAACACACCCCCGCTATTTGGAGACTACGAGGCACAGCGGCACTGGATGGAACTGACTATCCATTTGCCAACAAACCAGTGGTACACGTATGATTTACAGTGGTGGGGACTTGACTACCCACCGCTCACTGCTTTTCACAGCTGGCTATGTGGAACAATGCAAGTATTTCCAAAGGACCATTCATCGATTCTTGGAAGCTTATTATTTGTTCGCACAGTGGAAATTGGTTGAATCCAGATTGGTTTGCACTCGATGCGTCTCGTGGATACGAGTCGCCAGATAGCAAGTTTTTCATGCGCTCGACCGTCTTCTTTTCCGAAATGCTAATATACGTGCCTGCCATTTACTGGTTTTGTCAGATTCGATACAGTGAACAGAAAGATAAGGTATGTATGATATTCAAGTTGGCACCTAAATATATTTCGATGGCTCTAACATAAAACCAAGATGTTTGCATTTCTCTTGATTTTAATGCAACCGGCACTGATCATGATCGATCACGGACATTTTCAGCAAGTATCTCTTTGTAGCTGCAGTGTAGTTTATAGATGACTAATACTACTTCTCTATCTAGATTCAACAGCGTTATGCTCGGTTTTGCATTGTGGGCTGTCAACTTGTTGCTCACAGAGTACTATATTCTGGGATCCATTGCGTTCTGTTTGTCACTGGGATTTAAGCAAATGGCATTGTACTACGCTCCTGTCATGTTTGCATTCCTGCTCGGCCGGTGCTTTGAGAAGCCAACATTGCCTGAACGGCTTTTACTATTCGCAAAACTCGGTGTCACTGTGCTCGTTACAATGGGACTGCTGTTCTCGCCATGGCTATCGTCAGTGGACCTGTTTGCACAAGCTATACATCGTATCTTCCCACTTGCTCGCGGGCTATATGAAGATAAAGTTGCTAATGTATGGTGCGCCGTCAACGTGATCATCAAATTGCGAAACATCCTTTCTCTAGAAGCTGCCGTGCGTCTCAGGTACAGTTGTGAAAATCAGTGCTCAAAATTATCGCGTGGTATCTAATGTGGAAAATACCCAGTCTACTTGCTACGTTGGCCGCAATTTTGCCTATCAATATCCATCTAGGCTGTCGTCCCTCGCAATGCCGGTTCAAGTACGCTTTGGTGAGCACGTCACTGGCATTTTTCCTGTTTTCTTTCCAGGTGCATGAGAAATCCATTTTGCTGCCGCTCATGCCAGCCACTTTGCTGCTCCAAGAAGAAGCCAATGCCGTCATTCTGTTTACCAACATGGCAATATTTAGGTATGACACTTGACTGTGATGGATATATGTATGCTAACATTGAATATTTACAGCATGTACCCTTTGCTAAAACGTGAGGAGCTAGTCCTTCCGTACTTTGCAACAGCTTTCATGTGGAACTGGATGATCGGATACCCGAAAAATTTGAAAACAATGCCCACTTTTGAGTGGTTCATGCACTTGGTAAGCTTCTTCTGGTTTGCAGGGAGGTGCACGGACTGTATACTAATAATATTCATTCCCCCTCTAGGCTTCCTTGACAACTATTGCTGTTTGGCACATTGCCGAGTCTGTTGTTACGCCTCCTCCCCGCTGGCCGGATTTGTTCACTGTCATCAACGCAGTAGTAAGCTGCGGATTCTTTGTTCTTTTGCTGTTATATTTTGTATATCGTCAGTTCATGCCTGAAGAAAAGATCAAAAAGCAATAAACTACATAGAGTGTCTGCGTCCATTTTTTCTTTGTTGAGATTTCCCAGAAAAGAAAAAAAATTGTTTCACGTTGTCGTCTTCCCCAAAATGGGTGAACACAAAGGTGAGCAGCTGCAGCAGCGACAGGCGTTACGGCGTTTGGGTACATGGTTGATCTAGATTCAGCGGCTAAACTATGCAAAGATCGCCACCACTCTTCTCACAAACGAGGACGAAGTCCCTCGCCGCATCGTTCTGCGCACCATCGCCGCGGCGACAGAGATCGTAGCCCGTACTCCAGATCATCAAAGCGCAGCAGTGGTACGTATCACCTAAAGGGCATTGTCGTATTTCTTTTTTTATGTACAATGGTCCTCATATTCAGTATCTTGCGTGTATGAACTCCTGAAAATATCGGCCTGAACTTTTCCAGAGAGGTCAAGGTCTCGCTCCCCAGCCTCCTCCTCTCGTCGTCATCGTCGATCACGTTCTCGATCACCACCCAAGAAGGAAAAGCGAAGATCATCAAGGCACCGTAGCTACTCTGTATCCAGTCATGATGGCAGCAGTAGCGATAGCAGCAGTAGTGAGGATGAAAGCTACGACTCGTACTCTGAAGGTTTGTCCCCGCAAAAGAGAGATTTTCAATCTTTGGATACACGATTGATCATAGTTATTTTATAGACGAGAAAAGGCGTAGCAAGAAGAAACAACACAAAAAGCACAAGAGCAGGAAACATAAAAAGAGTGTAAGTGGCCATTTACTGGGACTCGGTTTGGATTATGGTCTTGACGGAAGCAATGTATCAGCACAAGCACAGACGCGATGATGACAGCGGTGACGAACGACGAAGTGCGATCACTGGCAAAAAGGTAAATTAATAGAAAAAAATTATAATACGGTAGAACCAAAGGTGACTGATGCTGTCGTTGACTGATGCTGTCGTTGACTGATGCTGTCGTTGACAGATTAAGCTCAAAGTCAAAAAGTCTGCGGATGACAAGGAAAGAGATCAAAATCGATCTACTCTGTTGGAGTTTTTAAATTCGGCCTTCTAGTTGTTGATTCATCATGAATAATGAACATCATATATATCACAATCATTTAAAACTATCAAAAATGCTCTTTCTTACCAAGCGTTTGGCGAATATAAGAACTCTATAGTAAATACCATTGATCGACATTTCTTTTTTCGATTGGTGGTTCCACAAACCGTGCGTTCCTACCATGCTCTATCCTGTCTTTGATGCGCGACATGTAGCGTCGTCATTTTCGGTGATGTTGGTCGGGCGATGGTGGGTACAGCTTGTTCCAGCTTTGCAGAAGCCGTACGTGAAGCAAGTACCTCGCCAATAACGGGGAATCATCGATACCATCCTTCTCAGCAAGGCAGCAAGACATCTACGTGAAAGTATGCTTGTTTAAATAAAGCGCGGATTTGGCTCTGTCAATCAAAAGTTGGATTTTGAAAAATGCGGGGGGTGATCCCGAAATTCGGAAGCGCTGGATAGAAAGGACGCGAGAGAAAGGCAAGGAGTATTCGACGAGCATGCAAGACACGAAGACGGGCACGAGAGACTGGCACAGTTTCTGGGAAGCAGACAACATTCCTTGGGATCACGGTGAAAGCAGCCCTGCCCTCGTTAAACTTGTCAATGAGCATTCGGAATTGATTCCCTCTCGTGGCATTGGTCTCGTACCCGGCTGTGGTAGCGGTAAGTTCAAAATGACTATTTTGTCATTCCCAAGAACACATGTGTCTAACATCATAGTTAGGGTACGACGTTGAGCTCCTGTCAAGTCCCGAGCGACACATGACAGGTCTAGATCTTGTTCCCAAATGCATTGAGGTGTGCAAGAAAAAGTACGCTGACAAGCAAGGGAACTTTGACTTTATCTGTGCAGATTTTTACACTTTTGAATATCCAAAGGGTGGCTACGATCTTGTTTATGACTACACGTGAGTCCACGATCACTGCTGCATATGTGCACGATTTATCTATCTGCCATCTTCTGACGCTGTTGTGTATGTAAAGTTTCCTGTGCGCTATGCCTCCTGAGATGCGTCCGCAGTGGAGTGCTCGCATGGCTGAAATTGTGAAGCCTGGCGGTACGCTTATTGCCCTGATGTTCCCTATTGAAGAAAGGGAAGGTGGCCCTCCGTACCCGGTAACGCCTGAATTGTACGTATTTTGCAATGGCATTCAGACAGTTTCCCCCAGGATTCTGATTTTCTGGTTTAGATACGACGAGCTTTTGGGCGAGAATTTCGATCGCGTGTTCATCGAGGACGCAAAGGGTCACAAAAGTCGACTAGGTCGAGAGAAGATGAGTGTTTGGAAACGCAAATTGCAGTAACTAGATCAGCGCATAAGCAAGGTTCCTTTATCTACGTAACAATACACATGTTAACAAATCAAATGTCGCATGACAAGGTTCCTTTTAATGCATGCGGAGATATTTGAATAAGCATAGTGTTGTTTTGGTTGATTTGCGGAAGATCAATGCTGGAAGCCATATCCCTAGATGCGATTCCATCCTCTGCAAGCAATCGATTCTTGATTGCGTCGTTGAGGGCAGACTTCCTTGCGTGTTTCCTTGTCCAACTTCGCAACAATAAAAGTCATCATGACAAATTTCTTTGTTCATTTCCGCTATTGGTTCTATGCTTTCCATCAATACAAGCAGGACCCGCACAGCGGAAAAAAATGTATCATACACGGTATGAAATATGAATGAACGAAGAGAACTATGATGTCTTTTGCGTTTTTGATGGCTCTCCTTCGGTAGGCGACGAGTCACTCTTGCGCTTTTCACTGCGAGCATAATTACTAGGGCTCAATCGAATGCGATCTAAATTATGAGGATACTAGTTGTATTACCTTGAAGATGAAAACGCAATCTCGGCAGTCAATGGGAATGACAAGCAATACATGTCCTTTTTCGGCGCTACATTTCGTACATAATGCAAGGTGCTCGTGCTACGGTCGATGTTTCCTCCAAGCGCTCGGCAGGCTCTCTGTTTGATTATAAGAATTCATTTAGTAAATACTAATGAATTCCATTTGGACAAGCGTTTGTGAACTAACCTCGTAAATATCAGTGGCCGGTTCAGGACTCTTTGTAAAGCAATGACAATGAATCATGGGTAGCTTTGCAGACGGCGTGGCATCGTAACGATTTTTGTGATCACGATATACACCTCGGAAAGCATCTACACAGGCATGCATTAGCTAAACTGTATGTACCACGTTAAAAAGGAATGTATATGTTACCTAGAAATTCTAACGCGGTGTCTGGAAGGTTCATGACGAAATGTTGGAAAGTCTTCCACTCGTCTGTGCTGCTCGCAGTTGCCTGAAGATCTTGCACAGCTTTCCGAATAAACTCTCGTCCGTCAAGGTTGTAAGTTTGGATACCTTTTGTAATCTTTAAAGTTGATCGTTAATGTGTATACTCAAAGTTTGACTTTAGGATTTGATGCTTTACCTTGTTGAGTTTAATGTTTTCATTCATCCAATGGTATGATTCAGGATTAAGATCATTTGCATATACGATGCATCCCTTTTTGGTAGCTGGTAGAGCAAACGGCCCAACACCTGCAAATACATCGCATACGTATTCCCCGGGTTTGAACGCATTTACGAGACGTCCATGCTCCGTCTGCAACCGGGAGTTCCAATACACTTTAGAGAAATCGAACTTGAAGCGACAACCACCTTCTTTCTGTAAAAAAGAACTCTTAATTTCTCCTCATTTGCATAGACACATAAGGAAAATCGGAATGTGTACGCACCAGTTGAGCAACCATGTTGGTATCTCCTGCCAAGACTTCCATTTTAAAGAAACGGAAAGTGGTATCGATATTGTTGACCTTATTTACGACGCTCGTGATATTCTTGTTTTTCTACAGCCCTTTTTCAGTTTCTGCGTTGAAAAATACTCGCAACAACTTGTTAACCATGGACTTACATCCAAAATTACTTCCCCAATGAGATGCTTCCAGGGCAGGAGTTCATCTCGCAGATTCATATGTGCTAGACACCTCCACAGATCAGAATTCACGTTTTGCAACGTTCGTACTTGAGCCATATAGTCCTACCAATATGTCCAACCTGTGTAAACGACGAAGGGACTTCAGTATCTTCAGGCATGACAGAATGGAGAATTTGATCTAATATAAAAAGGCGAATGTTGGAACGATTTAGGATCGACGACAAAAGCTATATGTCTTCGCACCTGTGGTCCAATAATCATAGCCGAGTTCCAATGTATGTTTCATGTATCCCAAGCCCTCGTTTTTCAGGTATTGTTTTTTATCATCTGCCAATGATTCTATGTCCTCTGTTGATGTACGAATGGGAAATGTGAATATTTTCAAGCATTTGCAATAAATAAATTTGCATTGATTCCATTTACCTTCATTTTTCAGGTCAAGTCGAAAGAGAATGAGTTTTGTCTCGTTGCTTGACGGATCTGGAACGATGTTTCGCAGGCGAGGCTGGTTCAAAAGGTCGCTGTAGATAGATATCAGCGCCGAGTTGATCTACTGGAGCGATCTTGTCCGATCTTACTTTGATAATATCTTCATTGCCGCACCGACCTTCTTTGCAGGCAGACGTACACCCAGCGTCTCAAAGCTTTTCTTGAAAGCTTCGCGATTCAGGGTCGTCATGCCGCGATGGACGGGTGGTGCGAGGACGCTCATGTCTAAAGTGTCAAAACTGGAAGGAACGCGGTGATCCAAAACTCTAAGTGACAGCCAGGCGACGCATGCGTTATTTTTTTTTTTTTACCTGGTTTATTTTTCCAACAGACAGATGCACTGAGGATGAGACATGCACATCGCTGTTTCTGTAAAACAACTCTTCATCACAGCACGATGCGTGTCTTGAAAGGTAATTATACTCTCTCGACAAATTGACCAGAGGTCGATGAAGACATATGAAGCGTGGGCAGTGATGAAAAACTTCGGCCAACGTTCCGTTTCAATCTTTGATACTTCATGGCCCTGCGTAGATTGCCATTTGGGCAATCTTGGACGATACAATCTTCTCGCTGAGCCCTCCTTCATTGTCAAATATCGACCTTTCGGGATCCGTTTCCTTTGACCTTTTCTAACTGATAGTATGGCCTCTATTTGCATAGGTATGTCCATAGGATATAGTCTAGGCTTATCCATTTTAGTTTTGTTTACGTTTAAGCTTTAAAGTATAAAAAAGTAAAAGAAGCAAAGTAAAAGGAAGGAACAATAAAGCTTACTATTTCATGAGTCGCACGCGATGGTCTCATATCCCGCTCATTCTTGTTTCTTTTTCACCTGCAAAATGGTACAAAGCTCGCGTAATTTCTTTTACAAACTCTTACTTACAAAGCAATCTCTTTCAAAGTCTGTAACGCTGCATACCGATCTAGGCGATCTAAAGATTGAAGTGTTTTGCGAGGCAGTGCCGCATACAGCCGAAGTATGATCAGAACGATTGCACACGAGATCAATGTATACTTACGCGAAACGATTCTCACAGAACTTTCTTGCACTATGCGCCAGCGGCTACTATGACAACAATCTATTCCACCGCAACATTGCAGGCTTCATGGTGCAGGTGAGAAAAGCAGAATGGTGGGGGAAGTTCTGGTATGGTAGGGTCTGACTCTGGAGACTCTCATAGACGGGCGATCCTACCGGCACAGGCAAAGGAGGCAACTCTATTTGGGGACGCAAGTTCAACGACGAAATTCGATCGACTTTGAAGGTATGGTCAATGGAACAGAGGAGAAGATGAGATGTTTAGAAAGTTCCAAACTTAGCATAACGCGCGAGGGATCGTATCCATGGCAAACTCGGGACCCAACACAAACGGATCACAATTTTTCATCACATACGCCAAACACCCCCATCTTGATACAAAATATACTGTTTTCGGAAAGTATGTGTGAAAGATATACAAGGGAAAGGCACATAGTTGTTATTAACCTCGCCGTTTGGTCAGGGTCATCGACGGTGCGGATACGACACTTGATGCGATAGAGAAAGTGCCGGTGGACGAGAAGCACCGTCCGATTCAAGATGTCCGTATACGCAAAGTTACCATCCACGCCAACCCCATTGCAGAAAAGGCATTGTAAATATATATACATAATTTTGCTCAAGATCATCGACGTACAATATTACGGAACAAGTTATTCTGATTACTAGCAGTGTTTGGAGATAAGTTCTGAGAGGAGGATGCAGAAGAGACGATGTGGCTCTGGGAGTAGGCGTATTCCGCAACGCGTTTGTAGCGAAAATCGCTGGTGCATGAGCGTTGCTAGCGAGATCGTGAGGAAAGAGAGAGAAAAAAGGGATGCGCGTCAATGTTAAACTTGCATGCTTACCGTTGACAGATGATAGCTCAAATTTTGTTCTGTAAGAGGGGATGGATAGAGTCGACGTTGCTGATAGTAGCTTCTCGTCCAAGAGGTTGACGAATTACCACTTTGCTGTATTCCATGGGTGGCCATTCTGTATTTTTCATTGACGAAATCAAGGAAGACATGTCGATTCTTTAAATGACGAGCTTGGTTTTACCTGGGCACGTGTATCATCAAAATAGGCAAATAATGCTCACATTTGGCAAAAATCGCTCTGAGGCAAATACAGACCCACCAATTTTTTATCATCTACTATTTGATCCATTTTTCCGCGACGATGCGATGTAATGTATAAATGAAAAACAAAACTGTTACTAACTATACACTGTGCCGGATTCAAGCACCAGGATGTACAAGGCATCCGGTTTTCTTGGTTTCTTGTGGAACAGTTCAAATGATCGACATCGAAGATCCAGATAATGGTACGCGGGAGAATCCATTATCGTCAGCAAAGAGAAACAGCTAGTTCTTTGTCCGTATTGACGATGTACACTTTTTCCAAAAATTAATATCGCTGCAATTTGTCGTTTTGGTGTATAAATGTATTATAAAATTTCACAAAATGCGACATTACTTTTGGGAAACATGTAGTGGCGTCATCCTTAGGCACTTTTGTCCTCGAGGAGAAGTCGCTACATAAAACAAACTCATAGCATCCTCAGCCCACAATCTCTTTTACCTATGAAGCCGCGTACATTGTACTGAGGAATAGGCAGACGGCAGCCGTCAGAAACAAGGAATGCTCGTCTTCCCTTCTGGCGATCTTGGTCGCCAAGTCATACGCAAATCAGTATCTTCATGCCCAAAAAGGTCGGTCTTCAAGGACGAGCAAGGATATGAAGACGCATGTATGTAAGCTAGAGAATACCTACGAGATGTCTTCCTTGTTGCAATGGAAATTTAAGAAGGATTACATACGTGGGAGATTGTATGCAAAGTTCAATCACGCTGACAGCCGTCTCATCCTCGGATTCCGGGACAGATATTTTCCCTCTTTTGCTGCCGTTCCAAATGTCACAGGATTTGACGAATGTCCTACATACAGCAGGAACCCATTGAATTGAAATCTCAGCCAAGAATTTTTATTCATATCATAGTCCTGCAATTCCCCTCGTTGATGTACAAGCATATTTGGTCTTACACACTCTTGCGTGGATATCAGTGCGTCCTGGTGAACCATTGTAGGTGAACTCGGTGTAATTTACTGCAAGCTATTCTACGTCAGCGCTTCCAAGCCATGAAACTCCAAAAGTTATTGTTGTTGTTGTTTTGGATCGCGCATGTTCCGTTGAGCTCGGAAATAACCAGACAACGTTGGGAATGGGCATATTCTTCTGTACGCCTTTTGCGGAAA
This sequence comes from Rhizomucor pusillus, assembly GCF_041956525.1. Classification (NCBI taxonomy): domain Eukaryota; kingdom Fungi; phylum Mucoromycota; class Mucoromycetes; order Mucorales; family Lichtheimiaceae; genus Rhizomucor; species Rhizomucor pusillus. The sequence continues at coordinate 230,562 of NW_027192157.1, read as the reverse complement.
TCATCCGTGCAACTCTGCTGTTGCTACGTATGTAACCATTTATGCTGTGAGGCATTGTTATCATCCTAGAGTCCTTTGTCGTCCAACGTTACCATTAACATGTGCTGGTACAAGTTTTCCTCTGTGAGAGGACATCGGTGCAGTAAGCACTTGGTGTGATGAGCTCACATCCAATAGTTCGGCGCTGCTGATAGCCGCTGCTCGTTGTAAAGGATTTTATCCCAAATATTTATTCCGAGTGTGTTGTTTTTGATACGGCAGATGTTTATTTAGAGTGACGGTTCTCCAAATGGGACACACATCTGGCTTAACGCTATTTATATGAAAGGTTTTTTTGCAGTTGCTTTTACGGCGCGTTTTCACAGAAACATATCGTGGCTACCCTGGAAAGGTTGGAAAAGTAAATGTCAATAGATACAATAGAAAGAAGAAGAAACAATTAGTCATGTCTTGTACTCACAGGCGGGGGCAACTCGTCATTATCAGGCTCACCGCTAAAGAAACCCGATCTTCCAGGGCCAAAACCACCTCGACCTGGGCGTGGACCCATTCCACGGCCAGGCACATTTCCGAAGGGCCCGATGGGATCAAAGCGTGCTCCAGGGGGAACAGCGCCTCTGTTGTACATGTTAGCATTGTTGTGGAACATACAGGGAGCATTGTTGAGGTTTACCTTGGTAAAGGCTGTGGACCTCCAAAGACATCTGATGATGGGTCGCGGCGTTGTTGTTGATCTCTAAACATAGGATGATCCGGACCAACAAACATACCACCGCCATCTCTGGAGACACACAGAGTTCCGCGTTAAGGCTTATTATCGAAATTTTAGTGATATTAAACTTACCCTGGCATCCGCAAGTTTCCTCCAAGAGGTTCTAGATCGCTGCGGCCGACGTTGTATGGTCTAAAGATGTACGCTGATGTTACAACGCTGATGAATTTCTCAATGTCATGCATTCATCTTACCCAAGCGCAGGGTCATCTGCAGATATAGGGTCATCGAATATGGGAGGACGCTGAGGAAGAGGTCCAGGCCCGCTGCCTGGTTCAGGTCGAGGGGGGGAGTTACTCGAAGGTTGTTGGTTGTTTCCACCTGATGGGACACTTGCCGTAGATGATCTGTATGAACAAATTAGTGTTGGCAATACATTCCTGGAACTAACAGAATTGACCGAATTTACGTCGTTGTTTCTTCATAACCTGGTTTTTGCAATCCAGGCATTAATCGCTGAATAACGTTGATTTTGTAAAGCACTGCTAAATCATTGAGCCGACTTGACGATATAAATCCATGCACAAGAGATTCAGTAGACTTGGATGGGTCATATGGGAAAAACGAAGATGATGTGTAGTCTTGGATGGCAATGTCCAGTGTTGCCGTCTTGTCGTCCTGTTGAACCCCGTTTCAGATGCCCATTGGACAAATTCATGCAGCTGTTCCCCAGACTTACCCCGATTGCGAGCCCATGGACTATCCATCGCTCTCCAAGCTTGAGAGATTTTATTACAAATGTCAAATTTGACTGCGGGTGACTGTATCGAAAGGCATAACTGTGGGGTCCATGTGCGTTCCATTCATCCGGAAGCTTTCGGACCGATCCATCACCCTCTAGATGACAAACCCAATTTGAGTATACACATTTTTCATGCCAATGCCAAACCTTGTTCTGGTCCGAACAGAAGCTTCCTTGCATTCTTTTTGGAAACCCCATCCCCCACGCAATGCATTATATGAAACTCTACCTTGTCTTGCGTCGTCCCCGAGACCTGCAAAGCGGAATCCCACCGCGAGCATCATTGCGTGTGTCGCTGCAGCCAGTGCGTCGTAAGGTGTTTGCAATGCATTTGGAACCGACTGCGTAATCGTGTGCAGCAACGCCGAAGGATCGAGTACGTTAGTTGCTCCTCCCATTTTGATCAGTACAACAAAAGGGAAAAAAGGTGCATGAACACAAGTCCACGTAAGCGCGAAGTTTAGCTCAAATTTGGGACCAGGCTCTCGTGAAATTGGTAAGAATACTTTAATTGAGCATGTTTCGACATTGAAGAGAACACATAGCAAATGATACTTGTGGTCTTATCTATTCACTTTTAAGCAGCAAGGTCTTTATTGTCACCATCGCACAGGGTTTTCATCACGCTATATTAGAGTTAACCAAGTATGGAATTTGGTCCAATAAACAAGTACTTCCATTGAGAATACTAGATCCGTATGATCTAGATTAAGGGTTTACTCAATCAAGCTGATACTAATCCCTTAAACTGCTGCGGGCCACACCATTGGCGTTGTAAGAAAAAACGTTCGCAATGCGCGGTGGTTACTGTAAAATGTACATTCTTGCACGGGTTAACATTAGTAAGCTTCTCCTTACGCCCGTTCTTCTCTCACTTTTTATCTGTTGTACATTTTCCTCCTTTCCTTTTGTATGATGGTCTACTATTGAGGTGCAGCGGGATGGTAGCGCCACAATGCAGGAAGATAGTGTGTAAAAGCTGGCACGCGGTTTATACGTTCAAATTTAGACATCAAACCATTTAGATCTAAGGATAATGAGTAATAATGAGTACTCCTGCTCTCGGACCAAAGTAAACTGTAAATACTCAAGAAAGAAAAAAGAAAGCATCCTTTTCCAGGGTCGAAAAGTCATCCGTTCACATGCGCCTAAATTTCTAGACAGTTTATTGTGCAAATGAACTGCTTTGCGCGATACTCGCGTATGCGCTGCGGCGCGACGTCACCTTGAGTTTTCTGACGCGTGTATTGGTTTCATTCTGAACATATGAGCTCTCTGTGTTGCAAAAATGACCGTAGCAGGCAGTGGCAAAACGGTTGCTATTTAACAAGTTAGATCCCCAAGCACGCTGCAGTACGGAGCATCCAGACAAAAGCCCTTGCTGCCTGCCTGTCCCTTTCTACTCCTTTTGAACGATTACGGAACAAGCCCTTTTTCCTTTTTGTCTCGACTCTTTTTTTGGTGCATTTCTTGAGTTTCCAAGCATTTAAGTTGCTTTGTTCTACCTCTCTTTTTTGTTCCTGCGCACCTTTCTTTTCCTTTTTCTTTCTCTCTCTCTTCTCCTTTATTTCTTCGGTGGTGAATGGTCACGATTGTTCTTCCTGCAAAACCAGGCAAACGATATCGTCCTCCAAGCATCGACGACGACGGCTCTGATGAGAAGCGCGGTGAAGGATCGACTAGCAAATTCACCAAGCTGAAAACGGGATTCGCCTTGTTTAGCAAATTTGCAAATTCCTTTTCATTCAATAACAATACAGAGAATCCGTGGCCAAACCCAACACAGCAGGAGCAGCAGGGCCACAAAAGACGGTCGTCTATCGGCACATTCTTCCAGTCTCTGTGCAATACTCGCGGTGAAAGCAACGACGATGCACTGTCCAAGCGACGGGGTAGCACCAACTCATTTGCCAACGATGCCATCTTTGAGCGATACCGCTATCGGAAACAGTCGCTATCACAAAGCAAGCTAGATCTCGGCCACAAAAAGCAGGCTCCTGAAGACGAACAGGAAAGTGATTGCGTTGAACGCAATGCATTAACAGCCCCTGGTTGCAGCGCTCCGCTTCCACGTGTAATTTGCTGGCAAGACCCTCTTCCAGGTATCCTCGTGAATAAGAGTAACAACAATAGCAAGAACAATACTCCAGGTCATCGGCACACCAGTTCAGCGGTATCCGTGCCTACAAATGTTGGCCACAAACGCAACAAGACGATTGTGCACGTTCGGCATTACTCGCACGTCTCGTACATTTCCTCCTCCAACATCACAGTCAACTCTGAGGATTTGACAGCTAAAGAATTTGCAGATATTGCTGGTATTAAGATTCTGCCTGAAGACGAATCATCGTCACCAAAGTGCTCTTCCTGCGACGAAGCCATGCTGTTTGCAGAGAGCCGGCGAGAGTCTACCTATAGCCACGCAGATGCGTCCAGCAGCGGCCTATCCGTTAACTGTGGTCACAACAACAACAACAACAACAACAACAACAACAGCAACAACAACAACAGCAGCAGCAGCAGCAGCAGCAGCAGCAGCAACAGCACACCCCAAATCTGGGACACTGCATTCTGGCGCGACCCTGTCGACTCTGGCATCAAACAACATCCTCCATCCACCTCCGACACATCAATCCTGCAGACTCTGAGACGAGAATCAAACGAACAGATCAATCAGCAGCCCACTGTTATCAAAAGGGGCCGCTTCGAGATACGTCTCGGCTCGCCATGACATTCCCGTTCCTTCCTTTTTTTCCTTTTTCGCCCGTTAATGCCATTGTCAATACTTACATCTTTTACCACCATTTCCGTCTGTCTCTGTTCTCTTCACACCTACAATCCCTCACGCTGCTTTTTCTTTCTATACTACTTAATGCCTTCTCTCTCACGTTTGCTTTTTTCTTTGTTTGTGTGTGCAGTCAGGTTCCTGACTACACTCACCTTGCTCAATTATTATTTTGATTGTAAATGATTGCATGGTTCGATTTTTTCTAAATACCCACCACTGTTTAATGAAATACTCCTTCACACGCACACTTTTATTTTCCTCTATTATTTCTTACATGTTGTTATATTTTCATTATTATGCATGTGCGCTGATAGTGGAAAAGGGGATAGAACAGAAAAGAAGAGGCGGGGTAATGTATGCAATGCACCGCTGCTTCGATGTCGCCGTGTGATAAGGTCGTCTATCAGTTGCTGCTATCTCGTGACCTGCGAGTATACTTGATCCCAGCAAATTTGCATCTCATGCATGAAGAGTGTCCCCCAAAAAGAAAAGGTTTACAAACTTGGAGTCGGGTCTGACGAGAACCAGGTCAGGGTCTACTTGTACTACCATTTACAGGGCTGTCTCTTATCGTCCCTTTGTTTTTTGCTTGTATGGAGAGTGAAAGGGCTCTTTTTTCAAATCCGGGTTTTGCTGCTGCTGCATTCTTGTACTTGCTAATTATTCTATTTACAACGCCTCGTTGCTTTTAAATCCACTCGTCGGAAATAGCTGTCAAAACATTAATTAATTACTGTTCCCAGTTTGTTACGCATTTCGATCTAGAACCAGTCATGTCCAAAAGAGGTTCAACTGCTACTACTGGATACCTCTCGCCTTCATCCTGCATTTTGGCAAAGCTTTGTCTTCCTATCAAGTGAAGAGTATTCTGTATGTATAAGATTTTAAAACATGGCTGCTCGCTGCTGTTTATGATCCAAAGTGATCACAGCTGATTTGTCTATGAGCATGGCTATAAACAAACGCAGCTTGCAATGATATTTGGACGAAATGTACATAACGTACAAATATATAGGTTACTCGTATCATGGCGATACGAACACGCACGTTATTGCCTTTAACTTTGGCCGCTTTCATTATATTGACAGCTCATCTCATCATAGCAAATTAAATTCGTTTATTGCTTCAATCGCAGGCCTCTGGGAGACTGATAGCGTCTGCTAGGTGAGTCAACTAAGCCGCACAGTTAGCTTCAACGTACAGAAACATGATCCGATAGCATTGCATTTCTACTATTGAAACTTACCTGGATCTATGCCAACGACCCCGGTGCTTTGAATCCGCACAGCATCCAAATTCTATGGCAGTTTAGATAAATGGTACATTCCTCTTTGCCAAGCGCCTATATCCATGTTTCGGGGGAGCTCTTGTAATCCATTCCTTGTCGACGGATATTGCTCTGCCACGATATTTGTTAGCTACTACATGCATCCAAATCTTTTAACAAATCATTATTTGACTTCGGTCTTTCGAATATAAATACGTACGCCATGTAGGCATCGGTTCGTATAACTACAGGCTCGTTCGACTGTTTCCAGAGATTCTTGTTTATCTTACTTGGGTAGGTCGTCCCGTAATATTGCCTTAACGCAGTGAAGATGTCGAGCGTAGTTGTGGTCCATCGGCTTCTTTAGCTTCGTGCCTATCTTCATCCTTGTAGCGGATTTCAACGCTGTTGCTGATACAGTTGAGCGCAGTCTGATCTTTTTTCTGCACCTACAGGTTCTCGACTGCAGAAGCCTGTCAATATTCTAGTGCTCGGAACGATCAAATATCAAAGAGACGAATACCGGAAGCACCATAATGCCATCGACGTCGTTGGACGTGATCGACATCGATAACCATACCTTGCCAGTTTTCGAAACGTCGCGTGATCGCATAATTGTCGATGATAATATGCTTAACATTTTCCTGGATTCTACACCAGCAGACAGACATATTAGTTTACATGTAATTGACATTTGCTGTAATACACACACTTGAGGAAATCCTTGAGATCTTCAGGATTTTTACTGAAGTCAGCATAATTTATCGATACCATGGACACAGGTTGATTTTGATGCGTGCGGATATATCTCAGCATTTCTGTTTGAAAAAGTCACTATGCTAAACATGAACGTTGCATCTTTTCTTTACGCTGTACGTTTCCTTGGCATCTGCCAATTTGGTAAGTTCGACACTGTGAGCCATATCCTGACATGCGATGCAATCCAAGGAGTTAGACAACGGAGAAACAAACACAGCATCTGAACTGGATCGTTGCTTCAAGATGCAGACTATCTTCTGCAGACAATCGATCCTTGATTTGGTCTTATTATCGAGCCAACGGCGTGGTCTTTCAAGGCTTGGATCATCGCAGGCGAACCAAACCAGGAATCTGCAATCGCTGCGACATGATTGAAACCATGGCTCCAGTAAGCGACAGACTGTAAGATATCGTCTGGTTGGGGTACTGATAATCGAATTTCTTTGGATTTGGATCACCATTGAAGTCGAGGTTCACGATAGCAGTAGCTTCCAGAACTTATTGCAAATCTCATCCATGACGAACAATCGCCTCACTCTCGGCTGCACGCTTGATCCTTCGGCCTTCTTTACATGCTTTCTCTTTGGCTCGACTGTCATTAAACTCGGCCGGTTGTTCAAACCGCCGGGTCCACGGCAGCACTTTCTGGCAGATTGAGACGCGCCGAGCTATCAGCTGCTTGTGGCTCAACTACTTTAGAATCCGAAACATTACGTTCGCCTAGGAGGGCGGTACTATGTAGCGATGTGTGAAGAGCTAAATGTATGGCAGAATCAACAACATAATTAGCTTGCTGATCTGTTTGCTACTTCCATTTTTGCTTCTACCGGATACCCATCCTGACAGGTACATCTTTGTTTATTTCAGAGGCTTATGAATCAAAAGGACTTTTTAGCAGGAATGCCTAATCAGTTCTATTCCGAGGTTCCATCGTTTCCAAGATTTTACTGTAAAGATATTGCTAAGTATATATTTATGTATCGAGGAGCTTTGTTTGTTTCCACAATATGCGCGGTGTCCTGCTAGTTGTAATGGACAGCCGGTTGCTAACATCATACTAGTTTCAAAGTGACCACATCGGGCTCGAAGCGCTGTAAACAAACGCCGTAAGCAATTAGTTTTGGACAGGATGTTCACATAGCGTGTTTGGTGTGAAGAAATATACGGGATATCCGTAACATAGCAATACAAGCACGTATGTTTTGAACTGGTTGCGGCGCTGTCGCAGTTCCGACTGCTAAGTGAGTTGCTTGGCGGCAAAGTCATCAAAAGGATGCGGCTCCAGTGTTTGTGTTGACAAGGTGTTGCGCGCCGGTTCCTTCCGCAATGTGTATGCAGCGATGGGAGGCCACAGAGGCCAGTCAGGTAACTGTGTGGCGGTCCGACTCAACACTTCTTTGAACCGCCTTTCTCTTCTTTTCAAAGCTGGTGGCGGAAAAAGACAACGTGAACAGCGATCAGCTGCCACACACATTGCAGTGTAGGGACAACCATCTGATGTAAATAGACTTGCAGACATGAAAGAAAGACAACACGTTTTTTACAGGTAGACTACTGTATATTTACTTACGAGTCTGGAACATGACAAATATGCACGAACGTCCAGAGCATTGGCACGGAATGCGTGCCTTCTTCCAAGCGAATGCTCGCTTCGCACGAGGACATTTCCCTGTGTCACCATCGGGCATCAAAGCATTTGTGTTTTGTTTCACCATCATTTTCGTATGCAAAATAGCTACAGCGCATACCCGATCGGATAAATAGGCGTCTTGCAGCGCGTGTGCATGTAGGGGCATCCACAGCAACAGCGAGCGTGAATGGGACCAAGCTGAACCCGGTCGTATTTGTGATAGTTTCCGTGGCTGTTTAGGGAGAAACAAGTTGTAACCAAAGACTGTGTAAGAATATATACACACGTAGAAAGACAGACTGCAACAGCCAGGTCCGTGATGGAACCGTCCGCGGGGGAGCGCTCAGATGGGGGGTGGGAGGGAGTGGGAATGGCGCGCGCGCAACACCGACCGGAGAGCCAAAGTTGCCACGAGAGAAAGACAAAAAGATAGTATATTGTATTTGGCATTGTATGACTTGACGTAGTGCGAAAATCGATTACTCCCCGTGCGTGCGGAGTGCTACTGTGTATCGGCTCACAAGGGATGTGTTCCTCCGTGTTATAGTACTCTTTCTCTCTCTCTTTTGTGCATTCTCCCCCTTTTGTCCTACGATCGATAATGAAGAGAAATGTCAGTGTGTCGCTCGAAGAAGAAGCAGGGAACATTGCTTGTTGCAAATATACTGGGCTGTCAGGACCCGTGAAAAATATAGCCTGACCCATATATCACCAACAAGCTGTCTGTCTCCTTAGCACTTCCCGGGAATATCTAGCCGTGTTCTCATACTCAGGCTGGCGTGGTTCTTGTCCAGAAATGAGAGGTTGCTTTCACATTTGGGAAGTGAGGCACGAGGTTCCTCAATTGTTGTCACACGGCATCCTCGGATCGGCAACGATTCCTTTAGCAGTCCTCAAGAGTACATGGACATCGCTTGCAAAGAAACAGCAGGGGGTTAGTACAATGATCAGAGGGAAAAGACACAGTCGGGATGGGCATCTAGGTGCATCAACGAAAAATTGCCGTGGTTACGATCGCGCGTTGCAGCAGCAGCCAATGAATCGGATTGGGGAACGGGGGGGGGGGTGGAACTGGTCCTGGGGGGAGTGGGAGAGAATGATAATATGAGGAGGAGGTTGCAAGTGAGACTGCACAAAAAAAAAGTAAAGCGGCGTGGCGCCACGGTCCGGAATAAGCAACCGCATACAGCAACAGGTCACGCTCTTCAGGGTTATTCCGGACATCAACCTTTATAAAGCTGTCTGCTAGCTTGTTCTTTTTTTCTTTTCTCTCCTCAGCTTGTTGTTCACCCTTTTACAAGACCAGCCCCACCAGGATGTTGAGTGTCTGCCACGTCGACGCCTTATCTTCGCCGTACACGAGAAAGAGAAAGCGGCTCAAGGTCCCCAACGCTTGCCATGAATGCCGCCGCAAGAAGACAAAATGTAACGGGGAGAAACCGTGCACCCGATGCATCAAGCTCAACATTGACTGTCGGTATGTGCCTTCCCCAAAGCAGAAATTTGGCAGCCAGACCTCGCAAAAAAAGACGGCCGATAAGACGGGAAACAACAGCGCTTCATGCATCACCGTAGAATCCATAGAGGAACGTCTTACTGTCATCGAGGATATCTTACGAGCACTTGTCAAGGATGGCAACCAGGCACACCGCTCGCCTGTTTTCGGAACCTGCGCGCCGTCCGGCGGGTCATATTACACGCATCGTGGCCAAAATTGGCAACAAGCACGAGGCGAACAGGTCATAGCGCCCACACCGAGGAGACCTCAAGAGGAAGACTACTACAACCATTATCATCATCATCATCATCACCAGCAGCAGCCGCAGCAGGAGGATGAGGAACAACAGCAACAGCAACAGCAACAGCAACAGCATCGTTATCTGCCTCCTCTGCGAGCCTCTGTCAGCGCAAGCAGCACCGGATCCACATCATCGTTAGCGTCAATTACATGCCCTTCTATCAAAAATCTTTTGAACGACGACAATGTCGACATTATCTTGCCGGGTGTGGCGACGTTGCCTACTCCACCTCCAACTGCAACTTATTTTTCGAAGGAGCCTCCTAAATCAGCATTCACTTTGCCCTATGAAGCTGACCAACACGTTCAAGCTGCTGCTTCTGCCATCGTTTCTATGATGTCCATGTAGACCTTTTTTTTCTGTCTTCTTTACTTTTACTCATATCTTTTATTCATTTTTTTATCTCTACCTCTATATCTTTCCCCTTTTTTCACTTCACTCATGCTTTTCTCCTTTGATGGATTCAAAGGTTCTGCTTATGCTGGTCATGGTTGAGCTGTATATCCAACAACATACTATTCCCCTTAATCATATACCCTTTCTCAAACACACCACAGTTGCTCTCCATTTTTTTACATTATACTCAAGTGCCTTATATGAAGATGAAGATCGATGATGATGATATGTGAACACAGACTTGAAACCATGAAGAAAATAAAACAATGAACAAGCATTACCGTTAGTTTCACCGCGCTTTCCATCCCTCCTCCCGATTGTTGTCGAATTTTCCGAAAAGGGGGTGCCCGACGGGGAGGAGTCAATAATATATGCGTGACCGACTGGTGGGAGGAGACACGCGGTCAGCCCAGCTTTCACAGCAGCCTTTTTCTCTTCTGAAACACCATGCCACAAAGTGATCAGAGCCACCCCTTTGCAACGTTCCCTGCCACTCCCGGAAAGGGACTCAACGGTCTCCGTCCTTACTATACCCCGGGCCTGACAACCGACAACTATACAGCATTCGCAGGCCAGCCGCCAACCGCTCCCATTTCATACTATGCAGCTGAAAACGACGATCTGATCGATTCGAGCGCGGCTGCTCGAGAACTCGTCAACTTCAGTATATTAAAGTACTTGACGACCGCTATCAGCTGCCCCTTTGATGTATCAAACACCTTGTTGCAGGTGCAATACTTGCCTAGAGAAGACGCGGAAGTATCTGAGACGATGACCCAGCCAAGTAGCGACAATGGTCAGGAAGAAGACGAAGAAGAAGAAGAGTATGATCCATACGGAGCAGCAGAAGAAGAAGAGGATGAGGAAGAAGACTCTGAAGAGGAGGAGGAGTTCTTTGACGACAGTAAGCGACGACGACGCAGATCATCAACGCAGGCACCAGGTCCCTCCGGCGCAACACTTGACTACACCGACCCAGAATTCTCGCAGCAGATGCCACTTGATGAGAGCGGATACATTGTACGAAAGAGTGTGTACGATGACGACACTCGACCATCTTATCAGATGAAGCCGATCGAAGGAGGAGTGTGGCAGGGAATTGGGCGGTTAATGAAGCACCCACACGAGGGCTGGCGGGCGCTTTTCAAGGGACAATACACCAATTGGGTGTATGAGATTTTACACTTGTTTTTGCAACCAACGTTGGAAGGTTCACTCAACGACATGTTTGATCTTTACGACGACACCATCCCGCTTGTCCATTTGGATCGCGTCGGTCCAAACCTTGCTACGCTTGTCGGCAGCAACTTGATCGTCGGCTTCATACTGAGTCCGCTGGAATTGGTGCGAACTAGGTAAGTTTTTTTGCGAGTGGGACGTGGAGGATATGACATCGATAAAATGACATGTATATCCTGCCGCTAGACTTATCGTACAATCTCACTCGCCGCTCCACCGCAAATACAAGGGTCCATTGCACGCACTCCGTACGATTATTGCAGAAGAGGGCGGCTTAGGAGGATTATACCTTTCGCACAATCTCGTACCTACACTACTTTATCACACTATCACGCCATTGTTACAAAACACAACCCCTTTGATTATCGACCGAGTGTTTGGAATCTCTGCAAGCGATTCGCCGTTTTTGTACAGCCTTGCAGAGCTCGGCCTCAACACTCTAGAAATCCTGATCACTCTCCCTCTTGACACGATCCGCAAACGTATGCAGTGTCAGATCCGGTCTCGCACACCAGGCAACAAAAGATTCGAAACAGTCGTTGCATTGCGTCCTGTGCCTTACACCGGTGTTACCGATGCGTTGTACCGCATCGTCAAAGAGGAAGGAGGACGACGCAGAAAGAAGGGTAGTAGCAAGAAGAAGGCCAGCAAGAACATCCTGCCTGGATGGGGACTGCGCGGTCTATACCAAGGATTCAGCATGAAGTTCACATCCAACGTCATTTTGTTTATACTTCACGCTGTCAACGGCATTGAAGGTATATGTGGGACACAATGCTTGTCCAGAGTAACGTTGCTAACATTTGACGATGGAATAGACGATTACTATGAAGATTTCTAGGTGCAAAACGCAAAAGACTATATATCATATATTGTAAAACATAATTTAGCTATAGAAGCAGCAGGAGAACTGTATACAAACACACACACGATAATACAATGTTTAGCGTAGATGAAAGTGGGGAAATCGCAGGGATGATAATGAAAAAAAAAGAACAGGCGCAAGGCGAGGAATAGTAAGGAGGAGAGAGTAAACTTCTATTTGTCTTCAGCCGCGGCGGCAGCTTCTCGTTTGCGAGCAGCACGACGATGGAGCACTCGCTTGCCAAACTTCCAAATTTCAGTGAATGCAATGTATACAAGGCAGGAAGCAGCAACCATGCCCCACTCCCAAGTGATGCCCTTGTGCTTGAAAACGACCGTGTTGAGGCTATATACATCATCATTCAGTTTCATCTATAATTATCAGCACAAATAAGATTCATCAACTTACACAGGCACGTAGAGCACAATGATGCAGAGAGCCATGCATCCGGCAAAGGACCACAGAAGATAGAAGTTTTGCTTCTTCTTGAACCAAACCTTGTATGTCCAAATCGGGTTGACAAGGTCGCGGCAAGTGAAACCATGCAGCAAAATCATGACAGTGAGTGCAGTGAATACAGCACCGCGGGCCTTGAAGACGACTTCACAGGATTCATTGTACCCATGGTTGCAGTCGTGACCGAGTTCTCCGCCTCCGTAACCATAAACAACGACGATAAAGTTGAGCAAGCAGATGACGCCCATCATGATACCATAAAAGAACAGATCGGCGAGATTGGAGCGTGAGAAGAGACCCTCGTTGGTCGGACGAGGTGGCACAAGCATCTGCTCGGGGTGCACGGGCTCCAAACCTAAACTCATGGCGGGCGGGGAGCTGGTCAAGATATTGTTGAACAGAATCTGGATAGGGGTCATCAAGAACACCGGCTGTCCCTGAGTGTCAATGAATCCGAGACCCAGAATAAGCGGCGTCACTTCGGCAACGTTTCCGGAGACCATGTGCACAACAAATCTCGAGATATTCGCAAATACACGCCGGCCTTCTTCGATAGCCTTGACGATCGTAGCAAAGTTGTCATCGACGAGCACGATTTCGGCTGCTTGCTTGGCGACATCCGAGCCATTCTGACCCATCGCGATACCGATATCGGATTCCTTCAGACTGGGACTGTCGTTCACACCGTCGCCGGTCATACCCGTGATGCGCTGGCGTCTGTGCAGTGCTTCAATCATCTTAACTTTGGTGTCAGGGCTGCAGCGAGCAATCACAAGAGGCAGCTCAGGCAGTGCATCGATTTCCTCGACTGTCAGCTTATCAAACTTGCTAGCCGCCATGACGAGTTCACGGTCTTCACCTCCTTCCTTCAAGCCATAGTCGTCCGGTAAGATGGCGACTTCGCGAGCGATAGCGGTAGCAGTGGCAATGTGATCACCCGTGAGCATGTGTACCGTGATACCAGCACGGTGGCATTCCAGCACAGCGTCGCGAGATTCAGCTCTAGGTGGATCGTAGATACCGACGAGGCCCAGGAAGGTCATGTCTTGTTCGATATCTTCACGCTTAAAAGTGTCTGCATCGACGTTACCCTTAGCCTTGACTTTGCGCAAAGCCAGAGACAGCACACGAAGACCGCCCTTGGCCAAATCTTCGACGCGAGGCAAAACGAGGTTCTCGAGCTCTTCGGTGGACGAGGAGACGACATCATTTTCGCTGGAAGTCTGGTAGTTCACGCAAGTGCTGAGCACACGTTCGGTGGCGCCCTTAATGAAGGCATAGTAGGTTCCATCGGGAGCTTGACACAGGATACTCATGCGCTTGATAGATGAGTCGAAAGGATATTCGGCAATCAACTTCCAGTTTTCTCCGGCTTTGGCGTTCTTTGTCAGTGACGGTTTGCCCATTTGCAGTTTGTGTGCAAATACTTGAAGCGCGATTTCAGTAGGATCGCCGATACCGATATATTCACCTGTTTCCTTGCTCTTGCGCACCTCACTCATGTTACACAGGGCAGCGTTGAGCAGCATGTTGCGCATACCGGGAGAGCACGAGTCCTTGGAGATGTTCTCGTTGCTTGTTTCCGATGTCACGTCGCCGGTGATATCAAAGCCAAGGCCTCCCACCTTGAAAAATCCTTCATCGGGTCGCCACAACCGGGTAAGCACCATCTTGGATTGAGTCAAGGTACCAGTCTTGTCTGAGCATACGTTCGTGACAGCACCCAACATTTCCAAAGCAGAGATCTTGCGGACGAGCGCGTTCGCCTTGGCCATACCGTGCACACCGAATGCTTGAGTGAGCGTGACAACAGCTACGAGGGCTTCTGGGATAACGGCAATAGCGGTGGAAATGGCGTACAGGACACTTTCGTCGCCGAGCTGGAACTTTTGTGTGGAGAATACTATAATAACGGCAAGAATGGCAATAGCGAGGAGTACAAAGGCCATCTTGTCCAGAGAGCGTTGGAGCGGCGTCTTACGGTTGTCGTCGCTGTTGAGCAGACGCAAAGCGATTTTACCGATTTCAGTGTTCATACCAGTGGCAGTGACAATAGCTAATTAGAGTGAAACGTTAGAGATCAATATGTTCTTGTATAAGGTCTTATGTAGTTATTGTTTACCTTTTCCGCGTCCTTTGGTCAAAACGGTGCTAGAATAAGTCATGTTGACACGATCACCCAGCGGGATATCTGCTCCTTCAAGGGTATCCGTACTGAGCATTGTTCACTGTAAGCAAAACTCTGATTGCAATAACTCGATTTTTTTTTTTACTTACACCTTATTGACGGGAACAGACTCGCCTGTCAAAAGGGCTTCATCAATGTCCATGTTGAAAGATTCGATGATTCGACAATCGGCGCCAACAACATCCCCTGTCTTTAAAATGATGATATCGCCTGGAACGAGTTCGCGAGTGGGAACGGTCATGGCCTGGCCGTTGCGGACGACTTGACTTGTCGGTGATGCCATCTGACGGAGCGAATCCATGGTTTTTTCGGCTTTGAATTCTTGAGCGAATCCGACACCAGCATTCAAGAACATGATGGCACAGATAACGCCTCCTTCAACCCAGTCCTTGAAGACGAAGGAGACAACCTATTCAGGATTGAGCGTTAAGCATCATATTTTAATCCACATTGTTCTTGTTCGCTAATCGCTTACCATTGCAATAAGTAAAATGACGACCATGATGTTGAGAAACTGTTTCAAAAGTAGCTTGAACGGATTAACACCGCCCTCGCCTTCCATTTCATTGTAGCCACTTTCAGCCCGACGTGATTCGATTTCGCTTTCGGGAAGACCATCCTCGAGATCCGACTTCATGAGTTTTGCAACGGTATCCAGATCCATGGTATGGTAGGGAGGACCTTCAACCCGTTCTCTCTCGCGTCCTTTCCGGCGCCGCTTGACGAGACTCATCTTTTTCATGAGCACGCTGCGCACGGATCGTGCATCAAACGACATGCTACTCTGGCCGGTAGACGATCGAGTCAGAGCTCGCTGGGTGATCTTCTCGTGATTCGCATGGTTATTAGGGTGGCCGGATTGGTCTGCAAATGTAATAGTCGTGTTCTGTGCGGGCTGCTGTTGCTGTGGTTTGGTATCCGAGCTCATAAGGAAAATGGAGCATACGGTTGGGGTAAGAAGGAAAAGAGTGAAAAACCCCCACGCTATTCTTATATTTTTTTTTTCATTGCCTGCTGCTGGTTTCTGAAACTAACGAGCCAACTTTTCGCGGTATTTCATCTCCGAAAACAGGATTTTGTGTTGCTCGACACCAACTTCGCCAACCAACCTTGCCTTTTTTGGATTGCCAGCAGAATCTTCTGATCTTTCTGGTTTCTCCACAGACTCCACTTGTTTCCATGACATAACTTTTTCTTCGCTCAGCGTTCAACTGGTTTGACAAAAACAATGATAGTTTCGGATAAACGGTTAAGAAACAATGGAATTCTTGGTATCGAAATCAAGGTTCGACGATCTTTAGAAGTGTCTCTTTAGGTTGCAAGGTGCGTCCTTTGATCTGTTTCAGGGCTTAAAAGTCTTTCAAGCAATTGTCCAAAGCGTACAATGCCCAGCACCGCATTCGCTGGAAATTTTGGGGGTCACAGCTTTGGGGGTACGCTACCGTCGAACAAATCCATTGTTCGTGAGTTTTCCGGTACGACACTTCCGATTTTCCGTAGCAGCTCTCTTTATCTTCTGCGATAACGTGAAACACCGCACGTCATCGAAGCCGAAGAAATGATTCATAAGCAGAGATAGTTAAACCGAATCATATAATATAGAAAACGCATTTATAACGTGCTCGATCAGCCACGCGGCTACATCGTGTCGACAAACTCATTACTACCCAAGGCGTTGGTAACTACGACCAAACATCCGCACCGACCCATCGAACGCGAAAAGAGTACAATATCACATTAATGTGAAATACAGGTATCGAATGCAAACATGATTGGTTCCCCATATGTATGTATCTTTGCATTTTGATCAAACAGAAAATGCTGCTGTTTCTATCCCGCGTTTGCTTCCGCTGCTGCTGTAGATAAGGTTTCCGGTAACATAGATTTACCCTTTACAGCTCACACCGTTGCGTTGCAAAGGTATGCAACTGATTGATTATATCGGTAATTTATCTGTTGAATCTTTTATTTGAAAGACGGTACTTGCTTTATATGATTATCTACACACACGCACGTGTGTGTCACCATTGTACATACCTATGAACTTCAGCTGTCTGGGCTTTGCAAGGCACGTACTAGAACCTTGTGGATCCACACAGAATTGCCATACACTGCCCACGTTTTCTTATTTTATTTTCACACCAATGTTTGTCCGCAGGATATATAAATTAAACAGATAAGTGTTATTGTTGTTGTAACAATCCAACCAGATGTAGGTTGCTAGGGAACCATACAGATCACAGATCAGAGAATGTTACTTTACATGGATAGCTCCAATAGATTGCCATGGACAGACATGCTGTGACAATGTGTGTTACAGTGTACTTGTCCCGAGGGAACCGCCTAAATCGGGTACTTACGTATCCTTTTGGTTGATATGTGAACATACTCGACCAGCGGCGGCAAAAACAGTTCATCCGCTGAGTGAGGACGATGTTTTGGCTCCCACGCAACTGGTCGACGACCGCAAACATAGCCTGTCTCCAAAATCTGCCAAATCCGCATAACAGGAGCTACCTAAACTTTAGACAGAAGCACAGGCGGAATTCCTTTTTAAAAATCGAGAAAGGTCGAATAACTTGCAGAGTCAGGAGTCATTCCCGCTGCACAATTATCTTTGATACCAGAAACTTTCATAAAAGCGTTTCCTCCGAATATCGTGCTTTACTACAGAAAAGATATTTTATTCCCAAATTAAGTCATACGAGGACATGAGACACTGCGCCATCCTTGCCATTGGAGCTTTGTTGACAGAACCATTCCATTTTTGTATTGTTACTGCTACGATCTAAGCATTGTCAAGCGATTTCTCTTGTAGTCGAGCAGCAAATGGAACGCTTATATGCAGCTAGTTCGTACTTTGTGATTTTTTACATTGTCTGAAGCAGGACAGGATACAGAATGAGCAACAATTTGGTGGTTTGATCGTATTGGTGCAGAGTGAGGGGAAACGCACGGACCGACACCGAACTGGGACTGCTGTGAGTCACGCACGTCAGGCACCCGTCGAAAATGTGCGAGACCGCCAATTGACGGGCGCTTGATTCCGAAATCACTCTCTCCCGTAACGTCCATGGACGATCTCGTGCCACTTTTCACTAAAATCGGCTTGTCCGAGCAGAAAGCAAAGGACACTGCAAAGAACAAGAAGCTCGCACCAACGCTGGAAGTCGTCATTAAGGAGGCCAAGGCTGAGGAAGGGTGCGACAAGGACGTCGGCAACTTACTATACCAGCTCGCGTCGACCATTACCAAAGACGCCATGCCGCACCGCAGATACATTGTCGAGAAGATTACCTCCCGCGATTTGAAGACTGCCGACCAAGTTTCAGGTAAGCTGCAGAGTTTCGAGATGGATCGTGGAAAAATACAAGGCTGATTGTAAGTGATCCTCTTTAGCGGCCATCAAGTTTGCTGAAAACTGCACCGACTCTATTAACACTGAAGCATTCAACGAGGCAACCGGTGTTGGTAAGTGAATATAACTCTTGAATGGGTAGGGCTGGAGAGTATTCCTCTCTTACATTCTTTGTCTTTCTAGGTGTCGTTGTCACTCTTGATCAGATCAAAGAAACAGTTCAAAAGTACATTGAGAACAATAAGGATAACATTGTTGCCAATCGTTACAAGACTCTCGGCCCCACTCTTGCAAATACCCGAAAACTTCCCGAACTACGATGGGCTGACGGTGGTGCAGTAAAGGATCAAGTCGAATCTCAGTACTTGGCACTTTTGGGTCCCAAGGATGAACGCGATGCTCCCCAGAAGAAGAAGAAGGAGAAGAAGGAAGCAGCTCCGAAGAAGAAGGCTGAAGAGGCACCCAAGGAGGTCAATCTGACAAACATGTTCTTCGAGGGTGAGCTTGCACGCCTGCATAAACCTGGTGGCAACAAGCAGATCAAGCCGGAGCTTATGGAAGAACATCTGAAGGCGACGGGTGGCAAGGTTGTCACGCGATTCCCACCGGAACCTAACGGTTATCTTCATATCGGCCACGCGAAGGCTATAAATGTCAACTTTGGTTACGCAAAAGCCCATAATGGCATCTGTTATCTGCGCTACGACGATACGAATCCGGAAGCTGAGGAAGAGAAATACTTTACGTCCATTCTTGAAACCGTTCGATGGCTCGGTTTCGAACCATACAAGATTACTTACTCCAGTGATTACTTCCAAGAACTTTACGACTTGGCTGTCAAGCTGATCAAGAAGGGTTTGGCTTATACCTGCCAGTGCACTGGAGAGGAAATCCACGCCCATCGTGGCGGAGATAACGGAGGACCGCGCACTGCATGCGTCCATAGAGATAGACCCATCGAGGAGACTCTGGACCAGTTCCAAAAGATGAGAGAAGGACGATACAAAGAAGGAGAGATTACTTTGCGTATGAAAATGGATTTGGAAAGCGGTAACCCGCAGTTCTGGGATCTCATTGCTTACCGTGTCATGTACACTCCTCACCACCGCACTGGCTCCGATTGGTGCATCTACCCGACCTACGACTTCACCCACTGCTTGGTCGATTCATTTGAAAATATCACCCACTCGCTCTGCACAACTGAGTTCAGACAGTCTCGAGAAAGCTACTATTGGCTTGTGGATGCCGTCGAAGTTTACAAGCCCGTCCAGTGGGAGTTTGGTCGTCTTAGCGTTACAGGTGCTTTAACGTCTAAGCGTAAGATTCTTAAGCTTGTCAACGAAGGCTACGTCCTCGGCTGGTAAGTTTAAATGCACGCCACATCGTTTGTTAATCAGCTCACTAAACTCTGGAATATAATTGTAGGGATGATCCTCGTCTGTTCACCCTTGTTGGTATCCGAAGACGCGGTGTTCCTCCTCAGGCCATCAACAACTTTGTTTTGGAACTGGGTGTCACTACAGCCAAGAGCACCATCGATGTCACCCGTTTCGAGGCCAAGGTCAGAGACTACTTGGACAAGACTGTGCCGCGTACCATGGTCGTTATGGAACCCATCAAGGTGACCATTGAGAATCTGCCTGATGACTATGTCGAATGGGTCAATGTTCCCAACATGCCCCGCAATCCCGATATGGGTGAATACAAGGTGCCGTTTACCAAGGTCCTTTACATTGATGCATCCGATTTCAGAGAACAAGACTCCAAGGATTATTACCGTCTTGCACCCAACAAATCTGTTGGATTGCTTCACGTCAAGCGTCCTATCCGATGCGTTGATGTCAGGAAGGACAGCAACGGCAAGATAACCGAGCTCGTGTGCCATTACGAGAACGAGGGAGAATTTAAGAAGCCAAAGACTTACATCCACTGGGTTGCTGAGGCTCCCCAGTTCAACTCTCCAGTCCAGCTGGATGAAGTGCGCGTATTCGAGCCCTTATTTAAATATTCCAACCCAGACGACGCTCCTGGCGGTTTCTTGAACGGTGTCAACCACGACTCTTTGCAGGTCGTCAAGGGCGCGATCGCAACTGTTGGTATCTATGAGCAGATCAAGAACTGGGCACGTGACACCACTGGCCGCGATAAGGAGAGCATGCGATGGCAGTTTGTCCGCACTGGCTACTTCTGTCTGGACTACGACACTGTGTTGGATACTGACAAGATTCGCGACGGTCAAGTCAAGGAGGGTATTCAGAAGCTTGTAGTCAACAGAACGGTCACCTTGAAGGAAGATGCCGGCAAATAATCCTCTTCCTTTCTTCCAGATGGATCCTTTTCCTTTTGTTTCATTTACAAATCATTGCAACATTTTACATTATTAAATCAGATAAGCGTTTTTCATTTGATGCGTTTGGTCAATTAATTGCATTGAGGGAGATTTACATTGCTGATCTAGTCATTACAACAAGCTTGAACGGTATGTGTAACAGTTACATCGCTTTGCTCCGCGGAACGAGCATTGACATATGTTTGTCAGCGAAATCCCTTCCGGGCGTATACGATGGATACTATAAGCACTCAATTGGCATGAGGAAAATCATCATGGAGATATCAGCTTGCGCAGAAAACCGCGGTGGATCTAGATGTAGATGTAGATGCAGATGGAAATGAAGCAGAGTGCTGAATAGATGACGTGATCTGAAAACATCACACTCCATCATAAATTTCTCGAAGGTGCATATTGAAAAGACTATACCCTGTTGTTACAGTTTGAGTGAGATTTACGCGCAGCTCCCATTAGCCACGTTACTGTAATACATAGCAGTAGTAGGGGATCATCACATCCCGTCCCAGACTGCTTGCGTCAGTAACAAGATCAATATAGTGAAAACAGCAGTTTGCATATTTCAAAAACGTCTCTCAGTAGTTTAACATAAACTATACACTGGAGCAATATTATAATATTAACCAAGATTTCCATGACAAGAATGAGTAGTCGAACTTTTGTACATAATGAGACAGGCTTTTTTGCAAAGTCAACATACCAGCGAGCGTTGCTAATGGTTGCATCATTCTTTTGCTGCTTGCTATCATCTTTCCCGGGAGAGCGCCTTAGCGCATCAGGAAATCTATATTTTCGTCGAGGCTCTCAAATTCAGATCTCTGTAGCATACGTCGAGTTTCCCTGCAATGTGCACGGACCAGCCCACGCATTGATTTAGACGCCGATATATCGTTGGCCTGGAATGGCCTGCTGCTTTTCATTAGCTTCATCTGATAGTATCCATAAAGGCAGTGGAGATAGTCTTATCAAGGTCTTTGCATGTCTTTTTTTTAGGGATATTGCTGTAGAAGAAAGCGAGCTAAATGGAAATACCAAGTTCAACACAACGGACAATTTGCGTGTGCATTTAATCGGGTTGAGTTTGGTCTCCCGAAACTCATTCTTGCACCGCGTTTCCCACAATGTCAGTGAACGATCACGCTGAATCTTTCGATCTTCCAGACTACGACGAAATAGAACCGAACCTACCTTGGGCCGTGAGTTCTACAGAACCTGCCACCGCTGTTTCCGATGCTTTACGCATTGCGAGTCCCTCGAATGTCAACAATGTAAAAGCTGCTGTTCCTTATTACGAGCGCGTGGTTCAGCCGCAAACATTGCAAAGTGAAGTCTTCACTGAGACGTGCGAAGCACAGCAAACAGTTCGAGAAGCTCGCCAAGAAAGTGCAACTGTGATTGATCTTACCACCTCTGGAGAGGAGTATGGCGAAACAGGCTTTGAAAATGACGCAAAATATACACAGCAGCTTCATATGGATGACAGTGGCGCATATAATTCCTATGAAAAGTCTGGCGATCATGCTTCCGCGGAATTTTTCGATATTCGACCAGGACAGACTGGTCTTACCGCTGGCACTTTATCTGACGCTATACCCGCCAGCAACAGAAGCAAGAGCAACATCGTACGTCCTACCAAAGAATACCAAGAATACTCAGAATGGACGAAATTGCTTGATCATAGCAAAGAATGCCGGCTTGGCCGGTGCTATTCATTTGGCGCATGCTCGTACTGTCAAGCAAGAAATGGAACAGGAACTGTGAAGACCAAATACTTTAGACTTAGCTCCAGAGTTATGCCAAGTGTACTTGAAGGTACGTGCAATCTATTTTACTACAGCTTACAATAAGTTGAATTGCTAACACGTTTGACCTCGAAAGGCCCATTGAAAATGAGAATGCGAATACTGAAAGACTATTCGGGGGCTAAAGTAAAATTCCTTGATTGCAGGACCAACCCGACAGCAGAAATAACAGGGACAGTAGCGCAAATACAATTAGCGATAGATGCCTTAATAGCAATAGTAAGTAGGACCATACTGATATAGGAGTGCACGAATTATAATTTACGCGCATTACAAAGGGAAACGAGTTTTCCAAGCCTCTGGATAGATACATAATGATGACGTTCAAAGGCAATGCCTTCTACGACGCCTACCTCAAAAAAGTTGGCGAACTCTCCCGCTACATGGATATCAAAAAGCTCCATGAATTTGAGTCATTGCACCTTACCCTAGGAAGAGCAGTAACAGACATTAGCCCGGATGGGTTTTACGAGTACTTTAAAACCACGGTGCTACCGGAATTGAAGGCACTGATCGCGGAAGAGAAGCGGCCCATTAATTTCTATACGGCGAAGAACGGAAGTAAGTACGATATTCCTATGATCTGTATATAAGTTTTTGCATTCTGATGTTTTGCTTTTCTACAGGAGGAGTTCTTTTCCCAGAGCCAAGTGATTTCTTCTGTAAGACATTAGTTGTGTTCGTTCCACTTTGCAAGCAATGCTTATTCTCAGTTTATAGTTCGTATCAAACATCTGCTCGAATCGTTTGCTGTTCTGGAAAGGGAAAAATTATACAGGGTATTGTCCGAAATGATACCAAGCAAATAAGCATACTGACAGACTTCTTAGCCACATATGTCGTTTAAGTCGTTGAAGTTCAGTGATACAAAACATGTGCATCTGCACCGCATAATTCCAGGTCTCGTTTTCGAGAACCTCGAACCAGATGCAATCCATATAAGCCGCTCTATAAGAAGATGCTTCGATAGCGATTCCAAAAAAAGAGAACGTTTAACTGAGTGCTGGTTCATGCTTTAAGATATCAAAAGAATAAAGCAACACTTTATTGGCAGGCGGAGAACTATGAAGAAGATATCAATTTGTGCAGAAAACTGTGGATTTAGATGCAGATAGAAACAAATGGAGAAGGGTTGCACAGTAAGAGTTGATGCAAACGAAGCAACTGTATGACGTGAATTCGAAACTTTGTTAGCTGGGTTGAACGGACGTATTTACAGAACGCCATCATGATGCTCTCGCAGCATAACTCTAGTTGCTTGGTGAGCCGACGTTAACAGGCGCTTAAAGCAAGTCAAGAAAAGTTGATGAGGATGGTGAGAATATCGTGAGAGATGTTGGAGATGAGACTAAAAGAAGAGTATTTTTAACATCTCCAGTAGTGTTACAAAAGCTTCTATACACTCACTGTGAATTAGAGGAACTATTCTACAGAGTCATTTTCGACGGAATCCATTGTCCAACCTTTGGAAGGTTTTCGAGGTCTACTTTAGACAGGCAATCGCGTGTGTCTCCCCGTTTTCATATTCACTGTTGGTGCTACTAGCCTGCCTGGGCAACTGTTCATGACCATATTAAGAAACTTGCAGCAGTAGCACAGAGGATAAAACTTTCCTCCTGAGCGCAACCCAAAAGCACGCGGACGCAGCCCAGATTGTCCAAGCGCCTACAGCGGGACTGGATAATGATCTTCCTATTGCAATGAAACCATAGCCATTTCTTTCCAGCAGGAAAACTGGGTTTGATATACATAAGAAGATCATGTAAGTTTTTCCAACTGCAGATCCGCATGAACTGATCTAGAATGCTTTTTTGCGTTTATTGCTTTATTTTTTCTCCAAATGGACAATTGATTGTGGTTTTTTAAAGTGGCAGTTGTGACTATATTAGCATGGGACGCCGAATCAGCCTGCAGAAGATCGCACATAAGAACCCTTATTAAATCCTGAAAGTAGGAGTGACATTTTCATTCAACTGCATTGTTTGCCGAAAAGGTTGTTTTCATTGTTCTCCCGGTGTATCTCATGTCGTGCATACCAAGGCAGAACGTTTCACATAGTTGTGGCTCTGACCCTCGGATGCCAGCTTGGTTTTTGATCCAGTCGACATCGGCCGCTGCCATTAGCTATCCGTACTAAAGCAACATCGTATCATGCCGATCCTAGCAGAAAATCATTGTTTTACCCCTTTTCTAACTTCTCCGGGCGGATTTTTCATCAAAGCAGCTGTTGCTGTCATCCCGAGTGCTCGATGAACGATTTGGTGATGCAAGGAACACAATTCAAAAAAGTTACAGGCTTGTGATACATTGCACAAACAAAATGCTTCTGTCTTGTCTATGATTCACTCCGCTTATTATTTAAAAGAAAGGTGGTCAATCACGAAAGAGCCAAGCCCATTATTACGCCGATACTTTCTTCTTCTTCCCTTCTTCCTCCTTCTTCCCTTTCCTCTGTATGTCCCCCCGTTCATTTTTGATTTTCTGCTTTCTAGCAGTCTTTCTGCTGGTCGGTCTAGTCTCTGCGCAGGGCGTGAGCAAGACGGGCAAGAAGGACGGCACAGCTTTGTACAAGGCCGCCAAAACGCTTCCTTCTGACACATACGAATTCCGTTCAGCCATCAGCAAGAAATCCCTTACTTTCGTTAGCAGTGGTAACATTGTCACGCCGAGAAAGAGCGGCCAAAAGATATGGGGCGTTAAACGTTACAAAAAGACAAAATACTTCACTGCACGTGGAAAGAACAAGGCCGGTCTTGAAAAGTGTATTTCCACTCGATGGGTAATATGCGTATATGATTTAAATGAATATATATGACTGTAATTGATATTGGGACATTGCTACAGACTGTAACCAAGAAGGGCGGATACCCGGACGCTGCGGTTCTTTGGCAATGCGAGGTCGACACCAAGAAGCACGACACTGGCGGATACGAACCTATCAAAACGCCCAAACAGCTCTGGCTAGCTGTCCCCGACAAAAAATACGAGGGCTACTACAAGATCGTGTCAGCATCGCACCTGTACGACATGATTCCTAGATGCATCGCAGCCTCGGGCATCAATGGCGGCACAAAGCTCACCAAATGCAAGGTCAACACGGAAAACAAGAGCCTTCTCTGGAAACTTGTCCGCAAGTAATAGTTTAATGCCAATCCCCTTCCTTCAATACACTTTGTGCGACATTGGCATCTGTGCTTAATTATTGGCTTTCTACTCGCCCTAACCATTTGTTACGCAACGAGTTACCATCATCGAGTTAATCCAACCATGCTTGGCGAAACTTTGTTGCTGCCGATCTTTTCTGCTTTCCAGGTCTGTCAAACAGATGTACAGTATAGAATGAGTTGGAAGACCCCGCGAGACATTGTTATCAATTTTCTGAGTGTTCTTCCATTTATCTACCGAAGCAGCAAGTGTAAATGAATATATGCTGGCAATGATGCGATTTATTACACTGCACCATTTTCAATATTCTATACTAATACTATGTATTGAAAAAGAAGGGTTTTTAACCAGAAACAATGCAGAAAGGGAAGAGCTGTTAGGACAAACAAAGGAGTTTAGATAGTTTAGATCTTAGAGGATGTTTGGTCGTAGAAAGGATAATCGGTGTAGCCGACGTGGTCGCCGCCGTAGAAAGTCTGACGATTGTACTTGTTGAGAGGCCATCCGTTCTTGAGACGCTCGACAATATCAGGGTTGGCAATGAAGGCGCGGCCGATAGCGATCAAGTTTCCGGTCTCGTCGGCGATCTTGGTAGCGAGTTCAGGGTGAGTGGTGTATCCGCCGGCCGAAATGAAGGGTCCTTTCCAGGCTTTTCTGAAGGGATCTAATGAGTTGACCGTGTCGTTCTTTGTCTTGCGAGAAAAGTCGTCGCGAGGTTCAATAAAGTGGAGGTACGCCATGTTCGGGTGACGAGCTTGGAGCTGGCTGGCAATGTAGCCCCAGGTCTCGTAGGGTGTTTCGTCAGCCATATCCTGGAATTCAGACCAAGGAGAAAGACGGATGCCAACACGTTCAGCACCAACAGCAGCGACAACAGCATCCACGACCTCGAGGCAGAAACGAGTGCGGTTTTCAATGGATCCACCATACTCGTCAGTGCGCTTGTTGCTGGAAGTGTTGATAAACTGGTCGATCAAGTAGCCATTTGCACCATGGATCTCGACACCATCGAACCCAGCTTCAATAGCATTCTTTGCAGCTTGAGCGTAGTCCTGGATGGTTTGCTTGATTTCTTCAACGGAGAGCTCACGAGGTACTTCATAGTCTTCACCGAGCATGTTCTTGCCCTGGATAGCAACAGCAGAGGCGGAGACGGGAGTAGCATTGTTGGGAAGGAGCTTGGAGGATGTAGCGCGACCGACGTGCCAAAGCTGAGAGTATATGTAACCATCCTTCTCGTGGACAGCAGCAGTGACCTTTTTCCAGGCTTCAATCTGTTCCTTGGAGTAGAGACCAGGTGCACCACGATATTCGCCAGCCATAGGGCTGATGAAAGTAGCTTCAGCAATCAAAAGGCCACCGGGAGTGCTGCGTTGGGTGTAGTATTCAGTCATGAGATCGACAGGAACATGCTTCTCGTCGTTACGAAGACGAGTCAAGGGTGCAAGCACAACACGGTGCTTCAATTCCAAGTTGCCAACCTTGATAGGCTTGAAAAGAGCAGATTCAGAGACAGTCATTGAGATGGAAGGGGAAAATCGATACAACTGTCTTGCTGCCAAAACGTCCTTTTATAAACCTTGGCGGAATCAATTATCGGAATGTTAAACTTCGCAGCTGCCTAATAGATGATGATTAATTTTGCCGCTGAATGTCTTTCTATGAAACCTGTAGATGACAAATCTCTCAGGGCAGCCTAGTTTTCCACCTTTTCCCTCAAATTTAAATATATAGATATAAATTAAGTATGCTCCACATTTGATCTGTTGTGAGTATAGTACATAATAGATATGGTATTGCACAAAAATCATCCATGCAACGAAATCTTGATTAGATGCCTAAATCATTTTGCCGAGCACTTCGAGCAAATGCCCTGAGGGCGGCTTACAAATCAACCAGACATTTCAAATCGTCTGCACCTTATGTACGAATAGAACGAGAGAGAATTAATAATGATGTTATAAAGTGAAGACGCCTAGTGCAAATATTCTAAGATATATGAATCTTCAAATATGCGATTATAAGACTTGGCGAGAACAGCGGCTGATAATGACAGCATTTTGTGTAAATCTGCAACCATTTGATCACTATGCACCGATTTGGTCACAATCCTATCCCTTTTGCGATCATCTAAGATGTATTACATATTACGCGTAATTTTTTACTTGGAATAGACTACATACGGGTCTGCATTACCCGATAAGTGCTATGTTTCTCGATCACGACATCGAACACCAATTGGGTTGGAACACAACATCAACGTGCTGTTAACATTTTCCCTTTATGCTGTCTTGACCTCCGGAGGTTTCGTGATTTACAAGGTCCATCCTAGAATCATGCGGTAGTCAGAAATTAATACAAATCCTGTCATCCTTATGTACAATTCTGCAATCAAACAAGGTGCATTTCATAAATTTTGAGCGTTTGGATTTAAATATTTGCATGTCTACGCTACTTGACAACATAGAGGTATGATCTGCTATGTAAACCTAATTCGGAATCGAGATAGATGCTAAAGACATGTCTAAAAATTTGGGCTTCATAAGTTGCTAACTGGGGCATGCGGGTTTACTCAGATTATTTCCAGTTTTTTCCATGATGATATCTTTCCATAGTTAGATTCTTAATCTATAGGTTTTTTGATATATTAGATGATTGATAGATGATTAACGTTACGCAGCAAGATTGCTATGTTTTTATTCCCCTCATTGCCTCTAGTAAGCATATATGCATCCAGTGAAACTTATCAGCAGTAAGCAGTTGTGAAGATATTCGGAGTTACAATGAATCCAGGTCTGCATGAACTCCCTAATATTTGGAGTAGGGCAGCACGGCCTGGCACCATTCGCCAGAGGTATACTCGAGTATGACATTGGACACAGAGTCCTCCTTGATACTCCTGCATGGAAGCCTCCTACGAAGAACGAAAATATAAAGCAGCTCGAATAAAGTATAGGCATTGAAATCACTTTAATCGATTTCTCTGCGCCAATGCGGTATCCGCTTGCTACATTGCTGCTTGCTTTTGGATCCCTGACATTAGTGAAGGCAGTACCCGTATTACCTGATAAAGACATACACGAGAGACAAACTCAAGGAGAAACTGGAGACGGCAAAACAGTGACCATCGATCCAATTGGAGCCAAAGGCGATTCCTACAAAGTTTGCGGCGATACCGTCGATGTCGTCAGCCTATTAGACCCAACAGCTCGTGAAAAGTGTGACGGCTCGCGAGCGACGACAGAAAATTAATGTAATATGCAGACAGTTTGTAAAGACCTCGAGTAAATGAATTGCTGAAGAAGTACGTACTTTTACAATTTCTTTGTCGTTCATGAGTGGCTGCAAGAATTTTCTTTGTCCCAATTTCTCCCTCACTTCCAATTGCAAACGTAGTGCATGGAGTATTACAAGTTGTGCTCCAGGACTGCTTTGAATTCATGTAGAGTTCATATAGAAATACCATCCTGGCTGAATTTTGGTCTGATTACGTACCGAAATGCTGCTCTCCTGAATATGGCGGCGGCTTTTCAGATCTCCTTGATGCTCCTCATGTTGCAGGCTCTCAAGGTTAAATACGCCAAATTATTCGCAGCCAAAAGCACAATTTATGCGACGTGTAAATGTAAGCAACTACTTTATTAAAGATTTCTTACAAGGTATCAATCAAGTTCCAGCTTTTGAGCCATCGTCGATTGCTATAGTTCTTGACAGGACCTGCCATGCCGTAAGCAAACGGAGAAAAGAAGACAAAGTTGGCAATAACCAGTGCGAATGCTAAAGTAAATATCGTGGCTCGTGTAAGCGATGAAGCAGAGACTGAAAGATGGTCGATAAGGAAAGGGACCATTAATATGCTAAAGTACAAAGCCGGGAAGTAATGATGCAAATAAGTGACTCGACCCATGAGGAAGAAAGGAATGTAGTGCAAGAACCAGCCAAGAAAAAGGGTCTTCCCAACAAAAAGGAAAGATTCTCGGTGTGCTATCATTGCATCGTCAGTAAATGAAGAACCAGCGTGGTGCTTTGATTATTTTTTTTTTTTTTTACCTAGTGACAAATTGCAGAGCTGTCGGCGAGCTCGAACGTCATAGACTGCGCATGTAAAAAGGAAAACAAAGACTGACACGAAGCTTGGCCACCACACACTAGGATTTCCAAGAAGATAAAACTTGATACTCTTATCTCCCCAGCTGCACATCCGGAGTCCCGCAGTTGTGAGCGGCCACTGCCACGGCGATGAAGTCAATATGTCATCTTTGTCAGGATCGGCGACCAGTGCGTTGTTAGATAACCACATAGCAGCGTTGAGCGTCTTGAAGTCGTCGAAAAAGTTTGATTTGTATGCATGCATGGGTGGAGGAGGCACTGATATCAAATAAATCAATTAGCGACGATGACTGATGAACGATGATAAGGAGAATACTTGCGTCGCTCGTTTACATGCTCTTCAATGTTCCACCAGGTATGATGATCGTTCACTCGGTTATCCTTGTCGCAGGTTACCTCAACCTGTCGAAAGCCCCACTGCGGCAAATGCACTTTATCCGCAGCCAAGAGGCATCCAAGTTCAACGTGGCGAAGACGGAAACGAGTCATCAAGGACTTGATATTGTCATGCTTGTCTATTATTTCTACTCGCCAATCGTCGCCTGGAGTACTACCGCTCTGCGCACCGTGGCCAGAGACTTCATACTGGCTCTTTGTGACAGGCGCCTCGAACGTATGACTGTGGAGGTTTTGTTTGGTCATAATATGGACGAGCCGGACGACATCGCCGTCCTTGACAAATTGGATAGGATCGCCTTCCTTTATATCTCCTTGATCGTGCGCATGCTGAATACTCCACAGATTATTTGCGTCCTTGAAGCTATACGTAGTCACTTGTTGCTGCTTTGAGCCTTCAGGGTATGTTTGAACATGAGAATGTAGTAAACCGCCCCCGAATGCATGGTTTTTGATGGTAACTGTGGAGTTGTAAGCGACATCTACGTAGAAACCCTTTTAGGATTCTGCAAGGACTGCATTTCAAATATATTAATGTATACGTACCTATAGGGCTCTCACTCAACTTGTTTCCTTCAAGATGCGCCTGGAACAAGGAGCTCATATTTGCGTCGCCTGGTCCGCTTTTACTAAGAATGTGGAAATGCGCAGCAAAGCTGAGCACATAGATGGTTGCAGGAATAAGGATAAGGCAGATGGATCGTGCTATCCAGTGTCCGAGATATACAGTCTTTTTCATTGACAAGTCTCCAAACATTTCCCACAAATCTTCAAGTGTGTAAAGCCCAACGAGTGCAACTGCAAACAGACCGACCCATTTTACACTGCAAAGTTTACAATTTTCTTCGCTTAGCTATTTATGACACAATGATTCTATGTATTCACTCACCTCAATACACAGCCCAGAGATACACCAGTAAGAGCAAGCCAGGTCCACCAACTTGTACTAAAAGGTCTGTATCGAAATCGATTACATATTAGTCAAGGAGACATGGTATTATCATCTTTCTCGAACCTGGTGCGAGTATTGTGGAAGCAAGATAAGGTGTACAGCGTAGTGCATGTGAAGAAAAGCAGCATCGAATCCAAGAGAATAAATCGGCTAATGCAAAGATAAGCGGTATCTGTGGAGATAGAAAAGTGGAGCAATGAGCGCGTTATAATCGAGTCGATGTGATGAGTTGCACTTTACCACAAAGCACCATAGTAGCTGCAAGAAGGCTGGCAGGCATCGACATTCCAAACTGCTGAGCTGTCAAGTACGCGATGGGAACCACCAACGCACCCCAGGCTGCGTTGAAAATACGCATGGATGCAAAGTTCACGTTTCTTGGATACTCGCTTCCTGATTCAAAATCAAAGGATCCGTCGTAGCCAGCTAACCATCCAGACAATCCGACCAGCATCTTGCCCAGAGGAGGATGGACATCAAAGTAGAATTCATGCTTTAAATAGTACGAGCCAAACTGCAATGCACCTTTAGCAAATACATAGCACTCGATTGATTTCCAGTAGTTGTTACCTTTCCAAAGTGTGCCTCGTCCCACACAACTTTGTTGGATAGATCGATGATGCGGAATCGTGTCCAAAATGAAAGCAGTGTCAGAAATCCGGTTACTATGTATTGCTTGTTGTCCAGGTATATTCCAAGAAACTACAGGTATCGAGTAAATATATAAGAGATGATCCAAGTGGTTATGGATCGGTGCAAACCTTGGTATATGCACGGCTGGGTTTGTGTATCTTATTATCCTTGTAGTCGTAGTATGGATATTCGTTATCATTTAAAGGTACTTGATGATACCGAGCATCCAAGTCATAGTGCTCTGCTGCGTGAACATGCCTCCGTTTCAGGTGATCCATGGCCTTGGAAGAAAAAGAAAAAGAAAAACAGATGAAAATATTCAAAGAACGTACAGCTGGGATATTTTGCTGTGCATTCTTTGGCATCTGTCAGTTGTGAATCAAATCACAACAGTATGTCAAAGACGGAGTTGTGAGAAGCTTTTGACAACAGCGAGCATAATGACGCACTTTTGTTCACAAGTCAATAAAAAAGTATGCTAATAAGAAGGAAAGAAAGATGGATTCTCCATTGACACAGTATCTCTACTGTACGATGGGATTCCATCTTGTGCTGGGTGTATCTTGGACATATCGACACCAAGGGCCGCAACCTGTCAATCTTGATATTGATACCGG
Source organism: Rhizomucor pusillus (assembly GCF_041956525.1). Classification (NCBI taxonomy): domain Eukaryota; kingdom Fungi; phylum Mucoromycota; class Mucoromycetes; order Mucorales; family Lichtheimiaceae; genus Rhizomucor; species Rhizomucor pusillus. Next base: position 198,281 of record NW_027192157.1, on the reverse strand, counting down.
CAGCTCAGCTCCAATTTTCGGCTTTGCATACCATGCCACAAATATTCAGTCGCAAGATCAAAAGGCAAGCAGTCCAGCGAGCGATCAAGGGAAGACAGCGAGCAGAAGGACAATGGACCTGTTGCGGAAGCGACTACGATTCTCTAGAGACGATCGGTCGACATGTCAGCGCAGCACATGAAGACGAGATTTCGGCTTTGCAGCAGGAATTATGGCGACAAGCTCAGGAACAGTCTAAAAGCAGCACTCCTCAGCAAGAGCAAGTTTCTTCGCCTTTGAAAGGTCGGAGAGCACCTAAAGGTGGATCAGATCCTATTGAAATAAGCTGTTCATGCGACGCAGAAGCGTCTCGAGTTATACTGTTTTACAAATATGTGTCTATATCGGATCCGTCGTCTTTTGCAAGCGAGCATCTTGAAATTTGTCAACGCCTGGACTTGACAGGCAAAGTCCGCATCGCTGAAGAAGGCATGAATGTCACGCTGGCCGGCGAAAAGCAAAAAATAAAAGAATACATGGATTGGGTATCGACAACCGCCCCTTTGCGCGACAATAAGCTGACAAGGTCAGACGAACAAGACATCCGAGTCTTGGAAAACAAGAGATATACATTTTTCAAACCATCGAAAGGTTGTCGCCATGTATTTGCTGACTTGTCCGTGAAATTGGTGCCTGAGATTTGCCCTCTGGGGCGACCGACGGCTGTGGCACTTGACCAGCTCAAGGATGGACAGCACAGGCAGGGCAAGTTACCACCGGAGGCTTTCCACGAAATGTTGAAAAGTAAACAAGAAGATGTGATTATCTTGGATACCCGTAATTATTACGAGAGTCGGATAGGTGCATTTAAGGACGCTATCCGACCGGCTATACGCAAATTTAGTCGCTTCCCAGACTATGTCGACCGAAACCGAGATGTCTTTGAAGGCAAGACGGTTTTGACCTACTGCACTGGGTAAGCTAGAGAAAAAAAAACGATCTAAAGAATCAATAGACTTTCTAAACCTTCGTTGCGACAGAGGCATCCGGTGTGAAAAGGCAACAGCATACATGCGCCAGGTTCTGTCACCAGATACAAAGATCTATATGCTCGATGGCGGTATCCACAATTATTTGGAGTGGAGCAAGGATCATCAGGAGAATCCATTGTGGGTGGGCAAAAACTATGTGTTCGATGCTCGTCAGGCACTTTACGGCAACTCAACAGGCATTCTGGGGACCTGCCAGAGCTGCGAAAGACCCTGGGACGTGTATCAGAAATGCTCCACGCAGAATTGCCACTTGCTTGTCCTGTACTGTCCTGCATGTGCTGGCGACAAGGTGTACTGTTGCTCGGATTGTGAAAAGGGCGTTTTTCAAGATGGTGTATGCTACTGCGAACGCCAACGACGTCTGAAAGAAATGGAACCGTTAAAGGCGCATGAAAGTATTCACGATAAAGAATAACGCAAAAAATATAATTATTCGTAATGATATAAAACTGTATATTGTACATGTACCATAGAGTTCGATATGTATGAAATTAACTAACGTCCAATCATCCATTTCTTCTTGACACCTTTCCAGAATCCCTTCTTTTCTTCGCTGCTTTCTGTAGTCGATGCAGGTGTAGATGGCTTTTGTTCTGATGACTGTGGTCGTTCTTGATGCTGCTGCTGCTGCTTTTGTTCTGCCTCTGCTTCCTGCGTCAAGCGGGCAATGCTGTTACTGCTGCTACTGCCCGTCAGGCTACCCACAGCCATGGAAAACCGAGAGAATTTAAGTATGCCGGGAGGTGCCGATGGTGGTGAGGGTGCGATGGAGTAAGGTCTTTGTTTCTGCTGCTGCAAGTCGTCTACGGACGCATGCTTGCCTACTGCAGCAGCGGGCGATGATGACGATAATGCCAGGTTATGTGTTAGTATTTTTGGTGGTGGAGGTGGGAATGATTTAATGGTTACGGCGGCATCATCGCTTGTGGATAGAGCATGTGGTACAGGAGGAAGCGGCTGCTTTGGAGGAGGAGTAGCTGGAGGCAGACCCGATCGAGATAGGATGGATCCTCGAGCAACAACGGGTGCCGAAGGCGGAGACGTCGCCACAGAAGACTCGGTATCGTAGATACTAAACGATGAATCGGCTCTTGGCAACATGCTTACGGGTGAGAAAGACGGACTCGTAGGTGAGGATGCCAGTGACGAGTAACCGGAGACTGCCTCTTCCTCCTCTACAAGATTGAGGGAAGATCGATGGTAAAGGATATTGCTACTGTTCACCGGTCGACCCAGACTGCTTTGTGAGCTGTTACTACGCTGATGATAACTGTGCCTGAGTTCCGCCGTGTCAAGTATGCTGCTGCTTCGTCGCCAACTCTTGCTGCCTGAAAACACCTCGTCATCGTCGCTGCTAAGAGGCATCATGCCAAGTGTATTTGTTACTAGCTCGTCCTCCGCCTCACTGAGCAGTTCAATTTGGCTAGCATCGAGCTCTTCCTGTAAAAATGCAGCCATCCGCTGCTCGAGTGCCCGTTTATCACCAGCGAGCCTCTCTATTTCACTTTTAAGCTCTTGTATCAAGTCATCTTGACTTTGCAGCGATAATTTTTCTTGCAAAGCTAGCACCAATGCGTCTTGCTTCTCGATCACTGCCACAAGCTGTCTGACTTTAAGGCTCTCTTGCTCTTTTTCTTCTACCAGATTAGCTACCAGTGCTTGCGTCGCCAGCTCCTGCTGCGTGAGCGCTTGTTCGTAGTGTTTTCGGGTGCTTTCTAACTGCTGTTCTAATGATTTGATGCGCTTCTCAGCCGTACTTGAAGATGGAATGCTTTGTGTTGCCTCTGATGGATCTGATTTATCGAAATTACTATTGGTATCTATTACTGCTGCGTCGTTGCCAAGGAAAGCGATCGAATATCTTTTTGAAGGTGATGATGAAAGTGAGGATATCGAAGGTGTGGGTGATGGAGTAAAGTTGCGGTCAAAGACATCTGTAATCCACGATGGCCGTTCTTTGGTTCCTTCCTCGGATTTTGGCGAGTCCGGGAGCATCGTCCTGCTGCTGCTGTTGTGTTTAACACTGCTATAATACAAATCCACGCTGCTCCTCCTCGTCGTCGTCGTCGTCGTCGTCGTTGAGTTTATCATTGAGTGCAATTAAAATTCTTGATAAGCGAGCTTTTTTCGTTTAGCTGCTGCTGCTTTCTGGAGACATGGGAGGAGAGACAAGAAAAGAAAGTTTCATTTAGCTCTTGCGTCTTGTCACACACACCAGAAGGGCGCGGTTTGCAACTGAGATTTAATCTTGGGTTGTGCCTGGTTGCCACAACTATTGGAAAAAGGCAACCGAGCACAATGGTGCTAACTTTCGCATGCAGAATAACGTAGATCATTTGCAGGGTCTCTGCCTTGGACTCCCTCTAGAGTAGCTGCAGTGCAAATAAGCCTGATATAGGCTAGCTGCATCGTTGGATTAAGTTGACCCGTTTTTTAAGAAATGATCATCATCCTCGTCGTCGTCAGTTTATTATTCCACATCATCTTTAGCCTGCCGGCTGTTGCCGAGCTTCCCTCGTGGAATAAGACGTCGTTCATAGATCTCGTACTACTTTACACGTAATTCAGAATCTATTATTATTGTTTCACATTGTATGCGTCAAAACTATTGATACCACTGTCCGACAATGTATAAAAGAGTCGATACATCGATTCTCTTCACCCCTTCTTCGATTCTGCATATGCTACATCGTTTTATTTACTGACCATTGCCGCCGAATTAGCAGTTGCAATCGATAAGATTATGCATCACTGAATAACAGTATATGGAGTAGCTCGCTGTTGTCGTAATATGTCTGACGTGATTTTTTATTTTTTGTGAACAGACAGACGATTAAACAATTGCGGGACAGCTTATTAGTTTCTTCGCTAGACTTTATACTACTGAGCCTCATATGTTTAATTAGGTGTTGCCTCAAATTACTATCATATCCAGTATGCAAAACAATGTCGATCGAATATTTAGCGTATGCAAGGGACTTTAACAACAAAGTCCACGGAGGTTGTCAGATCATTTATGTAATTCAATGATTTGCAATTATTTCTCCATACGCCACAGCTACTTACAGGTTATAGCTGACTCTGCCTTGCTATAAAGATCTTCAATAGAAAATGGCTATAGCAACCTTTACGGGCAGTGCTTCCCGCAGGTCGCAATAGTTTAAATTGGGTATCGGCTATTAGCAGTATTCTCATACACCTTAGAGCAAATTTTCATTACAATCGACTAGGGTTCTATTGATGGGCATCAAGTGCATTCTCATACCAGATAACAGATACTTTCAAGCAGTTCTAGGAACATGCAGGCTGAAGGCATAAGTCTTAGCTTAGTATCCAAGATGAAGAATTTGTAAATAACTGAAAAATGAAGCTGCACAATGAATAAATTCTTACGCAGTTTCGAAGAGGCCGAGCTCTAAAGTGAGACCCTGATGAGTAGGGCATCTTGGTGGGAATAGGTGGCGAGGTGGCAGCCATGTGCGGTGTTTGAATATCTGCGCTCGCCATAACTCAACACATCCATTGCGTACAATTAAGCTCCCTCTTTTCTCGCATATAGCACTATGGTGAAGTTCATCAAGGCTGGTAAAGTACGTACAACAACCGGTGGGAATTAACGAAGGCTTGATGGATGAACGAAAATCAACCGGATGGATGGATGAATCGACTTTTTATTTTCGGAGAGGGGCTCGATTAGCGAATGAGCGCACTAACGATGCATGGGCAGGTTGTTGTCATTTTGCAGGGCCGTTACGCCGGCAAGAAGGCCGTCGTTGTCCGCAGTATGTATTACGACAAGACCGAGAATGACCTTCGTCGGCAACGTAACGAAATTTTCGACACGATTCACTAATGCGCGCGCTTCCCCCCTCCCCTGTTAGACCACGACGAGGGTACTAAGGAAAGACCCTACGGTTACGCCGTCGTTGCCGGTATCGAGCGCTACCCCTTGAAGGTCACTCGCGGCATGAACAAGAAGAAGGTCGCTAAGCGCTCCAAGGTTAAGCCCTTCATCAAGATTGTCAACTACAACCACATGATGCCCACTCGGTAAGTTGTCGGTTTGAATACCAGCAGCAGCAGTAGTAGCAGTAGCAGCAGTAAAATTAACAATGGTCGTTATATACAGCTACACTCTTGACTTGGAGCAGTTGAAGGGCACCATCTCTTCCGAGACATTCAAGGAACCTTCCCAGCGCACTGAAGCCAAGAAGGTAAAGGAGGATTTTCATACGAGTTTAGTTTCGAGTATATCATCGATTGAACTTGTTTCATTGGTTTTAGGTCATCAAGAAGCTTCTGGAAGAAAGATATCAGACCGGCAAGAACAAGTGGTTCTTTACCAAGCTCAGATTCTAAGCGCAAGGATTTGAAAAATAAAGACGTGCTATCTTTCCCAGCAGACGAACATTGTATAATGTAATCTCGCACTCGTGATATTGTTTTGTTGTTATTTTCATTTGATGGATGTTAGGATGTGGGATTTACAATGCTTAGTTCTTTGACTTGATTTTGACGAGTTTGATCTAGAAACAGAAATGCAATTTAGTACATGGAAAATACATGCAATTACAGGTACACCTACATCGAAAATCAAAGTGGAGTTGCCAGGAATATCTGGTGGCACACCTCGGCTACCGTAGGCAAGCTTGGGAGGGATGGTCAATCGTCGTTCACCATTGATCTGCATACCAACCACTCCCAGATCCCATCCACTGATGACTTCCTGTCGGCCAACGATGAAGCTGAATGGCTTTCCACCGGTGTTGGAGTCGAATACTTTGTTGTTCTTCTGCAGACGACCCGTGTAACGGACGTAGATCTACAGTGCAGAAATTAGGAACCTCTTTCATTACCGTTTAAGACAGGATCTTGGATACATACACGATCGTTTTTGGCAACAGCAGCTCCTTGACCTTTCTTGAGTTCTTCAATGATCAGACCGTTTGGAAGTTTCTTGACGCTCTTTTCTTCCTTCTTCTCCTTGGCTTTGGCTTCAGCCTGCTTCTTTTCCTGTTCGGCCTTAGCCTTTGCTTCCTCTTGTTTCTTCTTCTTTTCCTGGTCAGCCTTGGCCTTGGCTTCTGCTTGCTTCTTCTTTTCCTGGTCAGCCTTAGCCTTTGCTTCTGCTTGCTTCTTCTTCTCTTGCTCAGCCTTTGCCTTTGCTTCCGCCTCCTTCTTCTTTTGTTGTTCTGCCTTGGCCTTCACTCCGGCTTGCTTCTTCTTCTCCTGTTCAGCCTTAGCCTTGGATTGGGTCTCGGCCTTTTGCTTTTTGGAAGCAGGCTGTTCCTTGATCGGCTCAGCTACCCGCTTCTTATCTTTCTTGGTAGGAGCAGGCTTTTCCTCTTCCTCCTCTTCCTCGCTTTCTTCCTCTTCCTCCTCGTCTTCGTCTTCTTCACTTTCTTCCTCTTCTTCGTCGGATTCCTCCTCATCTTCATCTGATTCAGCCATATCAGCTTCGTCAGATTTGATTTCTTCGTCTTCAGAGCCCATCTCGACATCTTCCTCGATTAAACCTTTGATAAATGCATACTTTAGCGAGGAGATTAGCAAAAAGTGCTATTTATCGACTAACCTTCCTTTCTCAAACGTTCCAACATTTTGAGTGTCTTGTCGACTTCTGGTTTGCGTCTGTAGAGTTCAGCTTCATCGAATTCGTAGTTGCCAGTCAAGTGGACGACACTTGATACATCCAGTTAGCGCATTATTAGTAGACTCAGCTTGTCATGACACTTACTTTGCGCCATTCGAAGTAAACATAATCTCTTCGCCTTCGGATAGTATAAGATCAAGCAGTTGTTGCTCAACCTATTTATTTCCGTTATCGGGACCTTGTTCCTAAATAAATCATGGCATCTGGCAGACACATACCTTGTCGGGCACCAAGGTGCAAAGTGCAAACTGCTTCTCGTTGACTGACACGTACACAGTGGTAGGCTTGTTGCTTTTGATTTCTTCTGTCAACGCTGCCTACATCTGAAATCAATAATCCCTGGTTCATTTTACGCGTCGATCTGCCCAAATCATACCATGGAAAGGCGGAAGCTCGCCGTCACTGTTTGATGGTACTTTCTGCCGGGTATGACCTCGAGACCTTGAATTGATCTTTGAGTTTACAAAAGCATCCCGCAAGCAGAGCAATATTGCTTACCCCAAAATCCCCTCACTGTCATTTTAATTACTAGCAAAAAGTAAAAAAAAATAGGGATTGGGAATTCACAAGCGCAGAGAAATTTTCACCGAGGCAACTGAATTTGTTTCCGCTTTTGGGCACATCTAAGGCCCTCAACTCAAAGATTCCGAAGGACATTCCTGACCTGAAACTCTCAAGTCGAACGACACTATAGCTTAAAGCAATGCAACAATCACGCTGGTGGACCTGTGGTATGAAATTACAGTTATCATTATTAAATCCTGAACAAGCAGGATATACTAAAACTAGTTCTTAACTTCAAACAGGTACTGGACAGCGACATCGTCGCATACTCAGGCTCTACATGCAAACTGGTAATCCCAGGTCTAGGCCAGTGTCCATGACAAGCGGATAGCGATATACCTGTCCGGAGTTAATAACTGGGCTAGGAGGTTATTAATAACTTATATTAATACGACTTGCGTTCCTCTCCCCAGACATTTTGGATCCCCCACGCTTCAGCCATGGATATTTTATTGCTTACAGTAATAAATGGTGATCATTCAAGTGCTTAGAAAAATCGTTGGCACTTACTTCAAAATGCTTCTCGCAAATCACGAGGTTCAGGGCGCTTACAATATGAGTGGATTCAGACTTTTCTAGCTTTCTAGTCCAATGGATTGAAATATATTAACTGTGCAAAGTACACCTTTTCCAAAAATTAATGTCGTTGCAATTTGCCGTTTTGGTGTATAAATGTATTATAAAAATTTCACAAAATGCGACATTACTTTTGGGAAAAAGTGTATAGGCACATATCTTTGGCTCCATGACGGACAAGCTTCGAGATGCATGAATTCAGATTGCGTTACCAATAGATTCCTGCTCATACTCTTAGAGATAAGTCGGTCATTGCCAATCTACCTTCTCTAGCACAGTATCAAATGTTTCAAATACGATTTACTATATGTATTTGCTGGTCCATTTATTGTTGGTCTCTTGCCCTCTAATCATGTTACCCATGCGAAGGATACTACTAGGTCTGAGATTGAATTACTCGCAACTCTTGCAACTCGCGATGATGCACACGTTGCCGCCAAGCTAAGCTTTTCCTGCACGTAAGACACCAACGCAGTGAGAACAATGGTAAGTAATCTTGATGCAGCTTGCATGACCTTGTCCGATCAAAGACCTGGACTTGTCAATAATCATTGACGGCCAGCACGAAACGACGCCTCAGAAAGCGACCATTACGCAGCACAATGTCTAACCTGGAACTTTTTGTTCCTGTAGGACGACAAAATGTCTGACGTCGGGGCACCGAATGATACACCATACGATCCAGACCAAAATATGGCCGAGGTTGACCAGGCACCAGCACTGTCAATCGTGGACGACGGTAAGTGTTTGCCTTAGTTTTGAGATACAAGTCTCCGCGATCCTTATCGAGTTTAATTGCTTATAGCCGATGAAGTGGCCGACAAGGAACTCCCACCAACGGAAGAAGAGGTTATCGAAACGGGCATTCATCATTGGGAGATAGACAATTGGAAAGATTTGCCTGACCGAACCCAAGGTCCCGTTTTCGAAGCGGGTGGACATAAATGGCAAGTTCCGAGCAATTCTTTCTGACAAATGCATGTGCCAACGAAAAAAAACCAATCTCTTTAGGAATATCCTTCTGTTCCCAAGAGGAAATAACAATCCGCATACCTTATCCATTTATCTGGAGTTTGCGGATTTGCGAGACAATCCTCCACCAGATACATATGCTTGCGCATACTTTGCGATTTGCATCTCCCAACCATCTGATCCGACTCAATACATTTCTCAGTGTAAGCTCGTGATTCGTACATTTGCTTTACTTTGATGCTGTTAACTCGTGGAACAATAGTTGCACAGCATCGATTCAGCGCGGAAGAATCCGATTGGGGCTTTGCGAAATTTATGGAACTGCACCGTCTCTACCAGGCAGACCCGCATACTGGAGAAGGCCCTTATTTGGAGGCTGACAAATTGAGAATAACAGTTTTTGTCCGAGTTGTCAAAGATCCTACTGGAGTTCTTTGGCACAACTTTATCAAGTAAGATAATTTATGCAATAGGTTGCTTGATGATGACTGATGTTACCTTCAATTTAGTTATGATTCTAAAAAGACGACTGGCTACGTCGGCCTAAAGAATCAGGGCGCCACCTGCTATATGAATTCGTTATTCCAGTCTCTATATTGCACAAACTATTTCCGGAAAGCCGTCTATCAGATCCCAACAGAGAATGATGATCCGAATAATAGTATACCATTTGCATTACAGCGGCTTTTCTATAATTTGCAGTATAATGATAATCCTGTTGGTAAGTGAAGCTATTTGGAAGGTATTATGATTGCCAGGATATTGATAAATTCCATCCAGGCACCACCGAATTGACACGTTCTTTCGGATGGAAATCTGTTGACGCATTTATGCAGCATGATGTCCAAGAATTCAATCGAGTTTTGCAAGACGCATTGGAAGTCAAAATGAAGGTAGTTACAGATATCGGTATATCGTATCAGGGTTCAATAACACTGAGTCTATCTAATGCTAGGATACTCCAGCGGATGGTGCTATTAAAAAGCTATTTCTCGGCAAGATGAGAAGCTATATCAAGTGTATAAATGTTAATTATGAATCCAGTCGCTCAGAGGATTATTATGGTGGGTAAAAAAGAAAGACTGGGAATAATGCACAGAAAGTCTCTTACCTCAGCATACTTTTCTAGACATTCAATTGAACGTGAAAGGATGCAAGAACCTGGAAGAATCTTTCAAAAATTATGTTGCGGAAGAAACTTTGGAGGGCGAGAATAAGTATATGGCGGAAGGTTATGGCCTCCAAGATGCCAAGAAGGGTGTCATTTTCGAGAGTTTTCCTCCGGTCTTGCATCTCCAACTGAAAAGATTCGAATATGACATTATGAAGGACTCCATGGTCAAAGTATGTTTCCATTTCAAATGTATCCATGAGTCAGCCAGCGTCTAATTTTACTTCGCTAGATAAATGACCGCCATGAATTTCCTCTGGAAATTGATTTGGAACCTTACCTATCACCCAATGCAGACCGCTCTCAACCACACAAGTATGCTTTACACGGAGTCCTTGTACACAGTGGCGATGTTAGTGGAGGACATTACTTTGCATTTGTAAAACCTACAAAAGACGGCAAATGGTGAGGATTGTGGATCTTTGCAACATTTGTATTCGTATCTGACATGTTTCCATTTAGGCTCAAATTTGACGATGACAGAGTCATACCTGCTGCTTTGAAGGAAGTTTTGGAGGAAAACTATGGCGGTGAACCCTTGAACAGTTTTGGAATGAATGCTCGCCCTAATGTGCGCATGTATAAGAGGTTCACCAATGCCTACATGCTTGTGTACATCCGCGAATCTATGCTTGACGAGATTCTTACCCCTGTTACGGACCAAGACATTCCACAACATCTTATCAAGCGTATGGAAGATGAACGCCTGGCTTACGAAAGACGAAAGAAAGAGCATGAGGAGATGCATTTGTACATGAAGGTGTATATCGTCACTGACAAAACGTTCCAATCCAACGAAGGCTTTGATTTCATCGATCTTAATACTCGGCATAAAAACGGCGACTCTGCTGTTATCGATCTGCGAGAACGCAAGGATATGGTATACGGTGCATTTATGGAAAATCTAGCAAACACTTTAGGCCTCGAATTGGGCCATTTCCGGCTATGGCTACTCGTCAACAGACAAAATCGAACAGTCCGCCCAGATGCACCCATTCCTGAAAGCGAAGAGGAGTATAAGCTTACCTTGGAAGAAATTGCTCAAAAGTATGCAACAGATAGCCAACAACTGCGACTTTATGTGGAAACTGCTCAGGCCTTCGAGAACGGAGTTCCCGTATTCCCACCAGCGCCAGCCAATGGAACCCGACAAACTCTCGTATTTATTAAATTATTTGAACCGGAGAAGCAGCGGATCCGGTAAGGCAATCGACGAAACTTATTGATAAACCTAATTGCTAATGGATCGTTTCAGTGGTATCGGCCGTTTGTACGTGCCAAAGCTTGGCAAAGTGGGTTCCATCATTGATGCACTTAACGAGATGGCTGGATTCCCAGCTGGCACAGAGCTGCTCCTATTTGAAGAAATTAAGCCAACAATGATCGATCAGATGGATCTTAATGTAACGTTTACCGAAGCAGAGATTCAAGATGGTGATATTATTTGTATACAACGCTGGATTTCAAAGGAAGAGTAAGTGGCTTCTGTTCTCAATAATCTTGTCCTAGCTACTCTAACAGAATATTACAGTGCACAGAAGATGGAGGAACAAGATATTTATCCGTTTGTTCCGACCTATTTGGATTTTCTCCTGAAGAAAGTCAATGTATTGTTTTCACCCAAGGACCGCAATCCGGAAAAGGAAATCGAGTTAGTGCTGCATAAAGGGCTGAAGTACGACGATGTAGCACTTCGACTCGGCAACAAGATTGGTACCGACCCTGCAAAGATACAGTTTTTCGTCGCTGGAATTAACGATGAACCGAAGAATGCAATTCGACGTTTGCCTAATTTGCCGCTGGAAGAAATGCTGCATGGTCCATACAACCGAACGGCGACTTTGCATTGCAAATTGTTCTATGAAGTCCTTGATATCAGCCTCGCTGAGCTTGAACTCAAGCGACTTGTCAAGATCAACGTTTGCGCGCCGACGCTAAAGGATTGTAACCCTGTCGAAGTATGGATGCCAAAGACAGGACGAATTGGCGATCTATTGCGGGAAGTCAAGTTTGAAGCTTCTGCGAATGGAACCAGAAGAATCCGAGTCTACGAAGCCATTAACCACCGTTTCCATCGCGAGTTCCTCTCTACAGATAGCTTATCTCAGCTATCTGACAGTCCATCAGCGCAGCTTTACGCAGAGGTAGGATTGACCTGGATGTTTGCTTATTGCTTATGTAGAGATATTGATTTTATTTATGTAGGTCATTCCGGAGGAGGAGCAATTGATGGCTGATGGTGACATTTTCGTTGGTGTGTTCCATTATCAAAGAGATATCTCGAGAACACATGGTGTACCGTTCAAGTTCCTAGTTAAAAAGGTTTGTAGAAAGTTAACTCTCACGATTTCTTTTTTCTCATGGTGGAATACTCCAGGATGAGCCATTCAGTGAAACCAAAAAGCGATTGCAAGCAAGGACAGGCATTCCTGACAAAGAGTGGAGCAAAGTCAAATTCAATATTGTTTCCTCATACTCTGCTGCTCCTATTGATGACGGTAAGTTGATATTGTCATGACGGGTTGTATGGTGGTATCTCTAACTTATATCACAATTTAGATGACTATAAATTGAGTGACCATCAATTTGGCCAAGAAGATTCTCTTGGACTCGACCACATTGACCGTACAGGACGTGTAAACAGAATAGGATTAGAAAAACCGCTTTCTATTCGAGGTTAGAAAAAAGTAAAGTCTGTAAAAGCCCTGAGCGTTTCCTTTGAGAATTATTTCGTCAGCGCCGCAATAGAATCTAGCACATAGCGGAGAGTGATCTGTTGTCGTCGTGCGAACAAGAACACTTTTTGGCACCACCAATGTTGATGGAGAGTTGAGTGTGCACTGGAGCGACAGGTCCCACAAGGTTTTCTGTGATCAGCTGATACACGCATACAGGCTCACAAAAAAGAGCAGTGATCCGCTTTGCAGTTGCCATGGCCCCCCCCCCCGGCAGTAACCTCTATCTCTTCCGTGTTTTTCGCCAGGTGCCCGGAACCTACACAAACACTTACTTTGCCTTTCCTCCTTCTCCTCTCTTTTTTCTCCTTGTTGTGTTTAACGCAATTGCGCGCGGGTGTGGCACAGTGCTCATTTCACAACTAACTCAACGGACGAGAGAATGATTCTGTACAAACTTGTTGTCCTTGGAGACGGCGGCGTTGGCAAGGTAAAATAGCAGGCTCCGAGGTGGTGAGAGAGAAGTATAAAAATAATATTAATATCCGGTTTGTTCTAGACAGCGTTGACCATTCAAGTAAGGGACTATTTGAATAAGTGTGGATTAATTATAATGGAGCTGACGGTATACATTCTGACTACCAAAGCTATGTTTGAACCATTTTGTTGGTAAGTGGAATTGAGTGTGTGTATGAGCGAGGGCGCGCTCGCGCGTGCACGCACCACCCAGGGCTAGAATAGAGAAGAACCTTATTAAGTTTCACACATTTCCCATAGAGGTAACGAAGGAAAATTTTAACGTTTTTCCAACAACGCGAGGAGGCTGACGCCCTTTCCAGACATACGATCCCACCATCGAGGACTCGTATCGCAAACAAGTAGTTATAGACGACCAGCCGTGTGTGCTTGAAGTTTTAGATACGGCGGGCCAAGGTGGGAGATTGTGAGAGAGAAGAAGTGTGTGTATGTACGTATATTAATTATATAAATGGTACAATACAACGACAGAGGAATACACGGCGTTGCGGGATCAGTGGATCCGAGACGGTGAAGGGTTCCTGATCGTGTACTCGATATCGTCCAGATCGACGTTTGAACGCGTGGAGCGGTTCCGAGATCAGATATTTCGGGTCAAGGATGTGACGGATGTGCCGCTCATCCTGGTAGGCAACAAGAGCGATAAGGTGACAGAACGGGAAGTTTCGCGCGAAGAAGGCATCCAGATGGCGAAAAAGCTTAACTGCGAGTTTATCGAAACGTCCGCCAAGACTTGCGTCAATGTTGAGCGGTCTTTCTACGCCGTCGTGAGAATGATTCGAGCAAAGCGGGAAGGCACCCAACATCACGGAGGCAAAAGGCGATCCAGCAAGACGAAGTGCCACATGTTGTGATCCCCACCAGCTGCAAGAGTACCTACGACTCCAACAAGAACAACAACAGCAACAGCAACCGAGGACATGTATACTTGAATGCAAGCAAAAATGGTATATTTTAATTCTCTACCCTACTACACGCAGACCTAAGTCGACATGATACACGCAACCCATCAACCAACGCCTTTTTTTTCTTTTTTTTTCTTTTTGGCTTGCCTACAGGAAAAATAATGAGCTAAATCCTCCCTTCTGGTTGTAATACTTTCTCTCTTTCTCTCCTTTTTGTTTTTTCTACATTTGGTCCATACTTTCTCTCTCTCTCTTTTTATCCGTTTCTTTATGTTGAAGTTTTACTTGGCGATACCACAGCACCAGCAACATTATGTACCATTAAAGCAAAAATACATCCGGTCCCTTTTTCGTGCTTGCAGTGTGACACGCGATCGACTACAGCATTTAAATTAAAAAGAACAACGATGCAACTAGTACATGCAGCAAAGTGCTACGAATTATGTATGCAATGATGAGAACCATGGAGTTCAGCGCCAGAAAGGAGATCAGAGGGGAATGTTGTCTGAATTTTACAGGAGAAGATTGATGTACACAAGCTCAAATGGGTTCAGAAGCGAACTCATCCCACCATCTGCTTCGCAGCAACGCCGCTGTAGGTAGGTCATGCATCAAACCGATCTAGGTTTGGCGAATAATCGAGATCCCTGCATATATCTGTTGACATTTCAACGAACGGGTAATCTCAGACGACCCGCTATATCCACCGTGTACCAGCAGCAGCAACAGCAGAAAACTGCTTTCTTTTGTTTTTTCTCTTCTTCCTTTTACAAGCTCTTATCAAGTACAATAATAACATGGCATTACAGCAACATCAGCAGCTACTACAGCAACGGCGGCCGACACCAACCTACAGTGCGCCGACTCTCAAAACTAACAACGTCTACCTAGTGGATCCAGCTCCTCCTCAGCAGCGGCGGCGTGCCTCCTACAGCGACCACCACATTGATGTCAACCTCGCTGCAGAAATCGGGCAGGCGCTAGTGTCCAAAATACGTGCTTTGCAGCTGGATCTAGAAAAGCACAAAGAAAAGTTATCGAATCTGCGAGCGGACAAGTTGGCGATGCAGAGGCGATTAAATGAGTTGGTTGACGAGCTTGCTGCCAAAACTGAGCATGAAGGTAAGGGGTCCAATATGCATTAAAGTATGTACATAAGAAATGCTTTCTTTTTCTCAATGGTTGCTGCAAATATAGATCACTTGAACGAAGAGCTGCTGAACCTGGAAGTAACTAGACAACGCCTTAAGAAACAGATCCGGAACCTAGGGCACAAACTCGCGCGATCGCAGTTGGAGCAGGCAAGGATGCTGCGCGAACAAAGCCTTGTTAACCAGGAGCTTGAGCTGTCGAAAGCTGTCCAGGAGAGCCGGGAGGAGGAGGAAAGAACAAGAGTGACAGAACTGCAAAGCAAACTCGAGTCAACGCAGCTAGAAAATAAGCGATTGTCCGACCTCTTGGAAGATAGGGGCAGGCATTTCTGTGCGCCTTGCAGCAACAGCAGCTTCGGCAAGCATGATGATATCAAACAACAAGACGAATGCAGCACTTTGAGCAGCAGTGCCAGCACAGATGACAACGAGTACGAACAAGTATGCGTTGAAGAAGAACAACGTATGCTAAAGTTGACAACAGCAGCAGACTCACCCAGGCCCAAATCCTGGGCATGCACGTCAAGACTACCTCCTCCTCCTTCAGTGCAACAACCTGGCAACAAAGAACGTGTGAGGAGCATGGTTATCGGTGACACCCAGATGGTATACAAGGCTCGAGTCGCTGTTGGTGACTGGATGTGGAAATACACGCGGAACGTAACGGGGGAGCGACGGCATCGCAGGTTTGTCTGGATAGACCCGGACGAAAAAATCCTGTACTGGCGCAAGTGCAGCGATCCAAAGATAAACGCTAAAAGTGGTATGTAAAAAAAAATTAAAATCAGCGATCAAACAGAGGTTGCATCCTATTAACTGGCATGCTTATTAAGCTCGGCTACTTTCCTTTGCGATCCAACCGACCGCCGCCGCTCCTGCTACGACTAATTACCGTAGTATGCTCCAAAAAATCATCCCGTCCTTTGTCTTCCAGACGCATCAGCGAGATATCAAGCTTCAGTGCCTCGTTCAAGAAACGTTTCTCGCGTGGCAAGAGGTAGAGAGAGAGAAAGAGAGAGAGAGAGTGAGAGTTTAAACGGATCGCTAAAAGTAAAGCTTACATGTCTAAATGTTTACAACTCAGGCACTGACGGAACTGTTTCCAGAGTCTACTAGCAGCATGGCGGAATTCGATGCAGCAGCAGTGCAGCAACAAAAGCGGGCTTCGCTCTCCCGGCTATTGAAACAGGCACCTTCGTCCTCGCTCCGGAGCATTGCTTCCTTCTACAAACGAAACAACAATGCCGCGGATTACTCAGCCCCTATCGTAGCAGTCGCGCAAAGTAAAGATAATCAATTTGACGACGACTGTAAGAGTAACGGCCAGATAGAACGCAACGTATTTCCTCCGTTACCCAGCACCGCGAAACCTGTTCTAGCTACCAACGCAAAGACAGCAGCAGATCGTCGAGGTGCTTTGAGATTATCAGATGATATCAAGACAAGACGCCAACAACAACCCTCGTCGCTGTCACATCGTATTTCCTCTCGATTGCTTCGGTTGAGCGCAACCGACGAGATAGCAGTCCCGTACGATCAAAAAGTTGAATGCTAAAGGAGAGGGGGAAATAAAACGTGAAATGACAACACTGTTATTGTTGAAATAATAATAAGATTGTAATAATTACTTTAAATAACGTAAGATGTAGGTGTAGCAAGTAAGAGGTGATACGCAGAAAAGACAAGACAGGATGTATACAAGTAGATAAATATAAAAATGTGAGTGCGTGAATGCAGGTTTGGAGGAAGTGCAAAATTGGTAATGGTGGGTATTGGAGGAGGATCAACAGATGTATATGTACAGCAAAAAGGTGCCATTATCTGTTCAACCAGAAATGACTGCCGAGGCTTGATCCAGTCGAATCGCACGAATAGCGTTTCCGTACGTTACCACTTGGTGACGATGGGAGAGAATACGTCGTTGCTGTGGCAATGGTGGCCGAGCTACTTGTCGAAGGCGACGACCGGTGCTTGATCCACAGAGGCGGGGGAGTCGAGGGTGACGATGGTGAAAAGATATTGATGCCTGCCGCTGCGTGAGTTGTTTCCATGGTACTGATACTATCGTCTGTCGTTGTCAGCGAGTAATCGTCGTCGTCGTCGTTGTTGATGTCAATACTCTCCTTGACGCTGCTTTCTTCTTCAGCAGGCTGTTGTTCAAGGCGTGCACAGCGGAACCATTTACGGCGCCGGGACAGCATCGCGAGACGCTTCCAGTCCCAGTCAGTGTACTGCCACCCGCAAGTGTCGACTTTCCAGGAAGGGTCTACCCAGACCCAGTAACTTGTAACGCCGTGCTCGGTGATAGGCGGCGGCAGGACAAACTCGTCCATGGACGGAGTAGCCTCCAAGTACTCGTCGGACCTATTCATGTTGTTGTGATCAGATTAACCAATGAAGCCATATTGGGCTGTATGCAATTCGTACCACGCGGGATGGTCACAAGGTGCACTCCAACCTTTGTGAAGCCACCATCGTTGGTGCTCAATAAGAGTGAAACAATACAACCGATCAAACTCTGGATCTGCCGCCGTCGTTGCGACCGCGTTACTGCTGCTACTAACATCGAGTGCGGATGGCCGACTGCAGCGCCGCAGTGCAATGGCACGCAGTGCAGAAAACCACGGACTCCGCCATGCGAGGCACAAGCAGCCGAGGCACCACACACTGGCCCTTAAATGGCCGCTGTAAATAATCACGCACCACATTGTATAACACACAGCAAGCATTCGTCGTTTATGTTGTTGCTCACGGCCATGCGCAATGTAGGTCTTGAGCTTACCGAGCGCGCTGCAGAGTGTGGCGATAAACGTTGCGAGTTCCGACAACTCCTGCGTCATCTCGTCCTCATTGCAATCTTGCTTCTGCTGCTGCTGTTGTCGAACAGGCCTGCTGGACAGCGCATGTATGAAAACGGGCAGCGCAACAGCCAGAGTTAGCTGGTGGTGGAAGCAGAGACAGGTCCAAACAAGGATCGTTAAAAGCATCCTTGAATAGTTGCTGCTGTTGTTGCTGTTTGTACATTTATTGTTCGTCGTTTTCTCGGTCGTCGACCATTGCAACAATCGAACAATGAGAGCGAGGTTGTGGATGCAGGGCTGCAAGATCTTTAAACTTTCATTGATATCATGATGTGATGACGCTGATGATGATGATATTGATGGCTTTTCTGTGGGCATGTATAAATACCGGGAGAGAGAAAGAGATGTGTGTGTGAATGTAAGAGAGAGAGAGAACACAATTGGGGGTTGGGGTAAGGTACGACGAGGGCGGAGGAGGAGACAGAGGAGGTGGTGGAGTGGAAAATGTTTTTCGATCTTTTTTTGACTTGTCCGGTAGGCGCCTGGCTGGAGGATAAACTTTTAACGACTATACTGCAAACAAGGGGTCCCCTATTCCCCTTTCCTCGAAATAAATGATCGAGCATATTATTATTCTTCTTCTTTTTCTCTTTGCAAAGGTAACCGCGGCCGTAGTAATAACCTCATCAGTTTAAATTAATGATCATCTTTTGTACGACGTGCCACACGCCGCCAAGTCGAAGCAAAAAAGCATTGTTGTCTCGTCGCTTCTGCGCGTTGTCGGTTGAAAGTAAGATTACCTGCCGACAGGGCAAGTTCTCAAACATTGGAACATCATCCAGCCATTTACACATTGCTGCTGCTGCTTCTTTCTATTATTATCCTTAAATCATTCAATGTATGGAGTTTTCGGCTGACCTTGTTCATCTGCAGTTAGTTGGTATGCAAGTTGCATGACGATGACAACAACAACAAACAGTTTTCTTCCCCCTCCCTGTGGCGGCAATACAATGATTACTGGCCAATTTGCGTACATTGCTTGTTCATTATGTAAATCAATGCACTGTCTAGAACTTCAGAGCTCTTTGTCAATTTACAGATATGACTCGTGCTTTCGGAGTGCCGCAAGGCCCAGAATCGAACCGTGCCCGCAGTACATTTTCCGCTGATGCTGTCATTGATCTCCATTAGAAATTCTCATTATCACTGACTGATAGGGCTGGACTTGCTACCAATTAATTGCAACTGCAGATTTGTTGTTGTTATTGTTATTGTTATCAAGTGATTCACATATTGGATTTTATTGTTATTAGATCATTAGATCAATTATATGCAGTGTGTATACAGATGATTGCAATAAATAGTGTAATGATTGTTGTTATTTACATGGAAAGGAGAATGCCAGCATTCACCAGGGCATTCGTGACAACTCTATCTAGACCCTGCTCCGGTCGCCGCAGTTCTTGCTGCAGCTCTCTCCGGAACGCGCGTCCTTGCTGCCCACCAAACATCATGGTCAGGGGCTTTGTAAGAATAGTTAATGGAGGAAGCCTATGTTTACTGTACGCCGGATGTGATTCCAAGCTCGTTCCATAATCTACAACGGGCGTGTCAACCAAACATCCTCGTTACTTTGCAACCCAATTGCTCACCGATATACTCTCGAATCACTTGTAGAACTGATTTGTTGGGCACATTGTAGATGGTGGTATCAAGAGTCTGTAAAAAGAGTGGATTGTTCATGACTAGTGGGAAAAAAGGCGGCATTCAGGGGGATTAAATTCTCAAGATGATAATCCAGTGATAAACTTACTTTGCCGACCAATCATGCATCCATCGACGCGTTGCAAAGCGTCCTGGATAGCTGTAGGGTCCTTGAACCCACCGTTGATGGAGATGGGGAGATGCTTCATATCCTGTGCCAGTCGATACACTCGATCGTAATTTAGCTGCGGCACATTCCGGTTCTGCTTGGGAGTCAAGCCCTTCAATATACATTTTCGCGCGTGAACAATCAAATGTGGCAGCTCGCGCTTGCTCTGACTGATAATTGTATCCACAAATCGATGCAAGAACTCGTATGTATCGAGATCGTCTACGCCGAGGCGGCACTTTACAGTGATGGGTATAGACACGGCCGATTGCATTTCTCGGAGCACGGCTACTACTTTTTCGGGAGTCTTCATTAATACCGCCCCGAAATCTCCAGCTTTGACGGCTGCGCTTGGGCATCCAACATTAATGTTGATTTCGCTGTATCCTTGCCTCTCGAGAATTTCGGCCGCTTGCGCCATGTGCTGAGGATCAGAGCCGCCCAGCTGGACCACCACGTTTGGCCGCGGTGCGCCTAGGATCGCATACAGCGTATCTGGATTTTTCGTGATAACATGCGGAGGGTGCATCTCTGTGTAGTATGCATAGCGTTCTTGGCCTGCCACGATATGAAGCAACTCGAGAAAATGCTAAAAAATGTATGATGCTCAGGTTAAAAGAGACATATCAGGGACAACAGAATATGAATGTACTTGCAGCGTTGGTAATGTCCACCATGGGTGCCACGCTAATAGCATGCTTCAGACGAGTCCGTTTCAATGCATCGCTGTAGTTCAATGTAGACAGACACCGTCTCCACATTGAATCTTCTAGATCAATGAAATCTAGTTCCCAGATAATAAGGAAAGAGAAATAATGCTAGCATATGGGGTAACGACGGTGGCTTTGCAGATATTGCCAAGTAATAGCACCTAGAAGACACAATGTACCTATTTCTTTGTTCCTATGTTTGAATGAAAGATATAACCCTTTGTTTAAAGCTATATAGTTCCCAAAGGCCAGGCGTATGAAGACAGATAAGTCGGCTTTCTTTTCTTTTCCGGTCTATGTCTCGTGATATATTTCCCATGATTAACGAGGACGGCTACGAGTGGGACAAAGCGACCGTATAAAACAAAGGCAGACCATCGCTAGAGGATTGTGAGCAAAGTTCACTCTCAGCGGCAATAACGAGGAAACGCTCAAAGGAGAAGACGAGGCAGGCTTTAGTGAGTCGTCATGGTCTTGTACAGCTGGCATTGTTCGAAATACTGAAGAGCTCCCTACGTGTCAGCTTTTCCCACAACATTACTACACTCCACAAGGCTCAGTCTCCCACTAGAACCATCTTCAACAATATGCCAGAAATCCCATGCTTTATTCACACAATGACCATTGTCAATACGCGCGCTCGCCTCATCAACCGCTGATAAGAAAACTCCACGAAAGAGACTATCTCGCATGCGGCAACAACGGACTATCGATCGTCTTGCCAGAGAAGGCAAGGTCGCCATCCCTCGCAACATTGAACGCTATGGTCGATGATATCAACAGAAAGGCTACAGATCTGCGTCAGTTGCAGATCTTCAACTCGATAGACAAAGTTGATGCTCAAGAAAAAACCCGACGCAAATCAGGAAGCTTCTAATTTATATCCAACAGCCTCCTCACAAGTTTCGACTTGAAGATTGGGCAGCTTATCACTCTGAAATCTTCCACAAGCGATCCGCTGCCTTTCGTCCTTTCTCAGCACCAGTCCGCGTTGCCTTTGCAATGACCATCCACAAGAGCCAAGGGCCAGACGTTCGATGTAGTAAAGGAGAAGACGAGAACAGGTTTTTCGATTAGGCAGAGGGCCAAGCCGTTGATGACCCGATCAAAATTATTTACGACTGGCAGTTATCAATGAATGCTAGATATTCATGCATTCCGTCGCTTGTCTTCGCACATGGCCAACTTTATGACGCGGGACTTTCATTCCCGTCTTGCATGCCTTCTTTCATGCTGTTCGGCTTTCGTGCCTTTTAATTATCGTGCGCTTCGGTGTTATGATCTCCAGAGTCTGAATATTCTTCCACGCGTTTTCGACCTTAGCAATCTCCAAAACTCCATGCACAATCTTGTCTATCAAAACATTAATACATAGCTAATATACGACCAAGTCCGCATTATATTCCTTCAAGTTACTGAATGGGCACGTAGCCCCCTTGAATATAGAAAAAGAAAGATATAGCGGATCTGCAACTTACTAGATGCCCTTTATTATTTGCTGATTATTGCTATATAATTTTACAGTCCCTCATCTTCAGTTTTGATGGATGGGGTAGATGAAGACATTACAAGTCTAAAGCGTCCAAAGCCTTGCAGTGCCTCGTACTCTGCTTCGGTGAGGCTGATGCTTTCATTGTTGTTGCTATCATGCATCATCTCGTGGTGGTCATGGTCTTGCTGCTGCTGTTGCTGCTTTTGTTGATGTTCATGCGTTATTGTTTGCTGTTCTAATTGTTGTAGTTTATGCTCTTGTTCATGCAGCGACTCAATCGGGTTACACAGGTCTTGCACAGACAGCCGTCGCGTTGGTGCGGCGTGAGGAAGAGGAGGAGGAGGCGTGTGTTGCTGTTGGTGGTGGTGATGATGATGATCTTCTGGCATTGATGAGCCCATCGATGATTCTGATATGTGCGTCAAGTAACTCTCTGGAGGCTGGTCCGGATTGTTGACGAGAAAAGTCGCTAGACGAGGCAAGATCATCCTCCCATTCATAAAATTGTCAGAGTGCCGACGAGGCAGCCCATTGACACGTTCCGTCGGCATCTCCATGCTGTTGTACCGTCGCCGGTGCGGATATGGATGGAAGTGGACCTTTGGTGTTGTTCTGTCGTGATTACCGCGCCACACTCGTCTCGGGGACATGGTTTGGTGCTCTGAGTAGTCCTCGACGGATGATGATGAAGAAGAAGCAGATGGTGGAGACTCTGGGTAATGGTGGGGAGGAGGGGCAAAAGGGGGTAAGTTCGGCGGGAGTTGCCAGTGAGGATGGGGTGGCATATTCATATACGGCATAGGAGCATAGTAGTAAGAATGCGATGGTGGTGGCGGTTGCTGCATCTGTTGCTGTTGTTGCTGCTGCTGATGTTGGTACGCTTCATCCTGAGACAATCGACGAAGCTGGGCCATCATAGCTCGCTGCTCCTTGATGCTAGCACGTCTCCTGTTCTCCGGCGGGTGATAGCTAGCATCACTGTCCTCTTCATACTCGTCGTAATCCTCGTCGGATGAAGACGAACGATGCTTTCCACGGTCGTTCTGTATCGAGTTACGACGTGACGGAGGCGGTGAAGGCATCCCAGCGTAATCTTTGCTACGCTGGCTTGCCTTCTTGCTGCCCAGCTGCTTTCCTCGTCGACCCGTACGGTTCTTGTTATGTGTCTGCGTATGTTGCATCATGTTGTCAAACCGACTGAACATTCGATTGCAGCCGCTAACAATGCATTTGAACGGTTTCTAGAAGCTGAAGATTAATTTTTTCTTCCATACAGAATGCTTCACATCACACCGCGCGCCTTTACCTCTCCAGTATGCTTTCTAGATACTCTCAGTATGAGTTAGTACTATGCTAACATCCATCTTTTCTCTCTCTCTCTCTTCTCTCTTTACGTGTCTCCCATTTTACCTCATGTGACGCGCCAGATGTTCGCTTCGAGTGAATACCATTCTACAGTCCCCGTAACCTTGACATTGGAACAGTTTGGGCTTACCGCCACGGGACGTCTTCTTTGTTGACGCCTCGTTCATTGTCTTTGTAGAGACGTCCATTACAGAATAGTACACTGAAGGGAAAAAGAAATGATGCGAGCACGGTTTAAAGAACTAAATGGAAAGAGCGAGGCGGCCACCAATATCTCCCCGAAACAAGTTATCGGTTATTTCCTCTTGATTGAAGAGGAAGGAAAAAAAGTCCGAGAACCCTTGTTTCCCAGTTCTCAAATGTACTACAAGGAAATAGGAACGATACGCAGGTCGGAACTTTTCAAACGACCAGGTATCAGGATGTTAAGTGCAAGCTTCTGCATCTGCTTGACCATTATTTGTCCGATAATGGGCATGACAACCAATTGCCTGATCCTGAGTGCATGCATCGCCGTCCGGTCCTGGAGGCACATTTTGAGGGTTGATCCATGTTTCAAGTGTCTAAGACAATTGATGACAAAGTGATACTGGGGGATCAACAATGGATAAACCCTGGAAACTGATCGATCGAAAGGGAGGGGTGCCTGACGTCGTAAATGCAAGGTACAAATTGCACCTTCTTCTGTTCCTCATTGTCGGTATCGCCATCAATATTTCCGTTATTCCTGTAATTCACTTTATTTAATCTTCTCCTTCAGACATTGAAACGTCATCTTCAGACTCTTCATCTTCACTTTCTTCTACAATCACTCGCTTTCTCTTCTGCGTCGCTCTGCGTTGCGGTCTAGTTTCCCGTGTAGCACCTATATCAATTACATTAGCAAAGGTCATTGTTTTATGATTCTGCGTATTACACTCACCTCGTTTTTTACGGGAAGCAGATCTGGTACTCGTATGACCACTGTTACTATTGTTCCCCATATTGGATGCGGGCACTGCTTCTTCTTCACCAGCACCTTCTTCTGTATCCTCTGTGCTTTCTCCGCTAAGTTTTTGAATCTTCTGCTCAAACTCATCAATGATGGCCTTGAGCTCTGGCTTCCCTGCTTTCTGGAGACGACCCTGAGAAACAGATCTCGTTAACTCTTCGTCTTCAAACCTCTTTGCATCTCTACATGTTACCTTGGCAATAATTTCTTGGAATGACTTGTACACGGACTTTTCATGCAATTTGTCCTGATACGCTGGCAGACCTTCCAATAGTCTTCTGAAACTCCTTTCAGACTTGAATGGAAGTAGAGATAAACAATAGGCAATATCTCTCCATATCCGCTCGTCGTCGGTATTTGCAAATCTTTGGCACAACTTTTCCACCACGTTTTCAGCTTGCTTCTCCTAATGTAGCCTCTACTTTTAGATATCGCCTCCTGATAACCATTCTTTCGTGACTAACCTTGTCCGCAAATTCGAATCCGAAAATGAACTTCATGATCCGGCGGAACGTCTCTTCTTCCAATTTGGGATCGCAATTAGTCAAATTGCTAATGATATCCGGAAGATTGTTGTAGATAGCATTGTCTTTGGTCGCTAACTCCGTGAAGAAGAGCTTTGCGAGATCCGCTATTCGCTGATCTGGATCTTCCAGGCATTTTGCCATCTCGCTGATTTGTCCCTTGACCTTGACCATACCGTTCAAGATCAAATGTGTAAGAACCATGACGGCATTCTTTTTGACGATACTATCTTCATCCGCGAGCCGATTATACAGAAACGAGATGTTTTCATCGATAAGGGTGTTGAAACAGACTGCCATGTCTCCGAGAGCTATAACAATATTGCTGCGTATAGTGGAATCTTTAGAACGCTCGAGAATGGTGAACAGGAGTTGCAGGTTCCGCTCGCAGAAATCCGAACTGACGCACATGAATTTAGC
Source organism: Rhizomucor pusillus (assembly GCF_041956525.1). Taxonomy (NCBI): domain Eukaryota; kingdom Fungi; phylum Mucoromycota; class Mucoromycetes; order Mucorales; family Lichtheimiaceae; genus Rhizomucor; species Rhizomucor pusillus. The sequence continues at coordinate 172,873 of NW_027192157.1, read as the reverse complement.
TAGCGCAAGCGTTGCTGTTATTTGTAACGTGGTATCCTATTTACATATGTTTAGATAGAAGAACGAGGCAAAAACACACCAATCTTGATGCTCACTGTGTATATCTTATTTCGGATACATATCTCCGTAAGTAATGGACCAAACCTGCCCAGAAGCGAGCCAGGACCAAGAAGCTCTCGTTCCCTGATATGTGTTATAGTGTCACCAATGTCATCTTCAGTCGTTCCACCAACTTGTTCAAGCTCATCTTCAATAGCGCCATTCTTTTTACCGTCTAAGCGAACGAGTATTAGTTCCGGCTGAGCAGTAAATACAGCAATTCGAGATACATACCATCTTTCTTCATTCTCTTCTTCTTCCACTCTGCTTCAATTATCTCCAAATGCACGATTTGTTTCAGAGCAACGTGACCGACGATGAAAACCAGCTGACTAAGTTCAAAGGCGCTTTCATGGATAGGGTTTTGTGGATAAGGTAGGGCTTGCTGTGACATGCTCATATCATAGTCAATATCCATCGTCTCGTTCATTGCTTCATTGCCGTCTGGAGTAGCGGATTGTTGTCGGTTGCCAAAGATTTTGGCCGTCTTTTCCTTGATAATTTCTGTACACAAAGCATCTGGATGCTCCCCAAGCAAATAGACTGTATTTATAACTTGCTCTGCCAAGCTGAACCTATTGACCATTTATTAGCCCGCTTTCCAGTTGAAAACGACGTCAAATATTTACCATTCCAGAGAGTCTGTTGGACTTTCAATCACACTTTTGAGCCGTGCAAAAATGGGATGATTCATCGCAAACCGAACGCCTTTATCAATACTACGACCTATATTTGCAGTCAGGAGAATTGCTAGTTCATAATTTATAGGTTTAGAATGTACCTTTCTCTGGTGACTTGGATCCACCAAGTCTTTGCAAAGCAATGCAGGTATATTTTGCAAGAGATAAATCATTTCTACCAAGCGGACCCAGTCCGATTCGCAGCATGAGGCTGACTTTTTCGTTCACAATATCCACCCTGGCTTTGGCAAGCATTCCAAGTATAATAATTGCACCTCTGCGCTGCTCCTTTGGGATATTACCCTTGTTAAAGCCTGGAGTAATCATTAGCTAGGCGGGTTAAATTATATCTTTCGAATATAATATTACCATAGACAGCCCACAGTTTATCAATAACACTTTCTGGCAGACCATCTTCCGCCATAATTGTCACCAAAAGCTGCTCCAAAGAGGTCAGCTCTGCAAGCGTAGTATTGTAGGTGAGTTGGATAAGATTGCGTGCAATGTTATTTATATTCTCGGTCCTTGATAATCGACTGTCTGGATCAAAGTAAAGGTGCCGGTAGCATTCCATTAGCTTCATTTTAATGCCCTTTCCTTCGTCGCTGGTATCCTTTGTCCAGATAAGATGAATCATTTTTCGTATACCGCTCTATAAATCTTGTTAAAAGCTGGTTTCGAATAATGGTTTCTAACAAACGTACCGATGCAGGTTTGATCTTGTAATCATGAGCTGTTACAAAGAAGTCCATTGCTTCCAGGACCTCGGGTTTCGATTTGGATGATAATAACTGGGCAATAATGGGTATCGCAGAATGAATCTGTTGGATGAATTTAATAGCATCGGCGTGGAATGTCTTCATGAGTTTCAGTTGTTGCATCTTTTCGACGGAAATGACAGTTTTTTGTGCGAGCTTTTGCGTTGATTCCTGATTCCGATGGTCGTCAAGGTTTTCGGACGTTTTATGTGATTCTGATACAGTGGCATCTCCATCATTTTGACCTTCCTTTTGTCTTTCTTCTGGCTGCTCTTCCGCATTGTTTGCATTGCTTTCTTCTTCAGCGTCCTTCATTTCTACATCTTCTTGCTCATTATTTCCTTCGCCTTCGTCCGCGTTATTTTCCTTGTCTTCCTCTTCACCATTTTCTTCGGAATCCTTGTTAGCATTCATTTGTTCATCTTGCGGCTTTTCGCCAGATTCTTGAGACGCATTTTGCTGTTGTCGCATAACTGTAGCCAAGAGCTCATCCTCCGTGCAGACAGTCTATATGGATGATTAAGCTACGATAGTGTAGTACACCTCAGAATCATTAAATTACCTCCAACTCGGCTTTGATCTTATCTAATTTGCGCTGCCATTCGTCCAGATCCAATTCTCCTCCGTACATGCTGTACGGATGTGTAGAAATCAATTTAGTGAGGACACGGATCGCATATTTTCTGACAATGCTTGTTTTCTCCTCCAAATGACGAAGAGCTAAGACTCCAAGAGCATGTCTTCGTTTCGGGAACTTTGCATTTAGACTGTGCAACGAGTATTAAAAGTTAGATATCTTCTTTTAGGACTAACGAAGATTCCGAGACTCACTCCAAAAGCTTCAAATACGTCTGTAGTACTTTTGATCGGCAAAAGGCAGTAGGATCTAGCATGCGTTCTTCGAGAATATCAAAGAATGCGTTAATCTGCTCTTTTTGGGTTGGATTTTCTTCTGAATGTGTTGCTAATTCGACGATAAGAAGGCCAAGGATATCAATGAGTGCCATACGCATAGTGTACGACTTGTGGATGTTAGCATGACAGTACGATTACTTTTACTTAATATGCCTTACTTCACTGTCAAGTTGTCCAATCAAAAGACCCAAATTCTTCAGAATCGTCTTTGGCGCCAGCTCGCTTAACTTTGTCAGAAAGACCGCGAATGTCTTTGCGTTCGGTGTATCTTTGACTTCTTTGGTAGAAACGTCCTTGAACTCTTTGTTACTGATCTCTCGTAAAACCTCATCAGCAAGCTGTGAGTAATCTTGCTTGTCGAGTATATAGTGCAGCATTTCAGCCATCGGTTCTGCAGAGTGTTCCCAATATTGCAAGTTCTGCATGATTGTAGTCTGTGCGGCTGAAGACTGTGTCAATAACAATTCTCGAGGGCCGCAAAGCAACCATAAGACTTACCATACATGTAACCATAGTGTTTGACACACAAACCAATGACCTTGAATGCTCTTTGCTTTATATTGACGGCAGCAGCTGTCGATTTGGAATTTGCAGGGTTTTCGAAAATTTGGAAAGCTGGCTTGGTAAACAGTCTATGGTGGGAAACCTTCAATACATTGCTACATTGATGGAATTGATAATTAGGTTTCATACCCGATAAATGTACCACACTCTGGCGTCAATGTCCAAATCCTCGATATCTTCAATTCCAAAAGACCAGCTATCAGGTCGAAACATTTCAATTTTTGAGAACTCCAATCATATCCGGAATCGTCGTGATGGCTTCTAGAACGGCCTTTCTCGGATCGAGTAGTTTGTACTGATGCTGCTTTTTCCTCTGCTGCTGATAATATCCAATGTACAACGAAGCCGTACAACTCCAAATATAGTTTATGAGCGGGTAAGGAATCCTTCTCATTATTGTTTAGGTCTTCCGCCGTCGCTTTGACCTCAGCTCTGAAGGCTGATAGAATACATTAGGGTTGGTTTTTTTTGGAGACATAGCCCTTGTATTTACCAGAAAGAATGATGTCGAAAAGTTTAGCTGTTATACGCGGCTTTACATTTGCAAAGTTCCTAGATTATATCAGTCAGGTACTGATAGGGCTTTGTATACTGATATTCTTCTTTCTCACTTTAAAAAGCTTCGAATCTTGTCAAAGACAAGTGGATCGCTTATATTGTCCGAGGATACTTCAATTCGGTCCGTTATGTCTATGTTTGAATGTCAATTGTCGAACAATTCAGGTCAGGTAGCAGGTATAAAGCGAACCATTCAAGTAACGATTCAACTCGCCATCGCTGCGGCCCTGAATAGCAACCTCATTGGGAATGAAGTAGTTTGGTCCTGAGTCTTCCTGCAGCCGAAGAAGCTCGTCATGCAATGTAAAAGACATTGACATTGCAAGAGAACAAAGCTCGTTCTCAGCAGCTGACACGACGCGCGCTGTTAAATGAAGTTGACGCGAATTGCTCCGACCCACCGCGTCTGTGCCAAAACTGCTCCTTATCACTACTGGCAGAAAAATTTACGATTACTCTGCAAGAATAGACATAATCAATCGATGATATAGCAAAAAGTAAATGCAGGGTGAGCCCCTAATGTTGTCCATTCTCGTGTTCTTTTTTTTTCAGGCATATGTTGCACGAAAACGTACTTGTAGATCACAATGAAATGAACCAGAAAATCAAAACTCATATTTGCAAAAAATAAATACAGAAATACATGCTCCAGACACATATGAAATCGTATGCTTTTTTCTACTGTGCCACATACAATGTTGCCAGAAACACATGCCACGGGCATTGCTAACCTGGCCAAAATCTGGATAGGGATCGTCGTTCCTCGCCGCCGGAGAAAATATCCTTGCTCAGCTCGTTACGATCCGCATTGAAATATCGGTCCTTGTGCGCAAAAAGATAATCATAGAGCTTGTCTGCAAGGATACTAGTTCTGCTCTTGCTGGGAGAAGGCACTGGCAAAATAACCACCTGATGACCAGGGAAGCTGCGTTGCCGTTGTCGATGCGGACTTGTGCTGTTATCTTCTGTTGATGACGACGAGGACGATGACGTTGAAGGAGACGACGACGAAGTTGTAGACAACATATCATCATCCTCGTCATCGTATTCCTCGCTTCGAGGAAAACTTGGCCACGTAGATGAGCGCGGTGTACCGGATGGTGACTGGCGGTTCCTTTTTGTCTTTTCCAGGAGTTTTTTGTAATCATTGCCATCCGCTAAAGGGTTCTTGTCGTCCCCATTCAAGTATTGCCGAAACATACTAGACAAGGAAGTGCGCATAGATACATCGTCTTCGGGGACGTTGTTGGAAGGGCTGTTTGGTGTCATGGTCTTGGTTTGAGAGAAAGTAGGAAGAACGGAAAGAACTAAGTTTCAAATATACCTCGAGACGAAAATGGGATTTTTTTCCTTCGCTGTTCACACGCATGAGATAGAAATATTTGGGACTAGGGTTAACGTTTCTGTTGAGCATATCGCATTTGTTCATCTGCCCTTAAACCCAGCATATCCGCCTAAAATAAGCTAAATGGAACTGTTCTAGAGTGTACTGTATAATTTACTTGCTGCGTTTGACATTTGATATTCCTATTGGAAAACGAATAGTTTTTCAGATTCTCAGCTTGTCGTCATGTAGATCGGGTCGTGATCCGGTGACTCCGACGCAAAAGTCATCTCCGGTTTCAGCAACATGCTAAGCAACACAAACGTCGTCATGTCTGCTGCAGCGTTACCAACTCGTTCGACAGGATTTACTTGCCTGGCATGTCATGTCATTTTCCCTACCTCAGAGCGGCAGCGCAATCACTACCGGACAGAGTACGGTGGCTCGAGATGTTCCTCTGAGAAAGCACAACGAATCTTACTTGACACTTGTATAGTTGGCACAAGTATAACTTGAAGCGCAAAATCGCGGCCTTAGCTCCCGTGAGCGCGGAGCAATTTGCCCAGAAAGTACTATGTGAGTATCTAGCCATGTATGCATTGTGTGTCACCTGGACCTAATTTTTCTCTCTCCCTTGCAGCGCAGCAAGAAAAGAACAGACAAGAGTTAGAACGTCAGGCACTCATCTATGAGTGTGTCACTTGCAGGTATGCACCTTCGGATGTAAATTAACTATATTAGATACGTTAGACTTATTACGGAACAGGAAAGCATTTTATTCTGAGAATGTATATCAAGATCATATTCAATCGAAGAAGCACCGTGAAACATACATCAAACAACAGATCTTGAAATCGAATTCACCAGCGCATATTCATAAGCATGATATCAAACTTGCGCCCTTCTTTTCCGACCACTCTGATTTGGACAGCGATAACGACAGCACATTAGGCATAGAGTCAGCACCTAGGGATCCGCTTTCGAAATGCCTCTTCTGCACGTTTCCTAGTCCGGATTTTGACACAAATATGGAGCACATGTCCAGAGAACACGGTTTCTTTGTACCTGACATCGAATACCTTGTCGATCTACGAGGCTTGATATCGTATCTATCGCAAAAGATCGAAGAAGACTACTATTGTCTGTATTGCAACGGCCGCGGCAAGGAATGGAAAAGTGCTCAAGCTGCACGAGCGCACATGCTTGATAAAGGGCACATGAAAATGGCTTACGATGTAATACGTCTTGCAAAATTTAGACTCAATTTTTAACTGCTTTTCTGACTCGTGTTTGCATATGATTACAGGATAGCGAGGATCCCGAAGCATTGTTGCAATTCTACGATTTTGAACCTCTGCAGGAGACCGAGCGGTATTCAATCGCTAACGAGACCGACCTTGTGCTGCGGGATGGGACACGGTTAGGGCATCGTCGAAATCTTAGATTTTTCAAGCAGCGCTTACGAAAGAATGTAAGTATTGTGATCATATGCATTCTTCCTTCTTTCATTAACCGAGAACTTTCGTCACAGCGTGAAGAACATCAAGTAGACCGGGCGAAAGCTATAGAGGAAGCCAAGGCATTCGCGGCAGAGCAGGGCCTATCTCGTCGAGAGAAGCGCAATTTGCTTGCTGTCACTAACGGACGAAAAGGCTACAATGCAGATAACAACCACAACTCTGCAAATGGAATTAGAGAAACAATTGTTAGACAAGATTTCCAGCGACAGGTCGCTGTGAAACACAACCTAGTGGAGACACTCCGAGCCAGAAATCAAGTGCCCAAGTAGATGCACAATGATGAAATGCTGCTTATACACATATAATTTTTTATTTAACTAATGCTCAGGTGGTGAAAAAGCACCTGCTGCTAAGCAAAGATTACGTTTCGTGAATTGTACTTTGTAAATTGGAGTATGCTTGGTAGGGAAGACACCGAGTTGGTCGTTGCTAAGGCAAAGTGGTAACTTAGCATCGTAATCGGGCCAACTAACCATTCAACAGACGTACCTTTCAACTATTCCTTTCTTGCGTCTGTGCTCTTCATCCTTAATTTTAGTATCCTTTTTGTCCTTCAGCTTGCTGTCATCAAGCCGTATCCGTTTAGTGTCGTTGCCATTCTGCGCAATTATGGAAGATGACGCATCGGACGGGGTATCCTTATTTACGTCCCAAATTCTCACAGTGCCATCCGCGCTGCCGGACGCAAGTACATTGCTGTCAGCACTGAACTCGACAGAGTAAATGAATCCGGTGTGTCCAGTCATTTTCTTCAGTCGTCGACCAGAGCCCAAATCCCATATCATGATTGATTTGTCCTCGCCTACAGAAGATGCACGAAGTCAAGCAGCATTTCGAGACTAGAATTGATTCTAATACGTACCAGCCGATGCCATCAAGCGTCCATTGGGGGAAACGGCCACAGTCTTAACCGATCCAGTGTGACCTGTAAAGACTCTTACGCAAGATCCTCTCTGCACGTCCCACAATCGGCAGGTTCGATCACTGGAGCCAGTGACCAGATATTTAGAATTAGGGTGGAATTTAACAGTCTAGCGCTCCGGCGTTAAGACCTTTCGTGCAGACATTATCCTCGCAGCAACCGCACTTACATCGACATCAGACAAATGGCCGGCGAAAATTCGAAGAGGATATATATGGTCACAGCTCCATAAACGAGCTGTTCGATCGTGAGAGGCTGTGGCGAAATAGAAACCAAAAGGTCCAAAGTCTACATCCCAAACCGGGAAGTTGTGACCCTTGTAGCAAACGAGGTTGGAATATGTCTGGGTGCTCCATAGGCGCGCTAACATCGTCATTTTTCTTAGAATGCTCCTTCATTCGGGCATGATCAGAAATACATACCTGTCTTATCCTCAGAGCAGGAAATCAAATATTTGTTATCATGGCTGAAGCTCAAGCCGTACACAGGTCCTGAGTGACCGACGAGCCGCTTGTAATCGGATCCATGTCTTTCCTTTTGCCGTTCAAGGTCGGCATCTACGGCAAATTATCATTATCAGACACTATCACAATCACTTTCCATTTGAGGAAGACTTACTGTCGTTAATATGTGCAGGGTTTACATTATTTCGTAATCCTCGCAGTTTTTCTCCTTTTAGACTCCATATCTTAATAAATGATTCAGAAAAGCCGCCTGCGATGAGACTAGCATCTTCTGTAATTGATAGACAGTTGAGACTATTTGACGTAAATTAGATTAATATACAATATTTTAAATCAACGAGGGATCGACAAACCTGTCATGAGTATTATGGAAAGTGTAGCAACAGATGCTAGGCAGCGATGCACTGCCAAGCGAGACCCGATGCCGAAGATCTCGTAAAGAATCAATCTCGGCCTGAATATCTGTGCCTCGGCTGATAGAAAGCAAAACAAAACATTCAATACAGATGAATAGAGGCATGTCAAGCACGTTCAACATACTAGGGAGGGTAAGGTATATCACCGAATGCTGGTCCATCGGTTGATTCCTGCTTGACCTTTTTGTATAAATCCAACAACGATCCAGCCTCTCCATTCATTAACTGTCGCGAGGTCAGTATTCTAATCACATTATCCAATTGGTCGAGCATTTCCTCTTACGTTATCGCCCTCCTGTTTTTTAGTTTGATCTTTTTCCTTCAGTGCTTGCTCTACTTCTTCTTTGAAAGCCGGGTCCATTTGGGCCTGACCAAGTTGCAGATCCTGCTGATTGAATGCTTCGATCTGCTGCGTCTCATGTCCAGTGATACCAATCACATCATCTTCTTCCAACCCGCCCGCGGATTTCGATAATTTCCCGTGTACCACTATGTCGAATGTTAGCATTGTCGAATAACATCCGGCTTGAATTTACCAACCTTGTATATTAAGGTACTGATTCACGATTCGTAGCAAAAGCATATACTTGTTGTCCTGCAAATAGTTCAGAAACAATTCGAATGGTACACTTGACATTCGAAGGTTGTATTTGTTGTTGCGGTACATTTGTGCTAGCTCATTTTCTTGAACGTGCTCAGGTGATGCCACTGTCTCCAAACGGCTGATGTCCTGCATATGAAGTTCAACGTGATCCTTTTTGTATGTTTGCATAAAATAAATCGCTATTTGGTTTACAGTGATTAATTTTTTGATATACTCCATTATCCACTGTAGGGCTTTACCTTGCTCTGATAAGTTTTTGGAGACTAAATCGAGATACGCATGTACGAAGACAGGAAATAGCACGGAACGCAACTCGGGCTAACAACGACGCGGTCAGAACGCGTTTAAGATCGCTGTAAGTTGAGTTACCTTGTACCAATCCAGCGAGTTTTCGATCCATTCTCTCAAATTGCGGTAACTGACGCTGTATGCATCCGGATCGCTGTCTGCATCTTTGTATTTGAGAATGTGACTAGGAACAGATTTGCCAGCGGACGCGAGTTCTTGCATGATTTCTTCAAACGTTACAGTGTTACCACCTAGCTCCTTTAGGAACGTCGCCTCGGTGGCCTTGTATCCTTTCTTTTGTAAATATGACGCTACGATCTTGTCCAGGTCGGCTTGAGAAGGAAGATTCGAAAGCGCTCGCTGCTGATCTCCAGACGTTGGCGTTTGTGGCGTCTGCTGAGGCGTCTGTTGTCGTGAATCACCACCTCCTGATGGTCCAGGCGTATTGGAACTCTGTTGAGCTGGTGAGCTCATTTTCGTGTATACTTTGTAAGCGGAAGAGGTTGGCTGAGAGTCTCTTTTCTCAGACGATCGGCCGTAAGGATGTCAAGTCACGAATTTGCACATTAACATTTCTGAATTGCACACCAATCCTTTAGAACGTAGTATGACCACCCTCAGGAACTATGTCGCTATTACAAAAGGAAAAGAGCAACAAGTGCTTGGCAATTCATCATAGTCATATTATAACACATATTGAGCATCTATCAAATCAAATTTATAACGGCAGAGCTAGTAATATGTACATTGAAGCAGTAGAACGGTCTCTCAATAGATCGAAAGGCTGAAAGAGCGTGGAACAGGAACAGATACAAAGACGATCAATGGAGTTCAGGACCTATTCTATAGGATGAAGAGGGGGGACGTGTGGCCAGTTAGATGCTTATTCAGTGCTTGTCATGACATATCCATAAATTTTGCGCAGTTGATGCCATGGCAACAGCATCATTCGTGAGTATTACTCAATAGAATACTGTAGATGAAAAATGTAAAGTGGAGACGAAATATAAGAGATGCCGCACAGAATGGGCTCAAGGTGTTCAATGCTGAAAGTAGCAACTGACAAGTTTTCGGACACCAAAAACGACGCATTTGGTAGTTCACAGCTCAGTATTCGCTTTTGGAGCACGTTTGCAAAGCAGTATGCCGCCGCGTGCCCTGGAGGCAGTTCTTCGGTATGCCTACGTCCATGGCTACAGCTGTGAGCAAGTAAGCTCTCCATTCCGTTACTCCCACGACTTGTTCTTAATAAATGATCTAGTGGGCGGAGCCGACGAAGGAATGCTTGCAAAGAGACGGCAAAGCATCAGTCACCGATCTCTGTGGTACGTTTTGACCGATCGCCGTGATCAGCAGCATGTATTCGCTTCCATTGCTCAAACGATATATGTTTAGACCTTTTATTAAGTCGAGTCTTTGCTCAGACGCGCGTCAGCGAGACACTGCTGGAGCAGTACCTGACATTTGCTGTTACCGGCGTCGCCGACTTGCAACACAACAAAGATCTCGTCAGCTCACCTCTAATCTCGCCAGAAACATTTCTCTTGTGCTTGTTTAAGTTTGTCGAGGAAACCGTCACCAAAAACCCATATCAATGGTCGCATATACTCAAATTATTACCAGCTGTTCTGACAACCCTTGATGCGGATCAAGTCATATCAGATTTACTAAACCAGGAAGATGAAAAGTCATCGTGGTCTCATATACTTTCTGAAGTCTTTATCATGCTTTCACGGATCGTTGCCGTCGGTCTTTACCGTGACTATTACATATCCAACAAAGAAAATGTTGAGGAGGCAACGACGATGAATATGGATATTGCGCCGTCGTTTGGTGGAAACACTCAACCGAATGGATCGTCGCTACCTTTCAACTTTTTATCACAAGCATCGGCATTCGATCCTGATGCAACAATATATTTTGATAATCTGCAAGACGAGACAAGCGGACAACGTGCTCCAAATACGAGTTCTGATTCTCACAGCATCATCGACACGCAATCAACTTTATACGAGAACGATAAAATCGAGACATCTAATGCGATATTGGCAGCTCAGATCATGGTGGAACTTATCGAAAAGAAAAGTGCTAAACGCATATTTGAAGTCATGAACAATCAGCAACGTCGACTAGGAAAAGCGGATTTGAAGGCGGCAGGTAACGATCAACCTGCTTAGTAAAATGTGGAACTGTCTTGGTTAAGCATATTTGCGATTTCACAGAACCATGGACAACGTGTCAGGCTATTTTGACGCCGCCGACACCAAGCAGCAGCTTGCCGTCTTCTCAAAATGCCGATCCTTTACAAAATACTCACATACAAAAGCTGTTGCTGCTGATCAACCGTTTGACGGATCGCGATCTAGATCAGAGGCTAGCTGTCCATCTAAAATATCACGAACTTGAAGATGAAGGAACGGCAAGGGCTTTGCCGAGTGCTGGCTTGATGGGATTCATTTATTATCTAGTCCAGATACGGCCAATGCCAAGTGAGGAATACATCGTCGATTACCTTATGAAACTTCAAACGATCAAGGTAGGATTTGTCTTGTCAGATCATACATTTTCGATACTAACTAACAGCATCGCAGGGAGCTTTTGATGAATCCTTCTTTCTCGAGCTTTGGTTTATCGGCTTAACCGGTTTAAGAGAAGCCTCTACAGCTATTGAAAAGCAAGAGCTGGATCCAAGCGATGGCAGTAATACCAACAATGCCCTCATCACTAACTGCTTACTATGGAGAACATTGGTGCTCGCAAAGGTAAGATAACGAAGCAGATTACATGAGATGCTGTATGCATCATCTCACCACTGCTACCAGATACCCCGCCTCATCACTCAACTTCAGCTCAAAAGACAATCGACTTTGAATGGAGCACGAGGAGTGAAGACAGAATCCTCGGAAGCTAGCGAGGTAGCGAGAGCACTGTTTGAAAACTATAACGTGTTCTAATTCCCTTTCCTACTAGCAACACAATGCACTGGAATGTTCACTTAGCGAGCTAAAAACGTTCTCTGGGTTATTAAATGGCTGTATGGCTTCAAGTAGCGCCGTGCAGATGCTGCTAATGTCCAAGGACGCCTCAAAAGCCGTTCAAGAGGATGAGGATGATTTTATGAAGTTACTTGATGTCAACAATGATACAGATTTCGATACATCTGCAGTCACCGATGCCCTGCGTGCTTTGAATGAACAAGATATATTTGAAAGCATCGTCGCTGTATGCGAAATCCACGGCTTAGTACGGCCGCATGTAGCACGCGAGCTAGTAAAACGTGTCGAATACAAACAGGAAAGCAATCCCGATGATTTCAGTTCTCTGCTGGATACAGATATGCTGGAAATGGATGATGCAATGTCCCAAGGCAATTCGCTTCAGATCATTTCGCAGGTAATACACTGCATAGCATTCCAGAAGAATATATCTCTGATCAAATGGATGTAGAATCTAGACCAACGGATAAGCGCATTGAAAGAAAATATATCAAAAACTGCAGTGACGGGCTTATTTCGCATCGCTTTGAACTCTATGGTCCACACTTACAAAATCGTCGATTTCATTATCTCGGTATGCAGATTTGCTTTTCTTAATCTATACAAATCCACTGATATTATATATCCAGCTTATTGTAGAGAAAGCAGAAACTCGAGATGTTTATGCTTTGGCAAAGATATGCGAGGCAATCATTCAATATCCGGCGATTCTTGATATTATCGGCTTCATGCACCATCCATCTGTTATACTCGGCGCTTTGAACAGATTCTGCACAGAATGGTCACCCATGGATAGCGAGATGGATCTCGATGATCGCTCTGGAAGCGAAAACGATAACGATGATGGAATATACGGTATTCAAGTACTTTATGACCGATTCGGAAAGATCTGGACAGTTATCAACATGCTGCTTTTGAAGTACAATGTAAGTCCTGAGCGACCAGGGCGGATGGTATCCTGATACTAATGACTTTTTCTGCAGCTATATAATGATCTGGGCAATGCATTGCCGGAGAAGGATGGGTTCTGTTATCAGCTATTCACTGAAGGACATATCATCTATGGAAGGGATGTAAACGATTCATCTATAGAGCAGATTGTCCAAAAATGGCAAAATGAATTGCAAAATAACGGCATGATATCCGACGAGCTCTTACGGTAAGACAAGAAAAAAAAGACTCCAGTGTAAAGACTAAATGGTGAAAACTAATGATCACTTTACAGTACATCTACCCCTCAGCAGCTCTTAACAGCAGCTCCTACGCTATTTTGTAATTTGTTTTTAGCGCAAGAAACGATGAGCGTGGACGTTGAGTCACTGGCTGATGCTATATCGTTATTCCAAAAACGATTTCTCAGTTTTGCGCTGGTACCATGCAGCATCAAAGTATTTTGTGAACAGTTGCAAGGTCCATCGTGGCAGTTTGCTATCCAGTGCCTGGAACGATTTTTGGTGTATGGGTATCCACCCAAGGAGATCATACAGATTTGCGGCAAAGACATCCTGGCGTCGCTTGGAGGATTAGCTGAGCGAAAGCGACAGGAACGTCTCATTTTCCAACCCAACGAAGTGATCGCATCAGAGATCGACCAAGCTCAGGAGAGGTTGGCAAAGCTGCAAACGAGCATCATGCAGATCCTGAGTCTGGAGGAAGAAAATAATCAAATGCGACACACTGAGACCATTACAACGAACGTTACGAGCGACAATCTGTTTGCCAAGACACGAGAGATGTTTCGGTCGGCTGTCAAGAGCGGAAGGTCGATGTTTATGCGAGACGTAAATGCGGATACCGTGGCGCTGTGGGATCCATCTGAAGCGCCCAAACAATCCATCACGCATTATCTGGATTTTGTCATGTTCCGAGTGGCATTGGACATTGGCGGCCCACATTGGTTCATTAGTATGATCGTAGATGAAGTCTTGGAGGCAGGAAAAAGCGGAGGAGCGGTCAGAGCAGCTGAGCTAGGTTCATGCCTCCTAGCTACTCCCTTGACAGCAACATCCGGCGACCGACAAAACCGATGCAGCAACCTCTTGCGATGTCTTTTGCAAGATATAATACCACCATCACTCAAAACGTGTGCAGAAACCGGGTCATCCTTTTTCCAGGGACAGACGCTAGGCGTTTTTGTCAGTAACTGCCTGGTTTTAATGCACGATCGCGATGACGACAAGGACTTTATACATGCACTGGGACGGATATTTTTCGAGACCCTACTTGTCGATAGCGAAAATGCTCCACATATCATCCATCGCAAGGAGGAACAAGTTGCAGACGACAGCTTGGTATCGGATTACGTGCTTGCTCAATGGTCTGATGTTATCACACAAAGTCCAGTGTGGCGTGGATTTATCAAAGGGCTCATGAGCAATCCACTAGTGAACGAAGCATGGCCAAACACATTCATATAGAAAGTTCTATTCCGCTCTGTACATACAAATATATTGCTGAACTATCCTAATTATATAAGTGCTGAGCCTGCTTGGGGACTAATTGGAATATATCCACCACATCTTCCCTTGATGAACCCAAAACGTTGACTAAAAGGGTCGATTTGTTTCCAATTCATTTACGTTTCTGTTTCTGCGTAAAATTCTTACTCATTGTGTGCACAAGCAGATCACACGTGCTCCTAATGCTTTATTGAGCCCTTTTGTTGTCCCCGGTCTACCAATTATAGCGCCAAAGCGGCTATTGACATGCAGTTCTGCAGATGTTCAATGCTGAACAGTCTGATTAAGTGATATTGTATGATGGATCACACAGATGTACGCTTTTTTGATCCAGCCATTCTGTCCAGCGGAAAATCAAAAGCATGCGCCACGTGCAGCACGGATAATTTCCTCCGCCGATCCGGCGCTTGCGCGCACATTCGGTTTTGCAGGTATAGATCGGATCAAATTATTCTCCACTTGTATTTTACAAAGCCCTTGAGAAATACAATTGTCCGTGACCGTATTGACAGTGTCCGTATGCAGTGCACACGGAGTATTTGGAAGAGAGATGCGTGATCAAAGTGAAGAAGAATTGGGCGTATTAGCAACCCTGTCGTACGATGCTGCGCGTTGAGCGGTTTTAGCAGCGAGGTGTCAGCACTTTGGGAGATACGCTCATGTAATCGGCTTCCTTTAACAGTGTGTGTTACTCAGTCCACGGGCCGTCTATTAGTCAACCGACGGATATTTAGTAATCAGATCGTCGCGACCTTGGAGGTATATATAAAGTATTCCCGGATGACCCCACCGATCTGATCCAACTCGAGTAATCTCTTTCACCTTTTTTGATTCTTTCCCACAATCCCGGGTTTCCAGCATGACACGAAGTATCGAATCAGAAAGTCAAGGTGCGAAAACATTATCACCATGGATACAAATGCGATGTTTGCTAACAATATCATCACTGTAGACACACTGCAAGATAACAGAATGCCCCAGCTGTCTGATCCAGAGCTCGAGAAAGCGGAGAAGTTTACAACTGATGCATCACCACCATCGTCGTTTCCAGCAGAGGAGATTGACCCGAGGAATCCAAAGGTACAGATATCGTTTTCCCCTCATATACCCCCCTGAGACATATGTTCTGATTCTTTCTGTTCTGTCTATGTTTTAGATATGGCCTCGCTGGAAAAAGCTGATGAATTTTTGCACCATCTTTGGCAACACTTTCCTTGGATATTTTACATCCGCGGTCTACGTACCAGCGACCGTTGATCTCAGACATTTCTTTGATACGAGTCTCACGGTAATTAATGCCACGATCGCTTTATTCATCTTTGTCGTCGGTCTTGCAGTAAGTAGTATTGCTGATTAAAGCAAATACCTAACTATTTTCCCACGATCTTCTACTCACAAACACAATCACAGCCATTGATTTGGGCTCCATTGAGCGAACGCATAGGCCGAAAGTATATCTACGTGTCCTCGGCAGCTCTCTACGTCATCTTCACTATCATTTGCGGCATTTCCAACAATCTCGGACTCTTCTTTGCTATGCGATTGCTTCAAGGTATTGCCGCTTCCGCGGGCATGGCAGTAGGCGGTGGAACCGTCGTGGATCTGTTTGAACCGCACGAACGTGGACGTTACATGAGTTTCTTTATGGCATCGTAAGTGTGTAACAAAGAAAATATATAAGCTTATCTTTGACTCACATGCTTGTTTGGATGATTAGGTTAATCCTTGGCCCGGCTGTGGGACCCATCGCTGGCGGCTTTATCGATCAATACCTCAGTTGGCGATGGATTTTCTACATCAGTGCAATGGTCGGCGGTGCTGTGCTTCTAGCTGACATTTTCCTTTTAAGCGAGACCCTGTATCGACGAAACAATGAAATCAACGCAACTTCGACCTCTGAGAAATTTAAGCAGTTTTTGCAAAGGGTCAAGTTTAATCCGGTAAGTCAATGGACACAACGTATTGTCTGCAGCAATAACCCAACACCTTATTTCCAACAGTTCACAGTCCTCAATCTTTTGCTACGTCCAGAAGTCGCTCTTGTTTGTTTCGCACAAAGTGTCATCTTTGGCTGGTTCTACATGCTTGTCACCGTCTTGACCCCGACATACGTGGAGCGTTTTAACTTTCCAACTGGCTACATTGGCTTACTTTTCATCGCGGCTGCGATCGGTAACTTGTCAGGCAGCGTCGTTGCAGGATTTGTTTCCGATTCTGTCTATGCTCGGCAGCGCAGAAAGAACAACGGTGTTGCAAAAACCGAAGCTCGTTTGCTACCAGTATACATCGGCATCCCTTTCCTAGTCGCCGGCATGCTTCTCTATGGATGGCTACTTTACGCTAACGTACATTGGTTTGCACCACTTCCTGGTCTGCTTTTGTGTAAGTACATAACAAAGATGGCATCCGATCATTGTTGCTCACTTTAGTACATTACATTTTTCAGTCTGTCTTGGTGCCATGTACTCGATAACGACATCCACAACATACATTGTCGAAGCACATCTTAAGCGATCCGCTTCTGGTAGGTGTGATGTAACATCAACTTTGAAGTACATATATCTAATATTCTTCACAGTTGTGTCAGTTGCGAACTTTTGCCGCAACCTCTTTGCCATGATTTTCTCCTTGATCAGTCTCAATATCCGTCAAGGACTCGGTGATGGATGGTCATAGTAAGTGGAATTGGAATTTAAACTTGCATAGGCTGCATACTTAACAACATTACTTTCTAGCACGCTTGCTGCCTTGACAATCTTGGTGATCACCCTTGCATGCTTCCTGTTTGTGCAAAAGTTTGGAGAGCGACTTCGAGAGAGTTATCAGCAACGACAGCAACAGCAACAGCAACAACAATGATTTGATTGTTCTTATTTTTTTCTGACAGTTCTGCTTGACTTGGTAACAGTCGTTCATTTATTACCATGTATTATACTCGTTTCCTTGTAAATGCATACACACTACACACAACGATTAAGCTTAGATAGACCAAACATAAATGAATTCCTTCCATTGTACCTACTACCACTTTTATTAATACGTACTCAAGTCTTTTTTTTCCAAAAGTCAAAATATATTGCATCTACATACACATGTAAAAATTTGAAATCGTCATCCTCAATATATGAAAGGAAATATTCATAGAGTCATATCTCTTGCGACGCCCCTGGCTGGCATTCATTGTCACAGCAATGTGTATTATTTCGTGATCTTGTTTCAGCCCTTTTTTGGACTGTACCATAACCAAAATGCTTGCATTCCCGCTGCAACAATCAATCCAGTAATTTGGGTCATTCTTTTGCCCATTAGATATATCAGCATCTCCCAATCCATCAGATTAATAGCGCCGATATGTTGCGTCCTGCACAGTCATTCATTCTATGTGTTGCAAAAAAGCCGGCTCATGATGATTCCAGTATAATGAAATTGTTTGTATTATCAAGGACTGCTGATATTATGCAGTAGCCCCGTGTCACAAGAAATTAAATTTGGTTGGTTTGGTGAAAGGGCACGGGCGGCGAAAGTGCCTGACATGAAAACCAGCACACACGCGGGCGGCAATTTAGGTCTCCTCCCCTTTCCTCCTTTCCTGCTCCTCCTCCTCTTCTGCTTTTTCTTTCAGCAGCTCTGTCATGTCACGTATCGCCAAACCTATCCAAGGCGGAGGTCTATCAACGATAACCAGCACGACGGCGACGCCGCTGCAGAACCGTCCCAGCAAGATAGGCAGAAGGGAAAGCTCTTCTCCCAGCAAAAAGCAGACCCGTTTTTCTCCTTCTTCTTCGCCTATATCAACCCACGACGGCGAATCAGTGCCTACCAATGCAGACGCTCCCACACCGCAGCGACGCTCTCTGACACATGCTGGCACTCATTTGCCAAGAGAAGCGACGCATTTGTCGACATCGTCAGCTGACGATCTTTCTGAAACAGACACGTCCGCCCGTTTTTCACCTTCGTCAAAAACCAGCACGCCGCGTTCTTCCTGGAGCCGCTCGCCAACACAGGACAGTAACAACAACAACAACAAGAAATCATCTCTCGTGCCAGAAACGCTTTTAGTAGGCAGAAGAGTGACCGTGCCTGGCATAGGTCTCACGGGAACGCTTCGCTTCCTTGGCGAGACGAGCTTCAAAGCAGGCACATGGGCCGGTATCGAGCTGGACGTTGTGGGCAGTGGCAAAAATGACGGAAGTGTTCAAGGGTAATATTGATAAAGAAAATATATGGTACTCTGGCACGAGGTAGACATGCATGCTGATCGCAAAAAAAAAATCTATGTGTGTATATTACAGTGTACAATATTTTTCATGCCCGCCACAAACTGGCCTTTTCATTCTCGCCTCCAAGGTCGTACCTGAAAAACGACGATCCATCCAACCTGCTGTGAGAAGTTCGACGAATGGAATTCAACCATCAACACTAACACAGAAACAAGTTCTCAGCCGCAATAACAGTAGTAGTACTACTACTACTGCAAACACCAAGAGACCCAGTAGACAGCCTGTACCGACACGCACCAAGTCTACGGTCGTATCTAAACGAAGCAAAACGTTACCACCGCCACCTCAAAAGCTGACACCTAGCAAAACAACTGTCACCAGAACATCCAAAAAGCCTTCGCGGCCATCTAGATTTTCACTTCCACAGCAGCATCCGCCCACGCCGCCGTTACCAGCCTCTGTCAACAACAAGCAAACTTCTTCCCCTGACAGCACTGCCAGCAGAGTAGCAGAACAACAGCCGCAACTGCCTACTCCTGAAAATAATATAGATAGATCAAGTGCTACCCCGCCGCACACAGAAACGACGCCTGTCGAGAAGCAACCGCGTATGGTACCAGAAGAAGAACTGCTTAGCATATATGAATTGTTGGAACGATCACAGCAAGAGAAGGATAAACTGTTAGAGCAAATGAAAAACAAAGAAGCAGCGTGGGAGCGGCTTGTATCGACAAAAGAAAGCTATGCACTGCGGGTGAAAGAGAAGGAAGAGGAGATATCACGGCTACAGCACAGTTTGGAGGAAGCGCGGCAGCAATTTGAGGAACAGCAATCGTTGCTGAGCGAACGAGACGAGATTATTGCGAAAAATTTGAAAGAAGATGCAGTGATTGAACAGTACCAGCGGCGGATTGAAAAGCTAGAAAATATGATAGAAGGCCTGACGGCCAAAGCAAGCGAGACAGCTGAGCATCACGAATCAAAGTTAAAAGATCACCAGGGCGAGGTGGAGCAGTTACGGCGAGCACTGGCCGATAAGGAAACAATATCAGCAACGTTGGAGAAAGAATGCGAGGAGTTACGGACAGCAGGTTTAGAAGCCATCGGCGCATACGAGGCATCTGTTACCCAGCTTAAGCGAGAAAAGGAGCAGCTGTTGGAAGAGAAGGATGCAGAGATACGACAGCTCAGCAAGGCTCTGGAGGATCTGAAGCGACGCAGTTTAATGCTGGATGAAGACGACGCAGTCGATTTCAACACCGAATATGCAGATGAATGGCACGACCAACGACGTCGACTGGAAGAACAGCTGGAAATTGCTACGAGCGAATTAGAAAATGAACGCAACCAGGTGCGTGCAGTGGAGGTCGAAGCCGATAAACTGCGAGCAGAGATCCAGCGGCTGCATATGGCCAGCATGTCATCCGAAGAACGGGTAGCAGCGTTGCAGCGAGAACTGGAGCAAGAATTGGTGGATAAGCGGCGACTGATGGAAGAAGCAGATGCAGCGTTTGAAGCGCAGGCCAAGGCAGAGGATGAGAATTACCAGCTGAAGATGGCACGAGTCAAATCTGAGCGAGAACTTCAAGAGGCAATGGACAGAATCGCAGTGCTAGAAAAACAGCAGCAGCTACAAACGCCGGATAATTCGCCTGAAGAAGTTGACGAGCTCAAACACCGTCTAGCCGCAGCCGAGGAACGCAACAAGGTTCTCTTGCAAGAAAACAAGCAGCTGAAGGATATCTGCAAGGATCGAGAGCAAGAATGCGCGCGGTTGATGGATGAACTGTTAGCTCTAGAAAACGCAGATGCCGAGGATGGTGGAGGTGACAGCGTTGCCCTGCGACGGCAGATTGAAAAGCTAAAGCAGGAGCTAGACGCTGAGCGACGGCGGTACACGGATTTGGAGATAGAGAAGCAAAAAGAAATAAGCCATCTCAACAAGGAGCTCGCAGAACTCGAATCACTCGTGGAAAGCCGTGTGTTTGGCGAAGGCGATTTGGAGCAGGAGCTTGAGAGTGAGCGCAAAAAGGTCGCACGGCTTGAGCAAGAAATTGAAGATTTGAAAAAATCAAGATCGGCGGCGCACGCGAGCGAACAGAGTCGAAGGAAGGCTCAAGTCGAGCCATTCTGTGAAATTTGCGAAAAACCTGGACATGATATCCTCAACTGCACCGCATTGCGATCACCGTCATCATCAAGGAAAGATAACACAGTGGTAAGTGGTCGGGGAAGTCAGAACTTTGTGATGTGAGCAATTTATATTCATTCAATCAATCAATATACTGTAGTATTGCGCAAACTGCGATCAATATGATGTGCATAGTACAGAAGATTGTCCGAATCAAGACGAAACATTTTAATAACTTTATACTATGTCTGCGTGTACATGTTTTTCTTTCGTTTATATAAACACCAATCTTGTGGATACCCCCGTTTTTGGGATTAAATGTGGCCCATGACAACAGTGAACCGAAGCGATGTGCCCGGATATGACCCACATCCAGGCACCTGATCGTCGTTATGGTTGCTGCTCGTTGTTGGAGCATGGAGAGGAGGAGGAGGCGTGACAGCGTGCTGTCGCTCCGTGTTCTCATCCAGTGCAGCAGCAGCAGCGCCCGGGTCGTCGTTGCTGCAGTTATTTGCAGTGTCCAGGCACTCGTCTGCGCACAGCGTCGCACTTCGCCAGCCCTTTTTTTAGGAAATATTGTTATTAATCGGAATGTGACGTAAGAGACACACAGAGGAAACGTACCCAGCTCTGCAGGACAGAGAAATTATCAGGGCTGCTTTGGAACAGAGTCATGGTATGTTTTGGACCGCGTGCAGGGCAGAATATTCTGAACCATGCCTTGACTATCTTGCGCTTATCAGCGTACCGGGAGAACTGGGATAAGTCTGGCGTGCATCTGCGCGTGCATTGTTGCTGTTGCTGTTGTTCTTGCTGTTGTTGCGACGCATCTTCGTCGTGGTTACATGGGCCAAAAGGCACAGACTGCCGATGAAGATAAACACCCAGTTGAAGCACACCTTTGCGCTGCGAGCGCGTTTTCTGCACGTACACATTCCAATTTGATCCAGCGTAAAACACGCTCTTGGAATATACACGCACATTATGCTTGAGCGCTGCAAAGTCTGCAAACTCGACGCTGAACCGGAACGGTGGGTAGATCGAATATTGCTTGTTGTTGTTGGTGGCAGCAGCAGCAGCAGGAGATGATGATGATCCGTCGGCGCTGTTATTTTTATTATTGTTACTTGCGCCTCCCGTTCGTTTGGGAGATCGTCGCCGCCTGGTGGGTTCCAGCGCTGCTGAAGCTGAAGCTGCAGCAGTAGCAGCCGCTGCCGCTGCCGCTGAACCCGACAGCGCCGATTCGCCCGTGTACGTCGTCATATCATCAGTGGGTATAAGCCGCAAAGGGTTGCAGTGAGGGGAATCTTCGTTCACGGTAAACCCGAGCGCCGTGTCGTTTTCGGAAGCGGCCTCTATTCTGGACCGCATTTGGATCTGCTGCCACAAGGCGTCCTTGAGTATGGCTTCAGGAACGACAGGCTCGCCGGTCAGTGGATGGGTATCGGAGCGGATAGACTCTAGCTGTTCAAATGTCATGTGCATGTAATGGATCGATTGCAAGAATATATCTTGGAATGTTTCTAGCTCTTCAATGTCAATGGATGCTGATGGTTCCTTCTCTTCATCGTCGCCGTCAGCTGCAGGTGGTGATATAGGCGAGGGTGCAAAGCTGGAGCGCTTTTGCATTTCCGCCTCTTCGGTGAAAGGTTCTGTCTCTTCCGAGACGACGGCTGGTGGTGGGGTAATCGAATCTTCTTCTAATCCATTTGTTGTTGTTGTTGTTGACGACGAGGACGAGGACGATGGTGTGGTGAAGCAAGATATTCGGGTGTTCAGGATGCGCAGTGCAAATAGGTACCGTGCATATTCGCTATATTTTGCATATATATTTGATTTGAGTTTTCACCATCACCCATGTGGTCTTGATTTTCCGCTCACCTCGGGACCCAGAAAGCATCACTGTCCAGGACCATTTTGATCCAGGGCAGCGGGAGTGCGGCGACAGTTTCTGGGTGCATCGTGTACGCCTCGCGGCACAGGAACGTGAAGCACGCGTCTACGATGCGATCGCTGCCGTGGACCCGGTTCTCGTCTGCAAACACGAGATATTCTGCAACGTTGTCCACATTCAGCGTACGCAGGATAAACTCGATGCACAGCTGGCACATGTGCTCTAAATGGAAAAATGAACAGGTTGCTAGGATTTCGCGGACATTATCACGGGTGATGCTCGGTTCCGCAAGCTTGCCGTACAACTGCGACAGCACAAAGTAGAATGAGTCAGCGGTAATGAACGGGTTATCTTCAAAGTGTAGAGTCACGCTATCGGACGATGCCTCCTGGAATCCGCCCTGGAGAAGCAGGCTAAAGTATGGATTCTGGTCAAGTATCAGCCGATGTAGATGGTACACCTTGTCCCAGGCCGGAACGTGCACTTTGACGTCGCTGCCTACACCGTCTATCAGTCCTCGCATCAGGATGTGCCTGCATAGGACGAGCGAATGCAACCGCCAGTCGTATTTCGAACTACTGCTGGTGGTGGAGTTTGCATTGTTGGGTTCCAGAAAACTCTGCGGCGACGTTGACGGCGAATATTCGCTTTGCAGCAGGCAACGGCTCAAGCTTGATGCTTGGTCTGTTACTTTGAAACTGCTCGCGCTCGGCCGTGCAGTGCTCTGGCTGTTGCGATTACCAGTGTTTGTTCCGATCGGGTCTCCATCTCTCAGGGTATCATAAGAAACAGCAGCAGCGGCGTTGAGGCCAGGGTATAAAGAGTTTTGATGAGTGTCATTGACATGCCGGCTGCTGGAAGCTCTCATTATAGAACAGACAAGGGAAACAGAAAAAAAAAAGTCAAGACATGCATCTTCAGCCCGCAGGGCCGTGATGTGAGTGGACGGTTTCACAAGCGTGCGTGCTACAACATCAGGGCATCAAACAGATCAGAGCCCTTTCATCAAAACAAGTGCGTTTACTGTACAAGGAGAGAGAGAGAGAGAAAGAATATGGTATGATAAAACTCTAGTAGGCTCAGACAGTTGTCGGCGGCGGCTCTTCATTTGGAGGTGCCGATGTTGGCTCCAAAGGAGGACTCCTATAACGATGATTAGTTTATTAAGTTCAATTCGCATCATTCAATCTTTCTTACCTTGGTCGTTTGCCCTTGGCCTTATTCATTGCCAAAAGTGACGCCGGTGGATGTTCGCTAGGCGTCAATAATTCAAAGCTACAGAGAAGATCTTCGTTAATGCTCATAATTGCTCCAAAGTTATCGAATTCTCCGCAATAGTTGGGCGCTGAGAATACTGTGACAAGAGTCCTTTCGTTGAAAAATTCATATCCATCTTCCACGACCTAAAAGTAAAGTTAAAAAAGTTGCTACCGCATGGTAAAATGTTCACAGCAACGGTTACCATGTGTGCCCGGCAAACCAAATCCAAATCAAACTTTGCCAGGAAATTATTCACAACACGTTTTCCGAAACAATAAGAAACGCCGCGTTCGCTGTCTTCCCAGTCGTTTGCTGTCTCGGACGGATCTGCCCACAAGAGATCGCTCAGTAAACCATACTCTGGTACATCCGTAGGTCGAACAATATTTCGAACATCATCCAGTGAATTTAACGAGGGAGAAAGTCCACCGTGCACGCAGAATATTTTGCCAGCAACCAGTGCGGCAATGGGAAGCGCATTGAATGCATCGATAAACGTCCGCCATATCTTTGTATTTGTCCGCCGTTTGCATTCGTCGTAAAAGCCATATACTACGAGAAATATACGTTTGAGCACCATTCTTGGCAAGAGCTAAAATGCTATGCTAACCTCTTGTCACGTTCGCTGATTCGTGGTTTCCGCGTAAAAGGAAGAAATTCTCTGGGTACTTGATCTTGTAGCAAAATAGTAACAAGATAGTCTCCAAGCTTTGCTTGCCACGATCCACGTAATCGCCCAAAAACAGATAATTGGACTCAGGTGGAAAACCTCCCTGTCACATGTGAACAGGTTAGCAGAGAGGATGCCGATCTTGCCTCGTTCAGACTTACCATTTCAAATAAACGGAGGAGATCGTGATATTGCCCGTGGATATCACCCAATATCTTTACGGGAGGGCTCAACTCAATCATTGACTGTATGCAGCAACAAGACGTGTAAGCATCGTGTGGCTGTGAGATAATAAAAGACAATAAAAAACTTGCCGGTTGGGACATGAAAAGCTCTTGGGCTGCCCTGCATATCGCAGCGATTTCGGAATTACGGAAACACACAGACTTGTGTATTTTACCGCTCATACCCACTTCTAGCAACCGGTTGATACATTCGTCAATGTCGAGATTGCTGCCGATCGACCTCATGGACGTGGCCGTGAGTTGATTGACGGAAGACACTGTTAACTGATTCGGATCTTGCTGCTGTTGTGAATCCTCGGGTGTTTCCAAGGAGGTTGGTGACGCGATGCGATTCGCTGAGCCATTCGCCTGTACACTGCTGTTCGGCGATGCCTGGCTTGCATTAGCATTGAGGAGGATCGAGTTGAGGGAATTGGCCTATGGAAGGTAACAGTGAATCAGCTGCAGTGTAACGTGCTTTTGATATTCGACGTGCATACGGTGGCATTGTTGCTGTTGTATTCTTCATCGGGAACCTCTGTCCTTATGATACTTGGACGGTCTTTACGTTTCTTCGAGGCTATATTGCCCATGGAGTAGTACAAAGAAAGTCAAGAAGGAAGGAAAAAATCAGTTTCCGGGGTCTTTCTGCATTGGCCGGAGTTTTGTGAGGGCCCTTCTCCTCGATCGACACTGGACGCACGGACCCCCCCACACACACTCACGCGTGCACGCACACCACGGTAGACAGTAAATAGCAGAAGTACACCGCTTAGCGCAACGTTGAATGGTACATCAGCGTCGTACGCTTGAAAGCAACCTTAGCTCCGCCAATACATCTCACATCACTCCGTGAATCTTCTTATCTGATCTCTTGAAAGTTATCCGTATACAACAGACAATTATGGCTCTATCCAAGTATCCCTCTGATTCTAGTCAGCGAATTGGTCTAGCAAGTTTGGCACCAGAAGATGCCAGCTGTCAAATGTTTTGGGGTTATATGTCAGTTGGGCTCATAGTGACTAACTGACAATCAAATTATCAACCAAGTCTGTCTCTTTTTGCTTCATTAGTGCTACGTGTAGAAGCACTACTTATAAATTGCTGGGGCAGTGTGCGACGTGGAAAAAATCACCAGCAAGTTATCCTCAAATTTGGATGGATGGCACTATCTGGAAGGATGTTATTACCCTATTAGTACATTGCTCCTATTTGTCTAACACGTTTGCTTTTATATTACTACAACCTTGCCATCACATGTTTTTACGTAGATACTAAATAATAATCAATGTTTGGTTGTCGTCGTCGCTGACTAGACCTGGTCTTTCGGAGAATCAGCTGAGCAGCATCAGCAGGAGCGGCACTTGCTGCTGACAGTTGGCAGTGCTTGCTTGACTCTTTCCCCTCTCCGTCATGGATTCACTGGACGAACTCACACAGGACCAAAAGGATATACTGAGCCAGTACCAGGTACGATTGTAGTTATGCTAACAAAATCCAAGCAACTAAGCTCCCTCCTCCGTGATTAGGCTGTGACACAGACAGACGATTTGGATGCGTCCATTGCAAGACTTTCCGACCATAATTGGAACCTAGAGGTATCTTTTGCATCGCGAGACAGCACAATGTATATACTTACACTGATTTGTGTGCACTCAGAGGGCTATACAGAGCTTATATGACGGTACAAGTACTACGCGCGAGAAATTAGAGCAAGAAGTTGCTGCGAGCACGCGCTCAGCGGCGGCCGCGACTTCTAGCAGCCCACCCGTCCCCCCACGCCCAGCAGCAAGACGCCAGTTTGGTATTCTCTCGCTGCTAACGTGGCCGCTAGGCTTTGCTTGGAATATCAGCTGGGCTATCCTGGCGTTTGCATGTAAGAAGAGAAAGAAATCTAAAAAGGGTTATAAAGTGTAGTCGTTAACTCCAGCCATGCCTACCAGCTCGTTTGTTCACCCGACCTTCCATCACCTCCTCCACCTCCTCTTCCAGCCGTCAGTCTACCAGTACGCAGCGACGGGATGGCCGGACAGTCGCGGCTCAGTTTTTACGAGATTTCGAAGCAAAGTACGGTGAAACACACGTCGAGTTCTTCCAAGGTGGATATTCACAAGCATTGGAGATTGCACGGCGGGAATTGCGTTTGTTACTTGTTATCCTTCAAAGCGATGAGCATGATGATACACCTAAATTCTGCAGGTATGAAGTTGGCTGCTGCTCTGTGATGCCATCAATTGGGAGATATACTGACAAAATTGCAGTGAAACATTGACGTCAGATGAGTTGATTGCATGGTTCCGCCAAAACAATGTGCTTGTATGGGGCGGCAACGTTGCAGAGCCAGAGGGATTCCAAGGTAATATAAGTCGTACGTGTATTTACAAATGTGAACACAAACTAAAAGAAAAAATCACAGTTAGCAATACGTTGCAAGCGGCCACGTATCCGTTCATGGCTATCATTGCTCTGCAATCGTCTTCTCGGTCATACGGAACATCGAAAATGTCTGTCGTTGATCGCATCGAAGGCCCGGCAACCCCCGCTGAAGTTATCCAGCACTTTGAAAATGTTAATCAGAGATACGGAAGAGCCTTGAACCGAATGAGACACGAGAGAGAGCAGCGAGAGATGGAGAGACGATTAAGGCAGGAGCAAGATCAAGCGTACCGAGAGAGTTTAAGAGCGGATCAAGAAAAGGTAAACGTACCATAGACGACTAGTGTTACTTTATACTGACAAATGACTGTTGCAGGAACGTAAAGCAAGAGAAGAACGAGAAATGGCAGCCCGAGTTGAAGAAGAAGCGAGACGAATGGAACGCGAGCTTGAGTTGTTGGAAGAAAAGCGTAAACAGTATATCCGATACCTGTGCAAAACGCTTCCTGCAGAGCCGGATGCAAGTTACGAGGGCCAAATTGCGAAACTAAGCTTCAGACTAGCGGACGGCGAGCGCGTCATTCGAAAGTTCAGACAAGACGAGTCACTCGAGGTATTAACGTTGAACTTGAGTTTTCTCTCTTCGGAACGAGAGTATTAAACTTTTTGAATCAACTATGTTTAGACCGTGTATCAATTTGTCGAGTCATATCCATTGCTGAAAGCTCAAGAGGACGTGCAGGATGCCGAGGCACCCGAAGGGTACCAACACAAGTATAAATTTACCATTATTTCCCCCTATCCCCGCACCGTATATCACGCCGATGAGAACAAGGCGATCGTGGACCAGAAAGGCTTGTGGCCGAGTGCAACGCTTATAGTAGAAGCTGAGGATGACGATGACGATAACGATGAGGAGGAGGAACAATAAATATACTTTACGAGAGAGCGTTTCACAAGCCAAACGCAAGATATTTCAACGTTTTTAATTGTCGTTTTTAAAAACATGTATATAATTTAAACAAGGGTAAAAAGCTTTTGAAGAGAGAAAGTGTGTTATAGAGTCACGCGCGCGAAAAAAACAAAACAAGAGAACATGAACGAGAGAATAAGACAAACAATCTAATGAAGAGCCTGGAGAGCCTGTGCAACGGCTTCGGGAGCACTCTCAATGACGGCGATTTCGCTGGCAAAGGGGGACATGTTCTTCAAGACATCGCGGAGTTCAGGAGGAAGGGTGACCTTCTTCTTGGAGAGGTAGGCAAGGAAGGGATAGTCAGCTTCGACGAGAGCGCCTTCAACGTCGATAGTGGTAGTCTCGACGATGGTTTTGGTGGTGAAGGTGGTAGTGGTGGTGACTTCGGCGTCGATGACTTCCTCAAAGACGACACCGTTGGCATCGGTCAGGATCTCGGTGGCGATAGGAGCGCGCTTGGCAAGCTGGGCACGCTTCATCATGCTAAGTGTATAGAATGGTTAGGTGCCGCGCTGGTCGCTTGAAAGTTTTATTGGTAGTAACAACTTACTCGACGTGGCCCATAGGGGATGCAACGGCAACAGAAGCGAGAGCAGCGAGGAATGGGATAGTGAACTTCATTGCTGATATATAGAGTTGGGTATTGCTTGATCGATGTTGGGATAAGGGGATAATTCGGCAGGTGATCCTTGAGCCGACTGTCTTTTATATTCTCTCGCTTGGGTCGACTTTCAATAACATTCCTTAGGTGGCATACCATACTCTTTGGAACCGACGTGGAAGAATCCAGAGGTAATCCGCACGATTGCAAAGATAACTTCTTGCTGTAGCCATCGTACAAAGCTGTCAGTTTAAAACTTATTATGTATACACGAGGAAATGGATTGATTGGGCCAAAAGGGTCTGTAAATAACAAAATCAACAAACTTTTATCGATAATAGTAATAGTAGTAATCAGCAGCATCAACAGCAGCACTCTACTGTTTGGAAATAGTCCGTGTTTGTATCTGGACTGTACACTTTTTTTTGCCGTTATGACTGGAATGATGATCCGGAACAGAACCCCCTTCCTTTTGCCGACGGACGGCGGCGAGACAACAGAAAAAAACACATACATTGACAACACTTGCTGGTGGGGTTTGCCGAATTTGTGCATTTATTCGTTAAATAACTCGCATCTAAGTAACTCTGCAACTACCCAGCAGTTCAAGCTATTTCCAAGCAGCCTGTATCTCTGATCGATTGTGATTTCTGGTGGAAATTCGAGGTGTGGTGTGCAGTGAGGTGGAGCAAACCGTCTAGGGATGGCGCCGTTGTCCTCTGTATCATTATCAGTGGTGGTATTGAGATTATGTCCATATTGCGGGACTGGGAAAGCATGCAGTCTAGCGATTTCTTCGGGCTTCAGGAACCGTAGCTCCAAGTCCAACAAATCTTCTGGATTCTCCCAGTTGTAATCCGTAAACTGGGGATAGAAATCGTTTTAACATTTACTTGGAACAGTGATATACACGTTATTGCAACTTACATCAAGATGCTTTGTTTGTACGAGTGACCCGCTCGTCTGCAGGTGATGAGACCCATAGGCCTATAAAGTCTCACATCTAAGTCAAACAGCTCTGAGAGAGTTCTGCTACGTGCCTGTGACTACCTTGGTGATGCAGGAGGTTCGTCTATCGGATGGACGTACGATATCTGGCGGTAAACAGTGAGAGGAGGACGGCAACATCTCGACGTGCAAGTCTTACCAAATCGGAATTTGCACCGTTTCAAGATATGTTTGTGTGGCACTTTGTATACGTCTTGAGAATCGGCGTCTTTGTCAAGGAAATGGGATAGCTGCGGCAGTTCTACTTGTTGGTTTTGGCCAGAGAACGGCCAAGTAGTATACAGTGGCAAATCTTCGTTGACAGGCTCTGTCGATATCCGACGTGCCGCGAGATAGTATCGCAGACGGTGATTAGGGATACCAAACTGGATAGGTGACAGGAGACATTCTTTGACCCTGTAGCCCATGGACTTAAGCTGGTCTACGAGCTTAGCCCTTGATTCAGAAATCTGTCATGTACTTAGTCGACGCTGAAATCAAAATATACGGTCGTGATGATCTCACCTCGAAATTCTTGACATTCTCCAAGAAAATAAATGTTGGAGGCCGGTCGAGCTTGGGCAAAATATCAATGAGATGGAGCAGCGGTTTCGAGCGTGGATCTTCGAGATCCATCATTTTGCCTCCTTGCGTATACGGCTAAATAATGCAACATTAAGTCACTACCTAAGCCTGCACTCGCAGTTTCTTGCCAACCTGACATGGAGGACTGAGTAGCCAGCAATCAGCATCGAATCTAGAAATCGTCGTAGTTACAGTGAGCCGAAAAATGGAAAATAATACTTTTGTATCTTTATCTTCATACTTTTGAATGTCCTTTGGCGTCAATCGTTCAATCGTTTTCTATCCAACTCAATGTCAGGCTAAAGAAGTATATATTTATATGTATATTTTTTTCGCAGTTTTTACGTTTGATGGTTTATGCTTAAAGTTTTGCTCGTATACTGTGTTGGCAACCATGTTTACGTCAAAGGCACAAACGACTGTGGCCGGAATCCCAGCAATGTTCAGGGCATAGTGCTAGACAGATCTCTTTGAGCCTTTGCAAAGCATACTTGGGCAATCGAAGCTGGGACGTACCAGTCCACCAATGCCACTAAAGAATTCCAAGCATCGCACTTGATCGCTCATGTTGACTAGCAGTAGATCACAAAAGTTTGCTGGTGTTGAAATCACGCGACCCAGAATTATTACCATCATCATTTTTTGGGCAAGCAGAAACTTATGATATTCGCAGAACAACTTTTCCAACAGCTCTATGTGTTTCGAGCTTTTCGTGCGCTTTTGCGCCATCTTCCAGCATATATATTTGGTCTTGAGGGACGATGCTCTTGACCGCGTTGCTTGCAAACAATGGCTGGACTGTTGCAGCAAACTTGTCCCACGATGCACCCAGCATGAAGCGGTACGTGTGAACTCCAAACAGCATCCGCGGGATACCAGTAAACAAGATCATCTTGGCATATTCAAACATGCTCAGTTTCCGAGCTCCAAAGTGCTGCACCGGACCGACAGCCGTCGAGTAGACGCCCTTCTTTTTCAGCAGCGGACCAAGCTTGTAATAGTAATCGTCGCCACCAACGGCGTCGAATACCACAT
Source organism: Rhizomucor pusillus (assembly GCF_041956525.1). Classification (NCBI taxonomy): domain Eukaryota; kingdom Fungi; phylum Mucoromycota; class Mucoromycetes; order Mucorales; family Lichtheimiaceae; genus Rhizomucor; species Rhizomucor pusillus. Next base: position 141,344 of record NW_027192157.1, on the reverse strand, counting down.
CCACGGTTTCCTTGTTGTTCTTGACCAATTCATCCATCTCTTCCGGCTTCGTATAGTCGACCACTTGATCGGCACCGAGGCTGGCTACCAAGGCTGCATTTTTGCCGCTACAAATGGCAATCACGTACGCGCCTTTGGCCTTTCCAACCTGGACAGCGTATGTGCCTACACCGCCCGATGCGCCGATAACAACAACACGTCCATTACTTGGAAGGTTGCCGTGATCAACGATGCCTTGGTATGCTGTCGTAGCCGCAATGCCTACAGCTGCAGCTTCTTCAAACGACATGTGTTCTGGCTTTTTGGCAACACCGTCCTTGCCCGGATTGACAACAATCTGGGGGAGGGGGATAAATGTTATTCTGTCTGTGTGTTGCACACCCAACAGTAGTAATATTATTTTCTTTCTTACATATTCTGCGTAACTTCCTTGCGGTCCTAGAGGAAAGCTCAGGCTACCGAAAACAGCGTCTCCAACCTCATAGTCTTTTACTTGGTCGCCTTTTTGGATAACAATGCCTGCATAGTCACCGCCAAGGACGAGTGGAGGTGACCCCGGGTACGGGAAATTGCCGGCTCTGAACTTTGCTTCCACCGGGTTGACTCCTGCAGCTTCGACATGCACCAACAAGTCTGTACCGCGACTCAGCTTGGGAACCTCAGCCTCCTCGGTGTATTTTAACGTCTCTTGCGCTGGACCGAACCCGGTCAATTGCAGAGCCTTCATTCTGCTTGGTACATTTGTCATTGACGTACTACCCACTTGAAACAACAGCAGCAGAAATTTTGACGCTGCGCATTAATTACGTATATTACATGTCCCGCCGTTGTAAGATACAAATTTTTCAACGGTACATTTATCCATCTACAACGACAATAGCTTCCCCCGTGACTTTTTGATATACTTGTTGACTTGAAATCACAAGGAAATAAAAGTTAAAGCATCGGGTACATTTGATGTCATTTTTTACATTTTTATTTTCAAGTACACAGTGCATATAGTTACAACGACGTTGCTACGTTTAGATTTGTGAGGGCAGATGGGTATCGGCACAGAAACCAAGGGAGGAATCATATGCATCTTTGTTTACTCGAGAGGAAGTATGATTTCTGCGCCATTCTTGACTTCTACGAGGTTGCACAAAATTGCTACTACCAAGAAAAGGATCTCGGGTGCAGCGATGAAGCCAATGTATAGCGGCAGCGATAAATCCTCGTTAACAGCGAGATCATCGTGCCGCTGGTCGTACAGTGCTACGGCAGAGACACCTAGATATGTAGTGTAAGACCACCGGATGAGCATCAACACGCCGAGTGCCGCCAAACTGAGCACCAGTCTGCCCTGACGCATTCGTTTCTGTGTATGGGCGCAGTACAGCAATAAACCGAGGTACAGGATGGTCAAAACAATACAGATGGCAGAAAATGCAGCGGTGATGCTGAGCGCATGGTGCGTCAACTGTGTATCTTCTTGTTCCTGCTTGTCCTCTTGAATCAAAATGATGTTTGCCGCGAGCCCCAAAATTGTCACTACGGCGACGATCAGGGGAGCCAGTTTTGGATTGGCCCTTTGAGTGCCCCGACCATGGCCGACTTGATGCCACACTTGTATTAGTCGGAAAAGCCCAAGAAAGACAAAGGCTGAGCCCAGTGTCGTCAGGACGAGCGCTGCGTGCAGTGGAAAGTCGTTCTCCATACTCTGGCCTTCCCTGTCCCATACGATTTTAAACACGTTCGATATCGCAAACAATACTGTGTGATTTTAGAAGTGTGAGTGTGGACAGTCCATCGTCTTTGGACGTACGCACGGCTTACTCTTCTATACTCACTTCCAGCATTTCCAAAATAAAAGTACGGCAAGAAGAACTTATGCCGTACCGTCCGATCATACAGAGCTATTGCTCCCGCGCCGTAAAGTATTCTTTTTTTAAAAAAAAAGTGAGTCAGCATATTATAGGAGGTTGTTGGATAACGATCCCATTTTTCTTGGCTCTTCCCAGTGACCTACCCGACTACTATGCTCGGGATGAAGCTTGGGTTTGTGAGATATACGAAACATTCTGGCAAGCTCATTGCTGTGTTGTATTTTGAAGACAGAGGAAAAGATGACGAGGAAGAGCAGGATGCGAGTCTAATATAGAAAGGGAGAAAAAGAGTGATATTCCTAAGCTTCCAAGCAACTTTTGACATTTTGTTCGATTATCCTGTGCAACCAACATGCCCCGCCCACCTGCCTCGGAACGCTGCTGTTTCGACCATTGTTGTCGACGAAAATAGCGCGTGCCCTCCACCTTGAACTAAAGGCTAAATATATCTGCTTGCATCTTCTTTTGCAGATTATCAACAATGGATACCGACGTTTTGCTCTATCAGTTACCAAAAGATCCAACTTTTATCCAAACAAGTGTGCCGCTCGACATTATGCAATGTAAACTAACACTGCAAGCAAAGTGAGATATGCAGCGACAATTTATGTACATAGATTCATATGATATCTATCTGTGCATCATCCTTTTCATCTTGAAAACGATGCCTGCTTTGCTAGACTCACAATGTGTCACGTGGATGCAGTAAACAATAAAAATGTGACCAAGCTGCGGGGTGCATTTGTTCTCTTTACATCTATAAATTGTATTTATTGTCACATATTGTACAAATCTTCATGACGGCAGGATACGCCGTTTGCGAGCATCTTGTACTATCCATTCAGCCAATGATGGTGGATCCATGCGGATATTAGCCACGATAACACTTTCTTGGTTCTCGTCCGGCTCTTCCAGTGTGTCCAGCTGGGACTGGAGCATCTTTGCAGCCATGAAATGTCCTTTGCGTCCAGCAATCCGTTCCTGCAGCAGCTCCGGCGACCCCTTGAGATACACAAACGTGATGGTCGCCAGCTCGGATGGCACCTCGCGCAGGATATCGCGGTACACCCGTCGCAGCGAAGAGCACGTAAGTACAATGACGCGTGTAGGCGATGCGGTGTCCAGCGCAAGCATCGCCTCGGCTCGTTCCTTTAGGTTGTCTCGAATAATACGCAGCCACGGCCACCGATCGTCGTCGTTCAGAGGTTCGCCTAGAATGAATGAGTAAGAATGTAAGTCCCGTCTCTGAGATAATACGTAACACACCGGCTTGGTTACCTCTGCTCATCTTGTCGACATTTTCCTTGGGGTGGAGCTGATCGCCTTCTATAAAGTCGCACCGCAGCAAATTGTGTATCTCGCTGGCTACCGATGATTTGCCGCAGCCTGCTGTGCCCATAAGCACGAGCACTGGAACCGGTGGTCTTCCAGTATCCATCTTTGTGACTTTAACACAAAAGGGATAAGAAAAGAAAAGAGAAAGAGACCTCTCTTTTTAAACAATATGCTGTTGGGCGGGGCTTTCTGTGCTCCACACAACCATCATCTACCCCGCAACATCCCGTCGTTGTTGGGGATCATACTGCGCTAAAACCCCACATCGACGCAGGATCCTTTCCGCTGTGAACATGTATAGGCTGTATAGTAATGCTTCCTTTTGCAACGTCTTTGCTGCTTTTATTGTCGCTTTTCCTCGTCGCTCACTTTTCCGGAGGGGTTTCGCCAGATTTTCGTCACTCTGCTGTCAAGCAAGCTGGCTGGCTGGCTGATTGTATATCAATATGCCTTCCAAGTAAGCTTACTCATGCGCAAGATGCGCTTTTTAATTTCGATACATTTGATTACAATAGATACATTATCTATATTACGGATACGGCAAAAAGACTACATATACAAATTCTCCTGTGCGCACAATTACAGTTTGTCGGAGATGCGCGTGTTTTCACGCTAAAATGGGTATTTACATTTTACGACGACTTGTAGTAGTAATCAAGTAAGGACTTCGTAGGTATCGCCGGATTCTTCGATGCAGGAGCGGCATTGCCTCTGCTGTTGTTGCTGTTACTGTTTTGAGATGATGATAACGATGACACTATGGACTTTACAGTGTCCCTGTTCAGACACTCATCCACATGCCTGTTCAATTGAGCGTTATCCATGTTCCGCATAGTACGATTACAGATAGGACACGATAAGGTTTGTTCGGATTCCGATTCAGATTTTTGCCGTTTGGAATTGACTTCTGCATTCTCTTCTTGCTCTTCTAGTTCCTGATGTATTCCTTCAGATGACTCCAAGGGATCTGGACGTTTGGCTGGCACCGGATTTGTGATTCCAGTGAAAAACTGTTATTTCGTGATGAGCCCAGAGAAAAAAGACAAAAGGGAAGAGGCCACGATCTTCCCATCTGATAAAAATCTACATACCTTTTTGACTCCTTGGTCGTCTCCGGCTGTTTGCTTCAAGGACGATAGTTTAACTCCCATCAAGCGCAAACTGACAGGCATCTCTTTTGCCACGAGCTATTTGGAGTTAATGAAGAAGCCTTAATAAGAATTCAGCAGCATCGTTGTCTACAGCGCTCTAGACCTACCTCTTTTGCAACACGCGCAATATCTGAAGCTTTGTGTACGTAATAAGGCAGGGTTTTTGCCCTGACTCGTACTTCAAACGATGTCAGCTTAATCTTGATCCCTACAGTTTTACCCTACAAAGGGCAGTGTTACTCATTGATGTCGTTTGTAATAAATTCTTCCTTATTACCTTGATGTTCTTGCCCTCAAGATCCTTTTCTAGCAAACGGGATAATTCCTCTACTTTTGCCATGAGTTGCTCACGAGTGGAAATCGGTCGGAACGTCCTTTCCACGCTGATACTCTTTCTAGGCGATTCGATCTTGACGGATGTTGACCCGATGCCCAAATAGCAGCGAAGCATGAATTTGAAACTAATGGGACTGAGCAACCGGTAAAGTACAGCTCTCCGAGTCTACATAGTTACGTAGCTCCGGTCATTACAAGTATTGATAACAACGTTGTTATTTCCTGTATCTTACGTGAATGTCACCGCAGGTCTTGACATCCAGCGCGTCCAACACTCTTTCAGTTACTCGACCAACGCCAGGTACCTTATGTGTGTGTGTGTGTGTGTGTGTGTGTGTGTGTGTGTGTGTACATTTCCAGAACAATCACTAACTGCAGCTCTGTTGTTACCATGCATTGTGCTTACCTTTCGAATCTTTAAATCCTTTACAAAATCCATGATAGCTTCTCTGTCATTGGGTAAGTAGTATTGACCGTTAGGCTTGTTAATATCACTGCAGATTTTGGATAGCATCTTGTTCGCTGCAATGCCTGCACTTGCAGTGAGTCTCGTTTCTTGGAAAACTTCGTTCCGGATTTGTTGCACTAAATCTGGAGGGCTGATATCGTGCTTAGATAGATACTGAAAGGGGAGAATTTCAGCGACGCCATACATAGAAAACTATGAGAGAACTCTTACATCCGTCAAGTTCAGATATGCCTACCATTCTTCCGTTGTTAACAACAGTAACCAATCTCCCCGTCTGCGTTCTTACCTCATCAAGACTCATTGGACAAAAATGCGGGTCGTATTTTGCAAAGATCTCTCTGACCTTGCTGGATGCAGCTCGATATTTTGGAAAATGTAGCGGTACAATCTTGAGTTGTGGACATAGCTTCAGTGCAATGTATCCAGGCATCGCGCTCCTCACGCCAAATTTGCGTGCCTCGTAGTTGCTAGTACACAGCATGGATACGGACCCGACAGCCATCGGTACCGTCTTGAGCTCTGGATTCTCAAGCTCTTCCACGGAAGCATAGAATGCATCCATGTCGACGTGGCAAATCACCTGCGTCAGGTCTCTTTCAGCCTCCATGTCTCTTATCTTGAAACTTGAGTCTTAGCCATAAATCTCTCTCTCGCTTTCTTTTTCTTCTCTCAAAAGCGCGCTCACCATATTGTCTGCGACTTGTGTTTCAAGCGATAGATTCAAGTCCTTTATTTTCTCGTACCGAGCAAGCATGGCATGAATGCGCTTCGTTACAGCAGCGTCGCGTCTTTTCTCATTCTCAAAAAATGCAGAGCCCTTCGCCCACGGCAACGTTGATATATATACATTGTTCAATTGGAAGAAAAAAAACGATTATTTTACCTTGGATGCCTCGTAGATAAGCTGGTTGACCTTGTCTTTATCCACACCATCCAAGCCTGCTTTATTCGTGGAAGGGCCAGCTAAGCGAGTTCTTAGGGTATCATCATGATCGTTAGATCGATACGCTGCATTGTTGTTGCTGTTGTTGGAAGGCCTGCTAGCTGCTGCTGCGGCCAACGATTCCAGAAGCTGATCGGTGGGCAGATCGTCGCTCTGATCGAGGGTCTCATCGTCAAAGAAAAGATCCTGCTCTTCATAAATTTGCGACGAGATCGCCCCGCTGTCATCCTCATCCTCCCTGGCACTCATAACGAGAGAGAGAGAGAGAAAAAGGAAGGAGGGAATGCAGATCCCCATATCCTCCTCCGCAGTTGTTCTTTTTCCCAATCGGAAAGGGATTTGCTTCGGACACAACATTTAAGCCCAGCGAGCGTAAGTCCTACCTTTCCGAAAGTTGGCTCGAACAATACCGTGAAGAACTGACGAAATCCAGCAGCGATTCGTCACTTGTACCTGCTGTGTCGCGTGGAGGAACTTTCCGCAACAACCATAATATGACCGCTGCCACCGTCAAGGTCAAGCGCGATTCGCTGCGACAGAGCTGTCCTTTCATCGGCAAAGCTTTTCCTGTTGGAGACGGCTGCTGGGAGGTCCGAGAGATCAACGATCAAGATCCAACGGAGCAGAAAGACCTTGAAGATATCTTGGATCCATCACAGCAGGTATAAAGTTTCCTTCAAAACATATGATATATGTATCCTAAACTTATAATGAAATTTCATACAACGCGTAGATATGAGCTGAAATGACATCTACAGTAATACGCTAGATTATTTCGAATGATTATTGGATGTTGTGTCCGAAGGAAATCCCGGAATTATTGGTGACTAAGGAAGTCCAAGGCAACAACGAAAATGATAAGGACAGGCTCCGTCTGTTGCAGCTTATGGTCCACCATCTCAAGGAGCGATCACACGTGCAACGGACGTATGTATCAGTATCGTGCAATAGCAAGGGTCCCATTTCAACGAGAGACATGCCGCGCCCAAACTTGATCGATCATATCCAAGGTATCGAGGGCACCATGCAAGGTAAGAGAATCAAATTTCCTGCAGGACACACATGGTGCTGGATATTTATTTAGATTTACTCATCTACTTGAAGGCATCGGAGAAGGATTTACACCTGGTGACATTGGATTTTGCGAGCACAGATGCTGATGACATTCGTGATTTGGTTAGGTAAGAAATGACGAAAAGACTGTATCAATGCACTAAATCAAGTCTGTTCTAGCAAGTGTCCAAAGATCAAGAAGATCATAATTGACCAATTCGGTCTGACGCGAGAATCACTATTTTCAACCGAGACAATATCCTCGCACATACAATCTTTCAACTGCCGTCTCTGCCTTGCGAAGATATTGGCTCATTTCATGGATTAAAAGAGATTATTTTGCGCAACGTCAGGAGTTACATTGAGGCTGCAGATGCAAATTCCATTTTAGTTTGCCAAACCATGAAGCGCTCACCGTGAAATAAAAAGAACCACTGTTGACCCATAGACCTTAAGTCGATGTTGTACTCACACATATTCCAAATTTACCTTACATGTGACAATGTGAGCACCAGTCATTCATACCCAGATACTTGCAATATTCACAATCCAAATGAGCACATAGATTGTTCAGATAGTGTGTAAAAATCGCTCAAAAGAAAGTGCCATAGATCGTTTACCTGAGGGGTATAGATCATTCAGAAGGCGCGCATAGAGCGTTCAAAAAAAAAGCCAATTCGGTCACCGCAGCTCTTGCTGTCAAAGTTGCAAAAACACAAAAGCTCTACCGCCGCGCCATGCTGTCACGGAGGGCTCCTTTTACAACACCTCTGTGGAGCTTGCGATCGCCACGTCTACTTAGCTGTACACATCGCCGTTCCCTAGCAACAGCTTCGAATCTCGACAATGTATACGACGTGGTTATTGTTGGAGGCGGTATATCCGGCACAGCGCTTGCTTGTTCTCTAGGTAAACAATAGAAATTCAAAAACACCGTAGAATCTGGTATTGATTTGATGTATAAGCTGCAAACCCGCTCCTACAGGACTATAACGTGGCACTGGTGGAAGCAATGGATCTATCAAGCACGAAAAACTGGACGCCTGCACCGGACAAATATTCGAACCGTGTGGTTTCGCTGACACCGGCGTCCATGCGGTTTTTTAATGGTAAAGCGGCAAGGTTATGCAAGGGATCGCTTGGCATTGCTAAGTTGCAATTTGATTGTTTGCATATAGACATAGGAGTGACTGAGCAATTGACCGCAGAGCGCGTGCATCCTTACAGTAAAATGCGAGTTTGGGATGGCGTGACAAATGCAAAAATTGAATTTGACACCAGACTGTTGACCCAGTTTGGCATTGACACCCAAAGCAGCTCCTCAGCCATCGCGTACATGATCGAAAATGTGCACTTGCAGCATGCAATACTGCGTCAACTTGACGGTACTCAAGGACGACGAGGCGCATCGGTCGATATCTTTGAAAAGGCCAGAGTGGAGTCGATAACTCTGGACGATAAATCTAACCAAGCCGATGATGAAGGCTTGGATTTATCAGACTGGCCTCGGGTTACGCTGGCGAATGGATCAAGTCTCAAAGCGCGGTTACTGGTGAGCAGCAGCAGCAGAAGGAGAACAACGGTTAGTTCCCGTCTTACGTTGACTAGGTAGGTGCGGATGGCATCAATAGTCCCGTACGCAACTTTGCCAATATCGAATCGTTGGGATGGGATTACAATATGCACGGAGTGGTTGCCTCGCTAAAAACAAAGAAGCTTGGTAACAGCGACTCTGTATTCCAACGATTCTTGCCAACCGGTCCGTTAGCTTTACTTCCTGTAAGTGCACGACGTACGAAATCCAATTTGGCTGATAATTGACATTTTTGGGTGGTAGCTTGGTGAAGGACATGCATCGATGGTGTGGTCTGTTCCACCGGATCTGGCCGTGGCGTTAAAGAAGATGCCAGAGCGTGACTTTTGCACGCTGGTCAATGCAGCTTTCCGTCTATCCGTGCCGGATCTCAAGTACTTGTACTCTCAAATCAGTCGCACAACGTTTGAAACAAAATGTGACTTTGCTTCGGAATACGACTGGAGGCAATCTGTGGCTATGCATGGCATGAGCGAAATGCAAAAAATAGAACGCGAGTTCGAGTTTCCACCAGAAGTCGAGGATGTCGATGCAGACTCTCGCGCAAGCTTCCCTCTTCGTATGAGAAATTCGCAAGAGTACTACAGCAACCGCGTCGTGCTCGTAGGGTAACGTGCATCAGTAGTGGTTGATATTATAATGATGATCTCTCTCGTTTTATTCACATACAGATTTTTACAGAGACGCAGCTCACACGATCCATCCCTTGGCTGGCCAAGGACTTAACCAAGGTCTGCTCGATGTCGAGTGCCTAGCGAATGTTTTGCAACGCGGCGCAGCGAACGGGCAGGATTTAGGAGACATGCACTTACTGCGCGAATATGCCTCAACGCGATGCCTGAGAAATCTGATCATGATTAGCGCGTGTGACAAGTTGCATAAATTGTACAATACAGACTTTGGGCCAGTCACTTGGGTCAGGTCCCTCGGCCTTTCGACTATTAATAGTATGGATTTCCTCAAGGTAAAAAACGAGTCCAAAGGCTGGATCAAGGGAGTCAGTTGAATGAGACGCTAACTCTATTTTCTTCTCTGGAGGCTGAGATCATGAAATATGCCATGGGAATTGAGTATACGGGTGAGCAGCATAGTGACTGCAGCTCCTCAGTTAGATCTAGCAGTGTTTAATAAAAAGGGAGGCTTGTAAACCGAATTTGTCTCGAATTCTAAGCGATTTCCTTTTACAATACTAGTGAAAAGGAGTAACCATGCATGTACCCAATCGTGATGGGTTCTCTCTTTCTCTCTGTGCGTGTCAATATTCTTAGCATAGCGCCGTGTAACGCTGATCCTGGAATAGGCGGCCACACAGCGACGATGCAAGGTCCCAGCATCACACCTACGGCTGCTCCTCTCCTTTGTACTCATAAGGCGCAATAATGCGTGCTCCCAGTGATCGTTGTCAAATAAGAATGTCTCTGTGTGTATTTTCCTTTGTTTCTAGACTGGAAACGCTTCTTGAACTGACCACAGTGCGTGCTTAATGATCCAATAATCTTCTTGCTCATGCAGCTTTTTACTATCTTGTCGAAAGTGTGGAAAAAGAGGAATGTATTAGTGCTGAGCAAGACCACCATCAATTGCCAATTTGCTGGTGTGAGCAGCCGTGGGGGCAAAAGGTATAAAAGACTAATAGTTTGGATCAGAGGAGACCCCATCAACAACAAGGAAAACCTCTCTCAAGTCTCAAGCAAACATGAAGTTCTCTACCCTCGCTGTCGTCTTTGCTGGTTTCCTCGCCATCTCCTTCGTTGAGGCTACCGAACCTGCCTCGTCCGAGCACCAATTGGTTCAAGAACGTAAGTAAATAATAAGAGTTATTGCAATTGCCGGGCCATTCCTCTGACACTTTACGTTACTCGATGTAGGTGCTTGCCTTCCCAATTCTTGCGTGTCCAAGGGCTGCTGCTCTGGAGACTGCGGCTACTGGTGCCGCCAATGCGGTATCAAGTACACCTGCTAAAGGTGCTGAGATCCGATCGAGTTATTGAGTGATATGTACCAGTTACCTATGTAGCTCTGCGACCTCCTCGGCTGCACTCTTGTACTTTTGGCACTCGATAAATTTATCCATGTATCGATTATCTGATGAAATCTTCTCTTGTGAGCGTCTGTGTAGTTATCACGCCCTCGGAATGAGGCGTCGTTCAAAACTGATAACTTCGACAAGTCACCCGTTAAGGGTGTTCAAGATTATTGTGTTACGTGTGTGCGATCACTCAAGCACATTTATTCAAATTACAAGCGATTTTGTTTCGCAATGTACGCTCGTGCACTTTGTGGTGGGCAATTCCATTCTTGGGGCAAAGCAAAACCGTCTTTTGTGAAGATACCAACGGACGTAATAATACATAAGATTGAATGCCCTGCTGTCGCATTCAGACGCATACGAACAAATGAAGCGAATTGAAACGAACGGCTATGTACTCTTACAATATGCTTTGAAGACTTATCACAAAGCACTTCCCATGGGAGCATAGCCAAATTCATCTGTAAGTATTGTCATAGAATTGGAAATCTACAGTATATTTATGAGCTTTTCGCAATTATTAGAACGTCTGTCTTATTCCAAGAACTTGTTAAAGTAATTTTGATGGAGTGACATCTACCAATACGGATAATTAGACAACTTGACGAGCAATGTGTCCGTTCTCGCTGCTCAAAAGATACATTGGTTAGTAGCTATGACACCTTTGCTCTAACGGAACTTGGCTTCTTCGTAGGGCGTAGTTGTCAAGCAGCCACACTACACAGCACCTCTACACGGCGGGCGAGTGTTGAAGCAGCAAACCCGTGACCGCATCATATCCATGCGGAAGGCAGAAGTCCCAAGTCGCTGGTATGCGTAGAGGCTTCATTGTGCGACCAGAGCCTATCGAGAGGCTAATGAAGTTAAGAGACGCTTTGATCCGGTGCGTACCTGCACACGATCGAAAGCAATAATCAAAAGCAGGTCGCGTGGTTGCATCTCCTGAGTTTCATTTGCAGAAGCGGTTCCTTTGCATGAAACAGAAATCCTTTTCGCCTGGCTTATGCTAATTATTATTCGCCATAGCGCGAAATCATGTAGGCTAGGCTAGCTTGTAAATGTTCTGCAAATACAGTATAAATATGCGCGAATCACTTTAGGTAAAGGAGCGAAGTCTTTTATGGAGGATTTGATACAGGATCTTTGCAGGAGGCATGTCGATGTATTTACAAGATGCAGAGAGAAATGAATGTAGAGACACTAGTGTGTGAGTGTGAGTGTGCATGTGAGTGAATATCAGTAGAAGTAGATAGCAAAGAACGAATGTAGATTGCCGTAGGAGGAGGAGTAGTAGTAGAAGGGATGTCTAGTTGGTTGAGTGACGGGCGAGATTGGCAAAATGCTGGACAGCCTGGACGACGGTTTCGCGGGTAAAGCGGGAGGAAGAAGATGGATTGTTATTACTGTAAAGGGCATTGTTGTCGCCGCGATTATCGTCATTCTCCTCGCTAGGCATTTCCCAATGAGCAGCGGTTTCAAGTATCTGATTCATCTCGGTGGTCGAGTCCGCCGCGAGGCCGTCGTGGTCGGTTGCAAGGACTAATTTTAGCCTGCCATCGGACAAGACATGGGTATTAAAGTGAGAAAGGATTTGTTCTACTTGTGACCGGGTCATGTCGAACAAGGATGGCAGTTCGTGCGACGTGATATCCAACATTGTACGCTTGACGTGATTGCCGACGTAGCGGTCCACCAAAGACAGAAATTGGCCCGCATGCTGTTCGAGACACTGGCTGGATATAAATCCGGAGGACGCTGCTGCACCCGTTTCGTCGTAGACGTTGTCGTCGTTTCCGCTGGTCGAGCATAGCCGTCCGAGAACGTTTTCAATGTAAGCTTGAAGTGCGCTCTTGTCCAAAGCTGCTGTGTATCGGCTCCAGACTGTCGGCAGTTTATCTTCGATAAAAGCTTTTTTATATGGATGTGTCAGCATGTATATTTATAGTCCTATCATCTTCCACTTACAGCCTACTGCGCCGTTTAGTTGACCCTTGAGTATCTGCACATCCACAGAGGAATACGCTGTGTCTTCATACTGCGCTGGAGATTGCAAACGGACATTCACTTGTATGGATTCTCTGAAGCGCGACGAGATCTGTTTCGAGAGTAAATGGAAAGCGTTTTCGAGATGATCAAACAGGAGATGCGTCGAAAGCAGGTGAGCAAACTGAGGAGCGTCGACTAGAAAATCCGTCGCGACCGTCTCTTCCTCTGCAGTCGCTGTCAATGCCGGTCCGGTTGGCAGGGCAGTTGTCAGTGCCGATACAATAACAACAACTGTAGCAAGAAGCCAAAAGGGTCGGCACATATATGGAGTTGTGAAAAAAGAGAAATGTAGAAGAAAAAAATTATATCGGAAGAGTGATAAAAGAAAGAAAGGTTAAAGAAATATCACTAAATTCGGATTTAAAATGGTAATGACTCGAAAACCGCTGCTAAAGTGGTTTGATATGAGTCGATCTTCTTGGATTTCCTTGGATCCCTTAGCATGCTTTTCGACAGGATCCCAAGTCCGCCGTTCTGTCGAGCTCCAGCAGCAGTGTCCTTTGACAACAACTCCTCTTGAATTGTTGTCAGCCTTATCGCGGATTACTCTTGACAAAAACAGGAATAATGCCTCAAATGCCTCCTGCAAATGTTTACTTTGCCGTTTAGACGATAGACAGCTACAGCTGTTGCTCCGTGTAACAAGTGCATAGACCAAGATGAATTTGAAAAAACAAGCTTGTTATGGCGAAAACTCATTTGTTTGATTCACCGCAAAAAAATTTGGGCGCGATGACCGGGTCTTCTGCAACGCCTCAATTGCAGAAAAAGGAAATATCTTACCGAGTTGCACATGCTCTGCTGCTGATGGTAGGACATGCGCGTCAGCAGTGATCTACATGTCTCAGGGCAGTGGCGAATGCGTTAACGTGGCCTGTGAAATTCTTAGGGATACGTTCATTATTCATCCGCTACCTCCTTTCTATCTTTTCTAGAAACGAACAAGGTCCAGAATCCCTTAATTTCAGTGATACCTGTCTGAGATTTGTTTTGGTCGGGTAACAAGTGACGGAAAAAGGTACGGCAATCCCGCCACGTCCCATTTTGTGAACTGTCCCCAATTATCTACGCTGATAAAGAAAGAGTGCCAAATGCACACACACACACACACACACACTAAAACAGTAGAAGCAATAAAAGATGCATGATTGAAAGTAACATACTTCCATCTTGAGTTGTCATCTTCATCCCACGCACATTTGTTTGGTCTACTCATAAAGTTGAGACATTGCTGTCCTACCTACAGCCGCTGGCACTAGGACATTAACGTGCTAGGAGGTTTCTGATCTGATGTCTTGTTCAGCGGACGGAGTGCCACCAGACATGTCCTACAGACTACCTGAGATAACCCGGTCTTGTTCCTAATGATGTTTTGTGAAGGAAGATCACAAACTTCGTCCAACGAGCATTCAATGACTTATTTGTTGCATAAAATAATTCATCATCAGATACTACATTTAATTCCATGAAAATTGTAAACTGCTTCTTATCTATGAAATCTTGCGTTTATAACACATACTGTATCTTGGGTCAACCGCATATCGTCATGTCAATATTGGCATGTACTCTAAGGCATATGCTGGACACTTTGTGATGGCTCGATTGCCCAAACGACCCTGGTTTGGCTTTGTAGAACCTGTTGCAAATTTTGCTCACTGCAGTCTATAAATAGCAAGCCTTATAATTATTCATTTGTTGATCGTTTATTGCAGAGAGATTTTCATACATTTCACAGTAAGCGTGTATGATAATACAGGCTTTGTTCTTGAGTGCTCAAATGATATCTATCAAAATTCAAGCCAAATGAATATGTTTACGATAAACCATTTGTAGTCGTGTTATATCATTCCAGAACTTTTAATGTCCTATGGAAATAACGTGCAACTAGTAGTCCTGATATTACATACGTACTTACTGGACATCTATATTTTGCAAAATGAGATAGGCAGGATTTAAGGACAGTATGTATTTCTAAGTTTTTCTTTTTAATTCTTCATGCAAGCGCCGCATTGTTTGTTTTCCAATGCCGCTTTCGTGACACCTGGCGTCTATCAAATGGAACACACAACATGAATGGCACTTTTGCCACAGAAACCCCCTTTAGAAGTTTAAAGCATAAAAGTGAAAGGAAGTTTGGAAAATTACAAATAACAAGGAGTTCTACGATTGATGAGAGATAGTATTTTTACGACCAATAATCTTTTGGGGCATAACTGGACAGAATGATTGTGTAATAGCCTTAGCTTTTTAAACGGTCGTTGCTAGCATGACCGATACTCTCAAAATTTGACGAGTCCTTTGCGCCTTTGGCCATGTCCAACTTGCCGACTTGGACTCTGCCAAAATTAGTTTGAACAATGAATGTGAAACGGGAAAAGAGCAGAAAAGAAAAAAATCGAGCCATTTTCCGTCTTCATTTCTCTTCCGTCCGTTGCGTCATTGCAGACTTGATGCACGCAAGACGCTTACCGCTGAGAGCCTTTTGATGCTTACACTGGCTCCATTTATCGCAACGCTGCATAGTTAATGGCTTGTTCCATGTAGTCCCTAAAGGCCGTCCGAGAAAGTGAGGCAACAACTAATATAAAGTACTTTTGCGTTGCCTTTCCCAAAGGTGATAAAGACAGACAAGAATCAATGAATATTGTATGAGCGGCCTCCACTGTGGAGCAACTTTCGCTACGGTCTTACGCTTGTACACTGGTATACGCCCAAGCAAAATAATACTAGAAGTAGTAGCTATCCGGGGCTTGCCACGCTCTGAACTTTGCCAAGCAAGTGCATAGTTCAAAACTGCACAGTATCCAAGAGTCAGAGAAGACGACTGTAAGATACCCTTTCTTAGTATGGAAAATTTGAGATGCTTGACTGGTTTGCTGTAGCAAAGGGGCAATCCTAAGGATTATTGGGACGAAAGAGAACAAAAAGATACGGTACGTAGAATGGAGAGCCGAAAATGAGAAGCACGCATACATATTACGAACGATGGGACCTGGAGTTTGATGGAGGATATTGCTTTAGATATTGCCAGCAGGCGGCAGCCAGGACTCAGATAACGAAGGATGGAAGCATTCAGAATGAGGCCAGCGAGAACTCGCCGCATCACAGAACACTGGCAAAGCTGACCTCGCTATCCAAGAAAGGTCTTGGGCTCGGGTACGGGAGCTCATTGTTCTGAAAACACTGTATGCAGGTGCCTGGATTGATATAGTAATCTGTTTATAGATTGAGCATCGATTTCACGGACCACGACGTCTTTCTATGAACTCTTCAGAAACTGATGGAATCAGCAGTGGACGTTGCCTGGAAAGAAGAGGCTGCTTGCAGAAAAGTGCTGGATGCGCTGTGAGCGGACAGTGTCGATCCCCGCGACTTGTCGAAATCGTTAGGATTACCAATCATCGCCTGTCCATGTGCTATCAAGAAAGACGGAGAAAATCCGCTTCAATGCTTTCCTTACCCCTTGTGACACCCTTTTGAAGTAGTAGCACTCTTATACCTTTACCCTATCTTCATATTTTAATCGTTCTTATCTTAACATTTTATATTAAAAGCAGCATTTCATCATTTGTCAACCATCAAAGTCATCGTCTACTACATTGATACCGTTTCCTGAGTCCCTTTCACCCTGATAAATTCCTGGAAAGGGCTTTGGATCTATTCCCGCTGTTTAGTGTCGGTCTTCCATCCGACCGTGCGAAAAAATATTCAAGTTCAGATTTCAACAATGAAGTCTTTTCCACGCCTTCTTTTCCCGTTTTTTCTTCTCCATGCTTGGTTTGCGAGGTCTCAGAATCATCGCTAGACGTCCGGCAGGCTTGCGCGTGGCCTCCGTAAGCCGGATGGTGAGTTGCCAACTCCAATGCCTGCAGTATCTGCATCAATGTTTAACTCGTTTATTTCCTTAGTCATACACGACTGCAGCTGCTTCGGTGGATGCAGCAAAGAAGCCTTCCATGGCATGGTACAATGCTGACAAATTCACCAACGAGCTGCAATTTGTGCAGAACATTGCACCGCTTCAAGCTTACCGAGTCATGGACCACACCGGCGTCGTATTCGACAAGGCACACGATCCGAACCTACCCAAGGAGGAGGTGATTGACTGGTACACAAAGATGGTTACCTTGCACACCATGGATGGCATTTTATACGAAGCGCAGCGTCAAGGTCGCATCAGCTTCTACATGACCCATTACGGCGAAGAGGCCATGATCGGCGCAGCTGCCGCGCTTACTCCTGAGGACCTAGTTTACGGTCAATATCGCGAGGCATTTACATTGTTGTATCGTGGATTCACCATTGACGACTGTATGAACCAATGTTTCTCCAATGATCTCGATCACGGCAAAGGACGGCAGATGCCTGTCCACTATGGTTCAAAGAAGCACAACTTTTTGACGATCTCCTCGCCACTTGGCACCCAAATTCCCCAGGCTGCAGGCTCCGCTTATGCGCAGAAACTCGAGGGAAAACACGCATGTACCATCTGCTTCTTTGGTGAAGGTGCTGCCTCTGAAGGTGATTTTCATGCTGGCATGAATATGGCATCCACCCTGGGCTGCCCCGTCATCTTCTTCTGGTAAGAAAATTATATTTGGTATGACCACGGAAGCATTTACTAAATGATCTCTCTCTCTCTCTCTCCATCAGCCGCAACAACGGCTACGCAATTTCAACGCCTGCATCTGAACAATACAGAGGCGATGGTATCGCTTCACGAGGCGTCGGCTACGGCATGCATACAGTCCGAGTTGATGGCAACGACGTGCTAGCTGTGTACAATGCCACCAAGGCAGCTAGAGCCATCGCTGTCGAGGAAAAGCGCCCGGTATTGATTGAAGCCATGACTTACCGTATCGGACACCACAGCACATCCGACGATTCTACCAAATACCGAGACCGCAAGGAAGTCGAAGAGCGAGCCCAGTTTGACAACCCAATCACACGTCTGCGACGCCACCTCGAGTCCAAGCAGTGGTGGTCAGCCGAGCAAGATGATGAACTTAAAAAGAGCATACGCAAAACTGTGCTCAAGAGCTTCTCAGCCGCAGAGAAGAGAAAGAAGCCAGCAGTGGAGCATTTATTCACGGATGTTTACGACGAGATACCCGCTCACCTTGCCGAACAGCAAAAGGAGCTGGCTGAGATTATGAAAAAATATCCAGAATACTACCCTACAGATGATTATGCGACGAATTAAAGTTGTTGATACTAACTGATTATGGCAAGATCGTGTTGTAACTGCTGAATGAGTTCATCTTTGTCCTTTATAATCTGTTCGAGCTGCGATTTCTGTTGCTGCAACCAGCGCTGCTTTGTGATTAACATATCTTCTTGTGCTTGAAACGCCTCAATCTCATCCAGTAAGATTTCAAGCTTTTGTCGCGCGGGAACTGATGACTTGGAAAGACACAGGCTTTCCTCCACTTCATCCGTGTAATCCAGTAAGGGGTTGAAATCTCCCATGGACCGTCTCCGAGAATGATGAGATTTGTGCTGTTTAATGTTGCTAGCGTTTAGACGCTGGGTAAGAGACAACGCTCTTTGCAAATGCCGGATTTCGAGTTGCGATGCTACGAGTTGGCTGACAGATGCATTTTTCTCAGATAAATGTCGCTCGCGCTCTACCTGGATCTGCTGCCGTAGATGGATGTTTTCTTGCAAGACCGCATAGTACATGGACTCCCAGTCTGTTGGGTTCTTATCATCTTGTAACACCAAAGCTTCACAAATGTCGGTGTTACTGCTATTTTCGCGGGTTCTGTGTCCCCCTCTCCTCTGTTGCTGGCTGCCAATAGCGAGATTAATGACAGACCGCGGTGGCGGTCTCAACGGTGTCGGATGGTCTGGCTCCTTTCCTGCGCGAGTTACTACAGATCCTTGAGTCAGGTACAACCGCGCTCCATCATCTTGTTGTTGGTCTGCGTCGTGCCCGTGCGATGAAACAGACGTATCCGAAGACGAGTATTCAGACTGCTGATCCCCGAAATAATCGGTGTTGTGGACGATGACTGAACGGTTGCCGGTGCTGCCGTTACTACCGCTGCTACCGCTGCCGCTAGCTTCTTGCTGCATTTGTACACTCTGGGTATTATTATCTTCCTTGTCTTGAGTGCTTGAGACAGCGGACGAGAGGATCATCGATATCTCGGAAGCTGGTAGGATAGCATCGTCTCCAGATGAGAAAATAGTTGGTGGACGGTTCCGAACGATCGCTCCGTTCGCTTTTATTCGAAAAGATTCATTCGATATCGTTTGTCCGTTCTCCTCGAAAAGCTGCATAACATCCGCCAAAGTATGTGCTCTTTCCCGTTGGTTGGGAGAGGTATTCTTGGAACGTCGCGCTGGCTCCGTCGCTGCTCGTCCAAACGTGCTTGCCAGCATAGCTTCCAGCGGTTGCCCCGCAAAGTTGTATTGCTTTGTAGTACTGCTATCTCCCCCCGCCGCATAAGTTTCGTCTTCAGCGTCCGCTGCCGACGAATCCGAAGTGGATTTTGCATTAAAGAATTTAAGACGCATGTTTTAGTGAGTGGCGCGACCGGTCGAAGAGGATAAAGGGACAAAAAGGAAGATGGGGGACAAGGAAATTGCAACCCGACTTGACAAGGTTATAAGTAGTTAGCGAATAAAGAAAATTGTGTTACTAGTTGCTGGACTCATGCCAGGTGCTACTTCAAATCCAGGCACGCGGGATGGCAAAACTGGCATGGTAGCTGTCAGCCTAATTTCAGTCGTTTCTGCATTTAGAACAACCTCGCACACGATTAATATCAGATCAAATGTTACACACAACGTAACATGCTGGTCTTTTATTATACAAGGTTTCATAGTGCCATACTTTAATCAAGATTTACGCTGGTATTTCTGCGAATAAGATATCCTTTCTGGCAGCATCCCCAAAGTCAGAGCGGTAGTGACTGTCTACCAATAAATGTTACAGCATTGTGGGTTTCGTATGGGGACAAGTAGCGCGGGGTAGTCTGAAGCGCACTGTCGTCACGACTGGGTCGCTTAAATATCACTACGCAAGATGAGTGGGAAAATGCTGACTCCCTCGTGCTTGATATAGTTTCCTCTAAGCAGACTTCTATTTTAACTATTATGTATCCATGCTCGATACAGTACGTGATGAATAAGAAACAAAGGCAGTTTGTACAGCTATAAAGTATCGGACAACAGTATAGCAAATTGTTTATTCTAACGCTCTTTCCTTTCGCGCTATCCATTCTTGCACTGTGCCTCTATCCTTCTTGGCATATTACATTTTTACGAAATTTCTACATTCGTAATAGATAAAGCTCAAGCACGTACTAAACCGATGTCTCTAAATTAGATTCATGGTCTGTTCGACGAGAGGTACATATACACAATGAAAATTTGCATAATTTTCGTTTTACATTTGCTTCAGGAGTAGATTCGCTGATGAAGGAGAAAACAACAATAAAACTTCTGAATGTTCAAAGGACGAGAATAGATTGCGGCTGCCGAATTGCCTATGCAGTTACAAGAATTTTTTTTCTTACATAGCGCTAACTCCACGTGGCTTCTTATTGAGACCGGCGAGTCAGTTACTGCATAGTAGCAACATCATCAATTTATTAGCTGAAAAACTTTACGCCTCTCCAGACAATGCGAAGCACATTCCAGCCGACCCTCCTTTGGCTACAAGCACTGCAATGTGTAATGTTTTTATACGCTATCAAGCTTTTTTAGAAATTCAGGATCAGCCTGCTCACGAGCTGTCAAACCATCTGCATCTCTAATGTCTGCATCGCAGCCTCTCTCCAAAAGCAATTTTGCGACTTCCACTTGGTCGGATATGCATGCTAAAATAATTGATGGTTTAGAATCGCTGCTGCTGCCATGCACGCATGCTTATAGAGCTCCTACCTAGATGAAGTGCAGTTTCCGAATCATTGGTCTAGATTTATCGTCAGTTTATTTCCCTTTTCATTTTGCTCTGCACAATTACCGTAGCATTGATATCCGCTCCTAAATCCAAGAGCACCTTGATAATATCCACGTGCCCTCTATCAGCAGCGTGGTGGAGTGCCGTTAAGCCCTGAAAACAGCAAAGAATTATCGTTAGTCAGCAGCACTCACTTCAGTTATCTTTCCTTTCGTAATACGTACTTCTGCGTCCTTGTTATTCACGGTATCCTTTGTCACTACTTTGCAAAGTGCCTCCTTCTCGTTACGTCGAGCATATCCGAATTGATCCTGATCGGTATCTTCTCTGCATCGAGAATTGTTAGCACACTTGATGCGCATTTGCTTCCAAACATACTGTAAACACTTGCGACTCTTGTGCCATCGAGCTCACATAGTTCCCCATCGTCCGTGGAGCGTCCTAGAATACTGTCAGACATATAATCTTTGCATATTTTCTTTCTTTTTTTGCTAGACCTCGGTCGTCTCCTTGGGATCGTATTCGTATTCTCCCTGACGGGACCAGCCTACATCCAGTCGTTCCACATAATCGACGTAGTTTTCTTTTGCCTGCTCCTGAGGCATACCCTTCAGAGCGTTCCAAGCATCCCACTTTGCACGCGCAACAAATTCGAAAAGGCTCGGTCTCGACGATTGGCAGTCGCCTACTGTAGCTTGCTTGTATAGACCGTATAACTGAAAGAATAGGCAAGTGTTGTGAGAAACGAAACTCAAAAGTAACGTCCTTGCTTGCAAAAAGGGCAACCTTCAGTTTCTGGTCATTGTTGAGTGAGATCGAATGAGTGTTCAGGTATTCCGAGGCAGCCTCGAAATGCATGGTTGCAGAAAAGGGGGGCCCAAATTCTTGGCCGCGTTGTCGCGTTTTCATCAGATGATAACGATATCAATGGAATTTACATGATCTAAATATTCATCTAAAACGTTGCTGAACGAGGAACTCTTATGAAAAGCTGCAAAATGACCCTTTACTTGACAGCGCATGTATCATCATCAATTAACCTTGATCGATTCCATTATTCAAATTTAAGATATTACTAGTTGTTTACACTAGTAATGATAACATGATATCACTTGGAAGCATCGTCATCAAACGTCTTCTTTACACTGCTTATGTATAGACGATATAGGGAGGACATACAGCCTTTCTATACGTACAATGCATTCTTGAATGCAGATAGGGCAGGAAAAAATCATGGATGCCCGCCCCGTCCGCCAGCTTTCTTTCCGCGCACACACACAAAACCCCACCTATGGCCAGTAATACAGATTCACAAGATAGACCAGTCTCTCCATCTAGCGATGGTTCCTCCTCTCAGGGGCAAACGAAAAAGCGCACTCACGGGGAGTTGGTATCTACGGAAAGTCCCGAGACCCCACGCAAGTAGTCATTGTCTGGATCACACATAGGCAGTTGTCATTGACAGGTTCTGCAGAAACAGACACTGATGCCAACAATGAAGCACGAAAGAGAGTAAATCGCAGCAATGCTGAAGAAGAGAACATAGATCAATCTGAGCCGGCCGAGATCTCCACCAACGTGTCTCCTACTGAAGAACAGCAACAGGATACGAATATGTCGACGGAACAGGTATCTGCGCCAACAACTCAGTCCACGACAGAAGGACAGCTAGAGACGCCGCAAGCAAAGCAAGCAGCAGCCGCTACCAATGCTTTTCGTGCTTTTGGTGGCAAGAATGCTGGAAACGATGATTGGGGTGAATTTGCAGGAGAAGAAAGCGATGACGACGATAAAGATAATGGAAAAGGCAGCCAAGAAACAGAAGCAAAGCAATCTCCATATAAATTTGGCTCCACCTCTGGATTTGGCACAAAAGGATGGGCTTTACAACGTGAATCGACTTCAACCACCACAGAATCAAGTGCTTCAAAAGTCAGTCATTGTTGATCTAATTATTCTTTGAGATATAATTGCTAATGCATTGCTACAGTGCACCTTTGGTATGACCTCTAGTCTGTCCTCCTTGTCACAGACATCCTCATCGTTGGGACCCAAATTTGGATCCTCTGCATCTTCAAGTTCATTTGCCAAGGCAGCTCAGGAATCAGGAACGAACAAACCATTCTTCAGAGCATTTTCATCCACTCCTAGCAGCACTCCAGCTACCAAGGATGTTGCAAGCAACATATCCGAAGATTCCTCCTCCCATTCGCCAGGTTCATTGTCGTCGTTTGCGCCCGTCACAAATATTAATGCTTTAGACGTTGATGCTTCCAAAAAGGAGGAGTCCGGCAAATCAGGAATAGCAAAGTTTGGTGCGGATGCAAAGGAAAGAGCGGCCATGAAGCCAAAGACAGAATGTAGGTGCTACAGCAAACGAATTGTGATTGTTCAACGACTGATACAATTACAATTATGCAGTGCAAACCGGTGAAGAAGAAGAGGTTACTCTTTACTCTGTAAGAAGCAAGCTCTATGCTTTAGTCGACGGCGAGTGGAAAGAACGCGGTATTGGAATTATGCGACTTAACACTGGAAAAGACGGGCATGCAAGACTCATCATGCGCGCGGATAACACACACCGTCTCGTGCTAAATTTGCCTCTCTTCCACGGCATGGAGTTTATTTTAAACCAAAAATTCATTACTTTCGCGGGTTTTGATCAGTCTGGATCCTTTTCAAAATTCACGCTCAAAGTTGGCAAGCCTGAAGAGGCCGCCAAGTTCCACAGCATTTTGGAAGACAGCGTTGCAACAATTCCCTCGAAAAAATGATGATAATTTGAATTATATGTATTCCCAATACTGGTGGTAAAATAAAACCAGACAAGCAAATCCGGGTGAGGAGGTTTTCTTTTCAGCTGCAGCAGCAGCAGGCGGATCGATTTTTTTTTCTTCAGTAGCGGAGAACTGCGACCGCCGCGTATTGTACATTCTTTTCAAACGTCAGATCTAGTGGAGACCATGGATAACAAGGCTGTCGATCAGCGTAAAAATGCTTTCAAAAGCAAAGGTGCTTTCCAACCGGAACAAGTCCGTAATCGTCGACAGCAGCATTCGATCGAACTGCGTAAACAAAAACGCGAGGAAAATCTCTCCAAACGCAGAAATCTCGCCTTGGGAGCGGCTGGAAGCTCCATGGCAGACAGCGATGACGAGCTTGAATCACAGAGTGAACCTCAGGTGAGTATATATTCGTCGATGCTGGTGCTCGTGAACCCATGCTAACTGCGTTTTTTCTTCTAAAGCTTCAGGAACTCTTGTTGACACTCGTCGACGGCCTCAACTCCAACGATGTCGAAAAGCAGTACGATGCTACTTCGAGATTTCGAAAGCTGTTGTCCAAGGAACAATATCCACCGATCGAAGCCGTGATCCGCGTAGGTGCAGTGCCAAAGTTCGTCGAGTTTCTACAATCTCGGCACGAGCTCCTTCAGGTAAGCAAGAGAGAGAGAAAGAACAATGAATAAATTTGGATGTCTGAGTGCTGCTAACACAATAATGCTGATAGTTTGAAGCTGCTTGGGCCTTGACGAACATTGCTTCGGGTACAAGCGACCAGACTCGAGTGGTCATTGAGGCAGGTGCTGTGCCGATTTTTGTCCAGCTGTTGAGCAGCAGTGTTACGGATGTCAGAGAACAGGTAGGGGGAAAATTACGTCGCGTCGCGAGAACTCATTGTAATGAAACGTATATACTAGGCTGTTTGGGCGTTGGGAAATATTGCAGGCGATAACCAACACTGCCGTGATTATGTCTTGAGCCAAGGTATACTTCCTCCTCTGCTGAATATTTTGAACGAGCATCACAAAGTTACCATGCTTCGCAACGCTACTTGGACACTGTCCAATCTCTGTCGAGGAAAGTATCCTCAACCTGATTGGAGATTAGTAAGTAGAGTGACTATTTATTTCGAGATTGTATTAGTAATGCTAACATGGCCGTCTAGATCATGCCTGCTTTGCCTGTACTTGCCAAGCTGATCTATTCGCACGACGAAGAAGTTTTGATAGACGCTTGTTGGGCAATCTCGTACATGTCGGATGGACCAGAGGATCGTATCCAGACGATTGTTGAATCGGGAGTTTGCAGGCGGCTTGTAGAATTGCTAATGCATCCTTCGCATATGGTACAAACTCCTGCCCTACGCGCTGTCGGCAACATCGTTACAGGAGATGATTTACAGACTCAGGTTGTCATAAACTGCAGTGTGCTCCCTGCACTTTTGTCTTTATTGACGAGTCCCAAAGACAACATTCGCAAGGAGACATGCTGGACTCTATCAAATATCCTCGCCGGCAACATTCAGCAAATCCAAGCTGTCGTGGATGCAAACATATTTCCGATCCTTATCCATACGCTTGCCACTGCCGATCTGAAGATACGCAAGGAAGCATGCTGGGCCATTGTGAATGCTACATCGGGTGGTCTTAATAGACCTGATATTATTCGTTACATGGTCCAGCAGGGTTGTATAAAACCGCTTTGTGAGACTTTAAATATGATGGACAACAAGATCATTGAAGTCGCATTGGATGGTCTGGACAACATTTTAAAAGTTGGGGAGGTTGAAAAAGTCCAAGATCCCGATGGTCTCAACCGATATGCTATCTACATTGAAGAGTGTGGCGGTTTGGAGACTATCCACCGTTTGCAAAATCATGACAATGAAGACATTTACCAAAAGGCATATAACATTATTGACAGATACTACCAAGAAGAGGATGCTATCGAAGAGGTTCCCGAGGTCTCCAACCAGCAGCAAACATTTAACTTCTCCACCGATGTCAACGTACCTCAAGGAGGCTTCAACTTTGGCGGCGCTCCACAGTAACTCTTTTACCTTTTTGCCTTTTTTACCCCACATATTCCATATTGTACATTGCCCATTATTTTCTTCACTTTTCCCTTGTAATTCTCCCCCACCCACCCAACAGAAAATAACATATCCAACTGAACATTGAAGCAGCATTAAAATCCTCCCCAAGATCTACCATTTTGCGAAATGTTACAAAGGGCCTTCACATCATCTGTTATCGAGCAAATAAGGGTGATCTGGTAAGGACTATATCCACTTCGCGAGTTTACGGTCTCGATGGCGACCATAATTCTTATTGTGTGTACGAAAATGGCGACGTCTCGTAAAAGTCTACAACGCTGTGTAGCATCTTTGCTCTGATGCTACCTTTGATATTTCTGCAAAAATCAATAGCAGATCTGCCACAATCGTCGAACAGAGGCTAAGCCCGGTATCGTTTAGAAATTGAATTGTATGACGCCGTATCGTATCATCCAGAGCTGAGATCATATAAATACCAATGCTCACAGGGCGGATTGGACTTTGTTGAGATGTGCCGTGTATTTGAAGAGTTGCATGGTATAAACCACGAGGCGAAAGCCCTTCCTAGGAAATGGTTATGTTACTGACATCCTTCTTTCCGACCATCAGGGTCAGGATAGAAGAATTGATCCCATGAGTTAATAACGTTGTATACATCAGAACATGTTATTGCAAACTGGAGTCGGTTGAGTGAATGCAAGCTCATGTCATATATGCGTTCACCGTCATTTGAGAGAACACGCAACAAAGGACATTGCATGCTCGTTTTCGGGTCCGGTTGTCGTGTCATTTACTGTTACAAAAGTCTATAAAGTGGTACAGAATGCTGACTGGTTGCCAAAAGATAACAGAGCGAGTTCATAAATACGTTACACTACAGTCGACGATCTTTGGATAACTCGGAAGGCCGTGATAACCGGACAGAAGTAGTTGTGACATTAAAAACGATCCGATAATTGATAAAATGAAACTGAATTGTTGAGTGTAAAAAATGACGATTCGAACTCTTCCCTGCATCCGTTTGCTTATCTTTCGTCGCTACAGAATCAATGCAGTCTCGACAATCTGGAGAGGCAAACACTCATGACCCCCTTCGCAAGCAGTTCTACTCTGCTCCATCACACCACTTTGGAGAATTTGCGTACATTAGATCAGAACCTCCGCCGTTAGCTACGCGGCCCACTGATGTCGGCCATCCACAGCAAGCAAGTTTTCGCGATCCTTACGGTCTTGTAAGTAATTAGAAAACTTGCTGGCTGCTTACGTTCATGTTCAACGGATTGGACTAGATGGGATCGTCTCCACAAAGTATTCTCGCAGCAGCGTACGCCGAACCGCCACCACACGCTAAAATGCCAAATATATATCGACAATCCAACGATCTAGCCACCACCTTGCCACCCTTGCATTCTAGTATTCCCAACACTCAAGTCCAATTACCATCTAATTATTCAACCACCAATGACGCGTCTGTCAAAAATGTATCCATTGCATCTGATTTCTCTACAGCTTTTCGCAACAGACCGTTCCAATGGCCGCCAGAGTAAGTCCATCCTCACTGCACAACCAATTTCTGATTTAACACGTCATTGTTAAGTGCCATCGCATCGTCGAATATGCAAGATCCAATGATGTCGGCACAACCAACGGAATTACCGATCATGGACGCGCGTTCCTCCTCGCAACAGGAGCAGCAGCAACAGCAACAGCAGCAGCAGCAGCCGCAGCCACAACCTCAGCAGCAACTCCAGCAGTCAATGGACCTGAATAATCTTAAACCATATGGATGCGACATACCTGGATGTTACGAAAGCTTTCCAGCTTCAAGCGCCTTATTTTATCACATGAAATCGGCCCACCCTAACTTAGAGGGCATTGAAAAACCTTTCCGCTGTGCTATGCCCAACTGCACAAAACGATACAAAAACATCAATGGACTCCAGTATCATTTACGAGACGCCAAAGGATCTTCCGGGCACCCTTCCCTAAGCAGTATCGCAGAAGATGGCAGTGGAGAAAGCACAAGGCCAGAGAAATCATACCTGTGCCAAGCTGCAGGTTGCAAAAAGGCTTACAGAACAGCGCACGGCTTACGGCATCACCAGAACAAAGTGCACAATATATTACCTTCGCTGACTCCACCGGTGTACGACGATCGCTCCAGAAATATGTTGGGACATCCTTAATAGCAAACAAGAAAAAGACAAAATAATGAAGACACAAGAGAAAAAATATCATTATTAATGTTGTTGTTGTTGTTGCAAACAAGAAAGAAGCATGCTGTACATGTTTTATTTGGCATCGTTTAGTCGAAGAGACCGAAGCCCATGTCTTCATCAGATTCCTCCTTCTCTTCCTCTTTCTTCTCTTCTTCCTTGGCTTCCTCAGCAGCGCCGCCAGCAGCAGCACCAGCACCACCAGCGGCAACAGCACCACCAGTGGGGACGGAGGCGAGCTTCTCCTTGCCTTCGGCAATGAGCTATGTAGAAGCAAATTTTCACTTAGTCACGCGCGATGTTACAATTGTAGCAATGATAAGACGAACCTCTTCAATGTTCTTCTCCTTGAGAGCTTCAATCAAAGAGTTGAGACGTTCGTCCTCGGCTTCAACGCCAACGGAGCTCAAGAGGGACTTGATGTCTTCGGCAGAGGGGTTGGCCTTGCCACCGGCAGTCAAAAGGAGGTAAGCGGCGAGGTGCTTCATGATTTCTAATGCGATGCATCCATTGTCAATCCATGTCCATTCATCCATCCATCCATTCCATGTTGTATCTCCATGGAGATGCTTTCGCCAGTTGCGGGTCGCATACCTTTAGAAAATAAAAGAGAGGGAGCGTATGCTTTGGCCGCCCCGTCTCGTCTTTCAAGTGTCGACGCTGCCCCTCCCACTACTCCGCCGAACTTGAGCTCAGGCGGAGACTCGGAAGCACTTAGAAAATGGCTATAATTATTACGTTTTGTGTAGATAAATAATTGTTGCTAGTGATGGTCGTTTGACTGTCAGGATTAAAAAAAATATAGCTAAAGCAAAAATACAAAAATGTACCGAGTCAGCGACATACTAATAATTTAAATGAACTCGCTTATACAAGATCATTCACAGAGGAAAATCTGAGAATCCGAAGGAGTCGAGATTGGGTGCTAGCCTTTTAACAGACATAAAATGGATATAAAGCCGCAATACTTCTATGAGTTATTAATGAAGATTGATTTGATATTGACCTCCATAGCATAGAAATGGCACATCGACAAGACTCTTCTTTTGGACGAGCCTACAAGGCTTATTTGCAAGACACGGAACTTTCTTGTTAATAAAATCTCTCAATAGTTTCTCTCAGTAGCATGGATGCATATGTGTTTAGTTTATGTAAAAAGAATAGAATTCAACAACAAAAATTATCCAGCGTAAATTATGCTCTGGAAGGTGGTGAAACCTAAAGTGGGACGGGCAAGGTTTAGTTTAGCAGCAGGACGACAAGATGTAAAGCTAACTATTGATACTCACAAGAATCACACCATCGCCACGCACGAACAGCATATCAAAGTTTCGTCTTACAGTCTACGATCAAGAAATATATGAATACCCGTGTAGAGAAAGATTTAACAGACGTTTCTATGTATGTATTTACCCTGATAACTTCTTCGTACGTCTCCTCGTTGACGTCAACGAGCGTAATGGTTTCTTCAACGTTTCCAAGAACCATGTTCAAGTGTCCGTCGAATGCCTACGTGAATTGACGTGAGGAACGTTGGCTGGGAAATGTAGTAGATTTGCCACGATTGCGTTACGTACGTGAAGAATGCCTCGCAGTTCGCGATCGCCTCTCAGTTTGACATAGATTCTTTCGTCTAAAGATAGCTGGACGAGGTCGAGAGGTTGCTCAACAGTGCCAGCATCTGCACCCGCGGAACCCACTACGTCTGCCATTCGTGTAGAGGATCAAGTGGTATGGAGCGGACCGAGTGGTTGATTTTTCTTTGGCTGGAAAAAATTGGACCTCATCGGCTTCCCTCTTTGATCCCTGTTAATACTAACTACCATGATCTTGTTGAACAGGACAAGATGACAATTCGAAAACCATAATCCTTTTATACGTGTCTCTGCCATGGCCCATTGAACTATGCCAATTTATGTCAATGGAAACGCACTTTTATTACTCCTAAGCGTATCTAAATGGATCACCAGGTTAACGGTTTCCAGACAATATATCTTTTGTCAAATAGTACCCATAACTCAAGGCATTGACAAGTGGTCATTTTCCAATCCCAATATAGCTTCCAATATACAATTGCGTGTCTTAAACCCATCATTATCATCTTGCCAGCGGATATTCAAACCGTGAGTTGTGCAAGACACACAGCATCGTTCCTTTCCCTCGGGCAGCAGCAGCAACGTAAACCCGCCATCATGTCTTCATCAACCAAGGGCGATCCTCGACGACCGGAGAACATTGTTCCTTACCATATTCCCAAGAATGCAGCTATCGGCGATTATGACTGGGCGGGAACTCTCGCAATGGTGACTGGTAAGAAAGAGAATTGCTTGACAACGCGGGGGAGGAAACAAGGCGCGTAGACCATATGCTAACCGTATCTGCGCTTTCCTGTTTGTGTCTGTGATAGCCATGGGTGGAATGTTCTTGCGTGTAAGTTGCATTGTTCTTTATCTTTCGTGGAGTGCCACGAAGAATCTATCATGAGTTGCGACGAACAGTTAGTGATCCATGATTCTTATTTCGCACAGAACCGATTCATTGCCGTCCCGTGGGTCGCCGCATTTTTTGGCCTGACGTCGTTCTTGAATACGCGTACTAGCAAAAAGGAAGAATCCGCTGGTTTCAGTGGAGCTGCGTAAGTGTACACGGGTGGACATCTTGTAGCCAACTTGTCGATGCTTAATATTGATGATCTGTCTAGACTGGCATTTGTTTCCCTCTTTACCTATTACATGAACGTTTACATAATGAGCAAGAGAGCAGCATCCGCTGGATTGGTAGATGTTGATGTGGAATAAATGTTATTAACTTGTACAATATATGTTCGTAAATCCATTGGAAAGACACCCGCATTGATCCAACGCTTATGAACTGAGCATAGTGTGGCTGAAGATACCAATTACATGGCAAAACATGTAGCTGTGAGTTGAAGAAAGAGACATTTCGCGCTCGTGCAACGGCAAGGCGTTTGTGGTTTGACATGTGAATCATCGTCCTACACTGCGGTTGAATCCATGACGTATAGGAAGGGTCCAGAATCTGTCAGCAGACATTCCAACACTTGCACCAAATGCGATATCGTTTGAGTTTCATGCAAAACGAACAAGCGAGTTCCGAAAATGAATTGCCGCGGAATACATACCAGAATGCAGATTTTTGCGATGGTAAAGAGTACCACTCTTCAGGGGCCACATAAATATCAACTTAGAAACGGATCCAGCAAGTGCGTAGACTTGGATTTTTTCGCTAATGCGCAACCTCGAAGAAACAATCCTGTATTTACATCATTAAAGCACGCGCAATGGGTGAAAAAAAAAGAAAGAGGAAACCACAAAAGTTAGACAGAGAGAGAAAGAGAGATTAAGACGGGAGGCAGAGTGATAGAGAGAAAGGAAGGAAAGAAGGCGTGAGGAACCTTAAGATAAAAAGGGTAGGTAAGAAGAAGAAGAGTATGTACTGGTGGATTATTAGGCTTCCTGCTCATAGAAGCTCTTAAGATATTGTTCTGCCTCTGAATATTCTGCCTTGACCTGCGGCAGAATTTCTATGATTTTCTGCAAAGCCTCCTGTTCCTTGATATCCTTACTGCCAGCTTCGTCGCGGCAGTTACCAATGTGCTGAATTTTTTCACACGACTCCTTGACCTTTTTTACGCCAATTGCTGCTGAGCTGCCCTTTAGAAAATGGCCGAGTCTCGAAAGTTCTGACAGATCCTTTTTACGTCTGACACCGAATCTCGTTAGCTTGCAATTTTAGTAGGGCCATCTTCTCGCGTGACCCCGGTCTTTTTTCAGCGAGCGACTACTACTAATACTACTTACAAGGCGTCATCCATGTTCTTGAACGTTGATTCGGCTTGCTCAAAGTAGTTGACCACAAGGCTGTACGAAAATTCATGGTCGTCTTCTTCATCCATGTCAAGAATTTGATCAAACGTCTGTGCATCGATCAGGTCTTCAGGGTGCATGGACTTTTCCTCGTCTTCTTCCTCGTCTTCTTCTGGCTCTGACTCCTCCGCTGGCTTTTTCTTCTTCTCCAGAGGGGACGACAGCTGCTGCTGGCAGTAAAGCAGTAGTGGTAGACGATCACGCACACGTGTATGCTTTAGATGAGCGTGCTGTCCGAGATCCCGGCGAACTCGTCACCTCACCTCCTCGCGCACTACTTTTGAATCAAGCTTCGTATCAGCCATGATGATGTGAGTTTAGCGTTGTGGGACAGGAGAAAGAAGAAAAGGGAAACCAGCAGGACAAAACGCATTTTAAGCTTTTTCTGCAAACGCGCTAAAGTTTTCGGCGTTTCGAGAAAGGTCCAAATACGGCACCGCAAGACGTAAATGTTTTCCTTATTTTTTGCGCGCAATGATAGTTGTGCTGTGACGCTTGAGAAACTGCCTGTTTCTCGGGCGGCCGGAAACGATTGTGCCACGACTCTGGCTGGTGCCTCTCATCTTATGGCTTTGCATACAGAAAATATACGGCACCAGGTCTGCGGAGCATGATGTCGGATTTCTCGTTTAGTCTCTTCTTTCAAGCCAAGTCCCTGCTTTATCTCTTTTATACCTCTTTTCCTTCAATGGGCAAACCTACTACAAAGAAAGGTACCGTAAAACTACAATCCTAAATTCTATACCCTACCTTCTTCTTTGCACACGTAAACGGCTGTGGCAGCACTGAAAGTGAGGGGACAAGCGCAAAGTATTCGACGCTGACAACCCGCTTTTAGCTGCTGTTGCTACCTCTTCTTCTGGTAACCAGGAGCCAACAGGTGAGTTGTGAACTGTCAGCATTCACAAAATCTTGCAGTTGACTCGAGATCGATCCAGGAAAGGAACGGATCGAAAAGGAATTGCAACTTTTGCAGTTACGAAAGAAAGATCTCGGCTCATCGACGCAATCAACAAGAAAGATCAAAAAGCAGAGCACAAAAGGATCTAATAAGCGCCAGCAAAAGAAGATAGCTAGAGCGTTGGCCGTTGCCGAGAAGGAAGAAGCACGTATAGAAAAAGCAGTTGCGAAAGCTCAAGTGCGTAAAGTTCGCAAAGCAGCGTGGGAGTAGATCCCACCACTTTATTCTTTGATTACTACGATCCCAGACCGAATCGTTTCGTTCTAACTACTGCCTCAATTGGAGCCCTAATACCGTCATTGTTTGCGCCTAATGCATCGCCTTGTTTCCATCTGCATTGTGTAATATTTAGCAAAATGCTGCATCGTAAAACAATCATCGATCAAAAATTTACCCCATGGCTGCCAGCATACGGTGGCCCACATTGTTCTCGCTGATCGGTCCCACGTTGGCACCCACGACCGTGCCGTGTCTCACCGCTGCTGTCATTGTCTTTTGTCCAGACTGTTGCTGCTGCTGCCCTTGCTTGTTTTTCGATTTATCGCCTTTTCCTTTCGCCTTTTCTTTGCCTTTGCCTTTCTTCTTTGCCGGCCAACCTTTTGGTTTATCCATGTTTCGACGTTTGCGTAGAATATCGCTCTGCGCGTCTATAGAACTTTGTGCATTGCGTATGAACATGTCTATGTGGTGGCGGTTTGCAGGCAGCATCGTGCTTCCGGTTTTCCGTACAACGGGTGTCCTTTAAAAGAATTAAGATAATTTGCCTCGAGCTGTGAAATCTGGCAATATATATATACCTTTGTTTTCCGGTTCCAAAACTCTCTGATGTGAGGCCATAAGCACTTGCAAGTATATGTAATTGTCGACGGCATCCTCGGCTCATGGGTGCAAATTGATAACTGCGAGATATTGTAAAGCTAGGTTAGCAACGAAATATGTAACATATGAGAGAGTATATATGCATACCTCATCAATTCCGGATCGTTTATAAAGTTTTGGAGACGTCTACAGACCACAGTTAACGCAGATCATAAGCAGCATTATTCAATTCTCCACTTACTGGTCGATCTTGCGTAACTGGACATCTTCGTTCGCATAGTTCTTCTTTCCTTTCTCCTTCCTCTGTTCACGCTTCTGCATACGAGCCACCTGTTTCTCGACTCGCTTCGCCTTCTTCTCCTTTCTCCGTTCCTGAGCGATGCGTCCCCGCAAACCTATTTACATAATAAGCATACTTCAAGATCGAATCAAGGTAGATATCAGCACTTACCAGCCTGCAAGCTTGGTGGCACTTCGTCCAGCGAGTTTCGCAAAGAGTTATAGAGATCTTCAGTTGTAAGCTCTCCAATGTCGTTGTAGAATTCATCGACGGAAACGGCTTCTAAATCGCTGTCATCATCATAATCAAACGCGCCGTTTTCTACTGTATCTTGGTCGTCTCCGTGGTCGGCAATGTATCGCATATTCTCGCTGTCGATGGATGAACTATCATCGTCGTTATCTTCTTCATCCTCGCTCGGTGCATAGTCATCCCGCATTTCAGCAGGATCAACGTTGCTTGAGAATCGAAGCATCGCAAGCATATCGGACTCGTTATCTTCATCGTCTTCGTCAAGATGCACGTTCTCAATGTAATCTCGCATCGCTGCAATATCATCATCTTCGTCGTCTACAAAATAATGTTCTTCCGATGACGACGAACCCAGGTAGATATCATCGCCAGGAATGATCTTCTTCTTTTGCGTTTTTTTCTTTAAGCGTCGCTTTTCAGATTTTGAGAGCGCCTTGGGTTTTTCCATCTCCACATCGTTATCCTCATCATCATCTTCCCTGACCACGGTGGGAGTAGCGTCCAAGATAAATGGCAAAATTTCTGGCTTTCCACCGTTATCATTGTTTGTTGTTTCTACGATGTTTGTTTCTTCTTCGATATCAAGTTCGTATTCGATTGGGTCGATGATAGGTTGCTTCATGGTATATTTGGTCGTTTCTTTTTTCACCACAACAGTGTTTGCAATCTGTTCTTTGCCGCTGTCACACGACGTCGTTGCTGAACTGCCGGCTTTGTTGTTGCTCGCAGAAGCTTCTCTCGTTTTATTATCCGTTACATTTTCATCTTTTCACAGTGTGGTCAGAAGACAGAGAGTTACACTGGTGGTTTTCCATACCATCATCTGATGCAGGCAAGAGAGAAGCACCACGCACAAAGACGTTTAGGTCTCTTGTTGCTCTCTGATCACCGTTTTGCGCCGCTGTCGATCGCGACCGGTGATTCTGTCGACCCCTGGCTGGCTCTACGATTCAGATCAACATCCATCTTTTGACAGTTACTATCCAACGATAACGTACGATCAAAATCTTGATCACTGTCGTCGGACGAGACGTCGACAGCACCGAATTGGCCAAAAACTGGAAAATCGTCTACGAGATCGTCGTCGCTTTCACGGAAGCTGCCCAAGCCTGGCTCGTATACGTAGCCGTGCCAGCTCGGGTGCAGACGCCGGCCACGGCCACGGCCTCCACCTCGACCGCCTCGACCACCGCGACCACGACCGCCGCGGTGTTGCTTTCCACTACCACCGCCTCTGGCGCCTTTGAGGTATCTCGATGGTTTTGGCATACTTGTCTCTGCTGCGTGTGGAAAACTGTAAAATTTGAGGAGGACCAGCAGCCGCAGCTTGATCGTTCTTTCGTTCGGTATCAAGCCGATTTCAGGCTCCACAGCAAACTGCGGCAATGGCGGCGGCATTTGCACTCTCCTATCACCGCAGTTCATTGTTGCGTAGCAGCAGGTTTTAAGTTCCCATTGGTGAATCAAGAAATGCCAAAGATCAAGGAGCATTACATAATGAAAATAATAAGGACAAATTCGTCTATTGTCAAGTCTCTCATACGTGGATAGCCTCCGTGAAAAGCTCCTTTCAAACCGTGAACAATTTGTGAGAGATTTGATTAATAAACTACAATTTCCAATTCATAATCGTAATTAGCAAAATAATCCATATCAAAAGAATGTTTCAAGCAGTTATGCAATTGTACGTAGTCGGGTCTTCTGTCATCATTCCACAACGCACGAAGCACATTGTTATCAAGGAGTACCTATTTCAGATAACCAAGATTGAAAACGAAATCCAAAACAGGCCGAGGCAAACAAAGTATGATGCTTACTGTGATACCCGTTTCTCTACATAACTGTAGCAACAATATTTGATGACGATATAGGTGTCAAATATGACCGGTATTATTTAGGCATGCAGTTTTGAAATACTTGTACTGAATGCACGTCGAAAATTTATCACTGCGTTCGTGTGTTTGTAGCACAGTGACTACCAGGCGTGTTTCTTTTTTTTTCAAGAGATCGTACTGTACTGCTAAATGTCTCCAAAGCAGCTGCATGAAAAACCTGCCAACTATTCTCAGTTTCAAGAGCCACCGAAATGTTCACAAGTTAAAAGGATATCAATGATCTGGCTTGACATACAACATCTACATGACACGCTTTAGCTGGAAACGATTAAATGCAGTATATTGTTACATGATGATACGCTGGAATTGCTTTTCAAACAAGAAAACGTGTCTGCTGCATTAAACAGCCACAAACTGAGGATAAGAGCTAAGTGTGCAAAAAGCCAAATGTATTAACTACAAGAATCTACAATATACATAGAGACTAAGACTTTTACAGCTAAACCTAAGAAAAAATGTTAGTGCTGCCGGAAGGCAACAAAGGACTAGGTCCTTTTTATATCCATTTTCCTTTTTGTAATTCAAGTTTTACGTGCTGAAAACCCGCAAGTAGACCCACTGTGCTTACGGGGAACGACCGCGCTCATAATTTCCTCTAACGTAAGCTTTGCTCCCTGGATACCCCAATTGGCACTCCAAACATGCATCAGTCTTCGCTTCCTGGATTTCAGATGTATCATAACCGTTCAAGCATGCACGTATGGCCAATATTACATGCAACTTTCAACCGCAGACCGTTCGCTGTGATATTCGGTACTTCTCTACCATATACACTCTTTCCATAAATTAAATTCGTCATATGTCGCATCTTCCGGAGATATTGTCGTACAAAGCTTAGCACCTCCAAGAGTACATAAAGCATGTAAACATGTTTAGGCCAGCTTTCCTCCTTCCTGTCACATCGTACGGTTGAACTTTCAGATTACAAGATGAGCATCCAGTTTTTTATGAAGATGGGCAATGCAATGCTGTCGACGAATACGGCAGACCTGAGTTCATGGGCTACATCGTCGACGAAGAGCAGTATGCTCTTGAAACGCTAAGTTCATACACGCAGTATTTGCGTAATCGAACTCGCGAGAGCGATGGCCGATCAGACGCCATGCAGACTGATGACGTAAAAAAGGATGTGGACGTTCGCATGAGAGAAGCCCTCGATCAAACGAGTGTACACGCTCTATACGAATCAGGACAAAGTCAGATTCTTTAAACTGATGTTTCAGAAAGTTCTAAGTGCCTCAGCTGCCGCAAAACAGTCAGCTTTCCATGTCCGTACAGCTCAAAGATGGGCCAAACAGTATGAGGTGAATCCGGATAGCATATTCGCGAAGCGTAAGAAGAATGGTCATCCGCGTATCCTTGGTGAAGAGCATAAGAAGGTCATTCTAGAGTACGTCGATGAGAACCCTTCGGTTGTCTTGGAGCAGTTGATGGAGCGACTGCTTCAGAGGTTTAAGGGGCTCAAAGTCTCTAAGAGTACCGTTTATGACTTCGTCAGAACGCAGTGCAATCTGTCACTTAAGAAGGCCCGGTTTCAGCCTGTAGACAAAGACAGCGGGGCCAAGGTCCGAGAGCGCCTTGACTGGCTCAGCAAATGGGAGACTACTCACATGGACTTTAGGAAAAACTGTGTCATTTTTTATGAGTCTGCCTTCCATGTTAATATGAAGCGCAGTATGGCCTGGTCAAAGAAAGGTTCGCCTGTAATAGTCACAGTGCCCAAAACACGAGCGCAGACAACCACCATTTTGGGCGCGATTTCTGCCTCAGGTCTAATTAACTGCAGCCTGAGACTGCCACAGCCACCAGCCCAGAAGAGAAAGCGAGGAGGCTGTGCTGGTCTTATGAACACAGGGACAGTAACAGGTCATTACCTAAGCTTCTTGAAGGCCACAATGGATGAGATGGACCGGTATCCGCACATGGAGGACCACTACCTCGTAATGGATAACGCCCCCATCCATACGTCTAACGACATAGTTAAGTACATCATGTCCCGTGGTTACCACTATGCCTATCTTACGTCTTATTCTCCTGATCTCAACCCTATTGAGCAGTTCTGGTCGGTAGTCAAGAGCAAAGTCAAGCGCAGTAGGTTCTTGGGGAAGGAGACACTCACGACCAGATTTAATGAAGCAAGCAATCGTATAAGTTTCAGCGATTTCGAAGGATTTGTCTTGCACTCTCACAAATGCTTAGATAAATGTCGCAGCAGAGAGCACTTGTGATGTGGGTGTCACAATAAGTCGATGGCATACGACAGATAGATAGGATACACATTTAAACACACAATGAGAAATTGAGTAACAGGTATTCAGTAAGTGTCATTCTTTTCCTATAATGTGCTCTTAATGCTCACCATCTGAACTATGCACTTGGCGGGAGGAGCTGGGCATGGCGTTGTCACATTTCTAGACAGGTTTGTAAAATGCGTCAATATAAAACTCCGGCAACGCGACAACTAATGATGCTTAGCTTCGCAAGTCCGCCAAATGCATCTGCAAAACGCGACTTTATTTTTCGGAAATACAGTACAATAACCTCCGGCCCCACCTACCCACTTATGTTCGATGCCATACGCCTGCTACTCCAGCGTTGCTCAGAAGTGCGTCATTTGTACCTAGACTCTGGCAATCTCCAAATTGCTGAGGAGCATAATGGTGCTTCAAAGCTGTGCACACATCAGTACATTATTTATGACAGGCACCAAAGACCCATGTTCCGATATACCAATTACAAGCGGATAAAATATGCGAGAACATGTGCGTTGTTACAGAAAGCGCATCTGCCAATGAATTTTGGTCGATTTTGCACCATTTACGCCAAAACTTGCAAGGCTTGGGCTTCATTGGCACCGGACTCGCGAGAACAGAATTGAAAACAGTTTCAGTGGTCTAGATGGTTTCCCAACCTTGAGACGCTTGCACATCCGAGGTTTTTATGAACTTAATGTCATTGATTGTGACATGCCGTCACCGGCGATCATCCATGTTCATTGCAAATAAATCCCAATATTGAGATACTTAGATTGGAGGTAGTTGATCTCACCGACAATGCTCTATTTGATACCCTGAGCTCCTTAACGAAACATTTGATACATTTGCAGCTAGGATATTGCCACAGAATCGATATACCTACGCATCCATGGCTGCCAGCTTACGGTCACTTGGTATGACGGAACATTGCACTCACTATTGACTGGATCGATGTAGCGGCATTTGAATTGACATCCGCGGCACGCTGATGTCCGTGCACGTCGGCATTGCCTGAAGGTGAACGTAGGATCGTCGTACAGAGAAGCGACGACTACGTACGAAATCCTTGAAGCATGAAGAAATCAAATTTCGCATCAAAGTAAACCGCTCAGCGATAAAATACTGATCGAAAAGTAAGGCACTGGAGGCCTGAGAAAGCAAGAGAAAAACTTTTTCGATCACGTGAAAATGCACTCGCACCCGACAAGATTTTGACAGTAGTAGAAGCAGCAAGCAACGAAGAAGAAGAAATCTAGGTGGCTAAGTAAGCTACAGAGTATTGAACAGCACTGGAACTAGTCATGGAAAGACGTTGACTGCATCCCATTGCAAGGAAGCCTGTCTTTGCTACAGAATCACGATTCATTGTTGGAGCAGCCCACTTTGATTTTGCTTGCCAGAGTAACATTTTTTGTTTGACTCGACGCGTTTCAACGCACAAAACACTATTCACAACATATCTAGGGACAACGGAGACAGAAGAACAAAAGAACAGAAGGCATGAAAGTAAACGAGTATTGTGCATTGTGAACACACGTTCAATGGAGATTGCATGGAAGCAATCTTGCTACCAAATCACGTAAACAGACACTCTCAAAGCGCACAACATTCGCAACGTGCATGCAAGACAAGACAAGCAAAGCAGACGAAGAGGAATTTTTACAAGAGTTATCTTTATTCATCATTGTAAAAGAAGACAAGAAGATGACTGGATTAAAGTTGAAAGCAATGTTTATTAAAAGACAAAAGATTTCTATGCTAAAGAAGTAGTGCCGTTTGGTTCACGTCGACAAGAAGCCAACGATATATCCAGGGACCACCACGAGGAGGCGGCACTAGTCAGTCCCCGCGCCCACCTGTTTACTGGTCGCATCATCGTGGCCCATCTTGAAAAGCGGTGGAAAAGCTAGATGCAAGGTCGCTGCATGCGGGTGAACGCATCCCCCGACCTACAGAAATGTTAGCATGACAACGTGTGTACCTTGGGTGCCGTCCGACCACTCCGCTCGATTTCCGTGCCTTGATTCGTCCTTGCCGTCCATGTGGGGGGGGGAGGACTACCGCTTTTGACTTGCTGTGGAAAAAAGGCAGGAAAAGGGGGGTATTTATAGTTGTTTGGAGGTGACTAGCTTCCAAAGGTTCGCTTCCCGTCCCTTTTGTCAAGAACATCAGTCTGACTTTGAATCCCCTCTCTTCCATGCACCGTGCACTTCTCTGGAGAAGTACTTCACCCCTCGAGGGCGAAATGTTTCCATGGACATAAATGTTACAAAATAAAATGAAATCACAATATTTGCTAAGACTCGCTTCATAAATTAATGCTGTAGGTTGCCGACATGCATCTGTACGCTCTGCCAGCTTTTATGGCAAAGAGCAAATGTTGAGAGAAGAACATTTGAAAATGTCTGACATGCCCGCATTCTCTCTCCCTCCCTCTCTTCCTCTCACTCTTTCGGAGTGTATGGCGCAAAAGAAGAGACGATAGAGTGACCATTTTTCTTCATGAGGCGACCGGCGAGTAGTGTAGACGAGGGCTTGCAAGGCTGCTGTGGAGGCAACCGATGAGAAGGTGCAAGACAGCTCGACTGGGCGGGGATGCCCATGGAAGCGCAGCTACGTGAAAGGCCCTCAGATGGCAACGACCTAGTCTTGCAAGCAAAAGTATGTACAATGCGGTGACGGTGCAGAGCAGCAACGTTTGGTCTGCGCTCAGTCTTCTTCACTCAAAGATTTTGTCACTCTCACTAACCAAAGCTGCTGCTGCTGCTTTTGCTTAATTTGCCAAATTTAGCAACCCGGCAGAGCAGCATGCTTACAGAGTCTGATGTGGATGGGCAAATCACACTTTGGAGATCACCGTATCGAGTGGATTTCGCCTTTTGCTGGACATTCTGTCAGCGATGGTTACACAGTCGTACCTAAACGAAACAAACTTGTGAGCTTGGACTTTCCGAAGCTTTGGAGCAATGCATGCCCGTTTACACTGGCCACGTTGCAAAAGCGAGTATATATTCATGTATGTGCTCAAACAAAAAGCAGCTCTGCGAGATCCTTCGGTCGCAGTAAATGCGAATGTCAGCCTGTAGGTTTCTTGTCTAATGCTTGCTGCTTTGAAAGAGAAGGGCCAACATGCAGCAAAACTACACTATTAGTATCAACAGCTTGAACAGTATTTGTGTGTGTAGCTTGCTTGAAAGTAAAGACAACAGAAGGATACTCCTTTGAATATGTAGATTGCTCGTAGCTCCACCTTAATATTTTTATTTATATGCCTCACTACTTGGATATCTGCAACATCTTGCAAATTCATTGTGGAAGTAGCTGTGGTCAAGACGCGGCAAACGTTGTTAGTATTCCACAAGGTGATAAAAAACATAACGAGGGCTGTTAGTTCTCTACAGTGTATGCAACTGGAGTCTTCGGAGCGCTGCTGTGAGGAATGCACTCCAGAGTGAATTGACCCAATAGGTGGATCATTATGTATACTCATCGATGCGAAACGCGATGAGTTTCTACAGAGAGCTTGCAATATCATTAGTTTGGATATCGTATAAAAGATATAAAATACTTAGGCATGTATTGCTTTGGGTGAAGGAAAGGTTGATACTGGATGTCAGGACGGTGTTTGAATTTGTGGGGGGGAGGGCATCCGCCCACTTTATGCAACAAGTCAACGCATAATCGTCGTACATAGATGTGGCGAGCACGTATGGAAAGCTTAAAATCCGTAGAAACGGAATCTCGCGTCAAATATATACACTTGTTGTAGTGTGAAGTAAAAAAGTGATTAGTTTTTAGAGTGGGAGAGTTAAAGAAGATAATGATTCGTCTTCATGAAGGACCATCTGACAGCATGAAGATATTTTCCCAAAGAGGATAACCCGTGTGGATCAAAGAGGCTGCGGTAATATAGAAGACAGGAGAAAAGGCCACGATTGTCTAGACTTCAGGAAAGAAGACTCCCGAAGCACTGAGAGGCGTCTCTGCACTGTATGAGAGCGCAAAAGCGTTAACACAAAGTTATTTACTTGCCATACAAGATTTTATCCACGAAAATTTAAGAATGCATCTGAGAGTCTCTTTCAAATATCGTCGCCTATTAAGCTGAACATGAGAACTGTTCTGAGTGCTATCTTCACCATTCATTCTTATCTCTGATAAGGCTATTGGCAGCAGCTATAAACACTTGATAAAGGAAATGGGCTCGGTAGCGCTTGGATAGGGTGCATGGCTTCCCGCTCTTGCCTACTATCTCACATCAAGCCTGATATCTCGAATCTTTACGGCAGCGTGGAAACCTCTACATCCTGTACGATACGGTACTAAATTCTTCATCGTAAGGGCTCCTGTCGAGAAATAGTCCTGCATCGAATATTACCAAGGGCCTATCATTACTTGCAATGTCCCTGTGATGTTAGCATTGATGGATGATGAAGTTCGTTTTACGGTCGTCTTTGGCCAGGATTAGCTAAACGATGCCAAACGTGCGAAGCCTATCGTAATTGTACACACCTTCAATCAACCGTAAATGGATATCAACGCGCTCTGGAATTGAACCTTCTTGTTTGTATCGGACCATTGAAGATTTCGATGTCACTGGCCCCAGATTTGGCAACCCTACATACTGACGATTCATCTTTGACAGCATGTGTTTCTCTTCACACTCTGTGTTTGGCCGCAAAGCCAACAGTATCCTCGTTCATCAAACTCCTCCCTTTACGGACATTCTTTGCCAAAGCATCTAGAAACCAAAGTACTTTTGTTACCGGCATGGACCGGCGGCGGAAACGCTTCCTTGATGAAATATGTATTATCCATTTATA
Source organism: Rhizomucor pusillus (assembly GCF_041956525.1). NCBI lineage: Eukaryota > Fungi > Mucoromycota > Mucoromycetes > Mucorales > Lichtheimiaceae > Rhizomucor > Rhizomucor pusillus. Next base: position 98,384 of record NW_027192157.1, on the reverse strand, counting down.
TCAGGTCTGATAGCATCCGGGTCATCCGACGCAGCTGAAGAAGGTTCCTTCTGGGTCTGGCAGCCGACTGGGTTCTATGTCTAAATGATTGCGTTTATGCTTGGCAGCAGAGTGCATTTCTCATCGGATAAGCTTTGCAAACTTTAATAATGATACCGAGTAACCTTGGGCAACAAGGGCTGACCGCTCCTTAATAATTTAATAGAGCCTTGTCAATGGCACTAGTCATTAGCACCAATAACGGCTGCTATTGCCACTAAAGAAACCCAATGATTCCGATCTTTCCTTTTACAGCGTGCGGCGGGCCAACATGGATGTCTTACAACAATGCAGAGTAATGCGCCCTCTTAAACATTCTCTTGGCATTTTTCTGCAAAATGTAGAAGGAAACAGCTGTCTCTCCGTGTTGACCAAAAAAGAAAAAAAGCTTAATCATGGCAGCACGGAACAGCCTGCATGTCAACGGAGACAATGTTAACAAACGCGACTATGTGATTGGAGCGCGGCTATGTCCGTGCTGTCGCCGCCCGGATAACCGTCAACTTGGCAAGGAGGAGCTTGGCGTTGCTGATAAATTGTATACGTATATCCCAAAAAGAAAGGACGAAAAGCGAGAGAGAGAGACATACACAGAGAAAAAGAAATTGTTGTCAGTCAGCGCGGTGTGTGAACAAATTATACAGTGATGAGCGTGATGATAGATGAGCAGGAAATGAGACAGTAGACTTTTCCTGCTATGGCAAATTTTCCTGACAACGTAGAATATTAGGAACCGGGTGCTGCAGCAATTTTAGTTAGCCTGTCTCTATCTATGTCAAATGAACTCTCCTTGAACGATAACGCAATCGGTATGTATAGTTGCTTTCATCATCAAGCTGCTGCAGCGATCGATCGCTTCGGAACAACATCCTTGAGAAGAGCAAAACCATGTGTCAGCTGCTGAGTTGAACATTGAAAGCGAGATTCGAGACACACAGAAAGGACCGGTCGATGAAATACATATACTTGCATGACCGTAATATCATCCAAAGAATTACCATCTCCTGCAAAAGATGCACCCAGTAGCAACGCTGCATCGGAAGATCAAACTATGAAGAAACGTTTGAGGGATGGCCGCAACAAAAAGGCTACTGAACTGTACAATGTACATGTATTGTCTTGCCTTTCGGAGTACAGGCTGAGGACCTTTTCGGATGCTGCTCGTTCTGTGGATTGCGTTATGTATTTCTGCAAAAAGTAGCACAATAAGTGACATCTGACTGGTTCACTGACAAGAGGAACAGGATATGTTCACGCAGGAGGAGATGTTATCTCTTCTCATTTCACAGTGTAACCAAGTAGCTTGGCGTAAACCATTCTGCGCTAGTTGGTCAAGGTGTGCTACAATCGCGACATGGTTGGCACTAAAAGATGCAGGGTAGCAAGTTCAAGCTATTATCTGCGTGCGTGGGTTTATTCCTCCTTTTTCTTTACATCGTTTCCTCTCTCTTTCCGCGTGCCCACCTTGCTGGCAGGATAAATGCCGTGGCAACAGAAGCACAGTATGTCTTCCTAATTAAAAATAGACGTTCCCTCGTACCCCATAATTGGGTGCAATCGGTGCAATTGATGCAATTGACGATGTTTCTTCAATAAAAAGTTGTGCCACATTGCATTGCTGGCTTTGGGAACAATCCAGTGACACAGGCGATCCTTGTGTCACCACCAATTTTTCCCTCTTTTTTGTCTGCAGTCAATCTGAACTCCTCCCGTAACCCCCGTTCCTGAAGAAGCGTATAAAAAGGGTGCGGGGCAGCCTGTGGATTCGCGCTCTCCACTTACTTCCCATTCTCCTCCTTCCAATCACTTGTTCGTAGTAGCAGCTTCCCTACGTTCCTATCTTTCCTTAACATGAAATCCATCGTTGCCGCCATTGCCGCCCTCGCTGTTGCCTCTGTCTCGGCTCAGAATTCTACCAACATTCTCAGTGTCACTGCCCCCCTTACTGGCACCGTCTACACTGCCGGTCAGGATGCTATCATCACCTGGTAAGCTACCTGTACATACTAGATATATATCCAATGGCTGACCCACTGACATCTTTTTAGGATTAACCCTACTGTCCAGACCATCTCCCAAATCGTCCTTGCCCAGGGCTCTGCCACTGCTTTGCAGCCCGTCTCCGTAATTGCTACCAACGTCGATGCTTCCAAGGGTAGCTACACCTGGAAGATCCCCGCTGACACTGCCCCCGGCTCTGACTATGCTCTCGAGTTCGGTACCTCTCCCAACTTGGCCTACACTGGCCAGTTCACCATCAAGGCTGGTAGCGGCTCTTGTAAGTTTCAAACAATTATGTGATATATTGCGAGCCCGTATTAACCCTTCTTTCTTCTTTTTCTGCAGCCAACTCCTCCTCCTCCGCCTCCGCATCCTCCTCTGGCGCTGCTGCTTCTGGCTCCTCTGCCTCCTCTTCTGGCTCTTCTTCGGCCAAGTCCCCCTCTTCCGCTTCTGGCTCCTCTGCCTCTGCTGAAGAGTCCAACACCAGCGCTGGTTTCAAGAACAGCCCTGCTGCCTTGGGCGCTCTCGTCCTTGCTGGTGCCGCTGCTGCCGGTCTCATGTAAAACCGCAAAAAATTTGATCGACAATTTACTGAATACAGAACAAGCTTAATCTTTTTTCCCCTTCTCTCTCTACCATATATACTTTTGTATACTTTCTCTCCCTCTTTTTTTTCTTCTAATGTACTGTCCTCTGCTTATTTTCCTGAATGAGCGAGAAAAAAATGTTTGAACAGATTGGCGATGGGAGGGACTTACATCCGATTGCTGGTATCAGACGTATAGTGGGAATTAATTGACAAGAGGATCCTTGGTTGGTCATTGGATCTTGGACCGTTTCGCAGTTGCTGGATCTTTTGCAACATTAAGGATATCCATTCATATACGAATTTATAAATATTTTCCAAGTGATATAACACAGGATTGACGGTCGTAAAGACTTCCGTCAATTTCACGAGACTGTCGGACTTGCGTATGAAATGATATATGCTGATCTTCCTCTCGCTTTATTGAGCAAATTCAGAGAAAAAATGAAGACTCTAGAAATTCAAATACTCCAATAAAGCATTACCTGGTTATCCTGTCTAGGATTCAGATCGATAGCGAAGGACAAAGTGTGGAGGGTGGGATGGGTCATATTTCATTTTATAGGTGTCCTCCAGTCTAGTGATGAATTCTGGCATCTGGGGAAGGTCATTCCGCACCTTTTGACCATTGTATCGAAAATGCATTTGCCTTCCACCGCCACTTTCATACCATTCGTGGTGTTCTTCTTCTCGACATTGCCAGTCTTGCTAAATTCTGCGTTCGCGACATCAAAGTCTCCTTCTGTCGAGGATACCAGTTGCAAATCCACCTTCAAGGTGCCTTTTGTTACTTTTGAGAAATGCTTCATCACTTGTACCATCTGTTTGAAGGCATCGCAGCCTGTTCCCTCCCTCGTCTGTTGGTACAAAGTCTCAAGCTGCAAAGAAACACCAGCTTTGCCAAATTGCCTTCACTTTGGAACCTTCAAAATGGCCTCGATGACCACCGAGCTAAAGACTATTGACGATGTCCCCCTCAGACGTCTGATTCCAGTTCTCCAATGTGTCTTTGCGAAATGCGTGCAGTTCTAGTCTATTCGAAAATAAATGTTGGCGTATCCTGCCTGCTGTTTTGGATACTTGTGTGTACATATATATATCCTATATACTCTACGTTCTTCTGGGTCCACTGTGATCAAATGCCGATAACGACCTTCATAATACTTCTTCATGTTTTTCTTTTCCTTTCATTGCTTGTTGCCTTGAAACCTGTGAGAATGGCGAGCTCATATTTCATTTACACCGGATATCATTTTCGATATGTTTTCATGACATCATGAAACGATGTCATGTTATCACGACGGTTATTCGCCGTGTCTACTGCGCCCTGGTTGCGTTTTTCATCTTTGTCCAAGATAGCCGGCCGAGGGAATGTCTCCAAATGGTCGCTTATCCAACAGGAAATGCTGTTGCCTGGGGCAGTAGTACCTGCGTTGGCTGCTACGCACTTTGACTTCTTATCACGAAGGGCAGCGACATAGAGACCGTCCTCACGCAATCTCTTAACGGCCGTTGAGCTATTTCAGGACCCACAGACTCCAACATGTCTTGTCCGGGCATGCCTCGCGGCCAGTATCGTTTCTTCTTGACCTGCTTGATTGAAAAGAGTCCGCGCTCCTTCAATGCCCGTACCATTGCTGGTGAACCAAACCAAGAATCAGCAACGATCGTTCATCCAGAGTGGAAGCACGGCTCGGTAAGACGAAGCACGCATGCGATGTTCTTTGGCTGAGTGTCTTCAACCTTCTTGCACATGTCATCGCCAGTCATAACACCATGTTTCTGTGTCTGCGATGGTCTTAAGTTCCTGACCGATTGAATGTGGTTTGCGTGGAATCTTCAAGTTCGGCATACCGTGGTTTAACCACTGGTTCATCGATTCATCCACGCAAAGATGTTTGCCAGGCGTGAGAGAATCCTTGAGATTCTCGTTATAAGCATCCAAGAACGCACGGATATGGTATAGTTAATCTGCAGCGTGTTTCGCAGCGTCAGAAACTTCGAAAACGTGGAATCTGGTGAGGTTCTCGAAACGCTCCGTCTTGGGGTCCACGGAAAGTCGAAAGAAGGACCAAATGGGAAAAATATCATCAACGGCATCATCGAGGAGATCAGGGTCTTCCTGGTCGCGAGAGTTGACAGAGCCGTTGGTCACGTCTCCTTGAAACTTTCTGGCTGGCGTACGGCGAGGAACTTGTTACTTCAAAGAGGTAGCATGTCGAACGCGAGCTCGTACTCGGCTCCGTCCATAATTTCGCCTTGAATGGTGCCAAAGAGACTCGTGGCCTGGCACGCTCGGGTCAACGAAGTCTTCCAGTGCCGGGTACCGTTGCTACGAAGAAAGTGAGGGGTAATAGAGACTCCAGCGTTAATAGCGGGATTTGGAGATATGCGCAGCTTTTATAGTAAAGAATTGATGACTGTAGTGCGTGATTGGGAAGACAAAGCAATAGAACTCAGGTTTGCATATGGTATTAATATTCATGTCCGTGGTTTCAGGTCACAAACCCACAAACTGAGCCAGCCAATGTTGTACCTTTCTTCTCGCGCTGCAAGACTGGCTTGGTTAGACCTGCCGTTTGGTGGCGTCAAAGTGGGACATTTTCGGCTTATTGGCATAGATGAGGATTTGTACTCGACGATAACCGCATTTGAAAATACCTTACATCTCAAGGTAGATATGCAATACCGTTGATTGATAGCAAAAGCTAAACTCAGAGAGCATCTGATATCTTTAAAGGCCATTGTTACCAAAACAACGGAATTGTCTGCCGTAATAAAGCGAGGCCGGCGTGGCCCAATTCTGTTTAGGATATCCAGAGTCTCCGTTGACGTGTATCAAGTCCGAGTCCAACCTTGGTGACGCTCCGGTGCCCGTACAGTATTCATGACACGATACGGATGGGTGTTGACAGTATTGCCATTATATAAACATCGGCGCTAGCAACGTTCATGCGACTCACTAACGAATTTCAACAAACCAGTCAAACTTCTTTAAGGAGATCTTTCATATTTTTCCCTCAATCTGGATGTTTCGTTCGCTTTTATGGTTGTTCTATGTTGATCTGCTAAAAAACGCGGAAATAATGTTGTTACACAAGCTATTATTGCAGCAAAGGTTATTCATGTATTTGTACTTTAGAGGCAACTAGAGAATGGAGGGAAGCCGCGGCGCACAACCCCGAAGAATTCGCACTGACATATCCTCTTCGTTTTTGGAAGTTTTTGGTTCGTTTTGTCCTTCTTGCGCCACTTGAGCCTCAACAGCGATCACACGCAATAGTGAGTGTGGCATCGACAAAGTGTTTACCAATTTTAGACAAAGGTGTACTTGCAAACGCCGATATCTAAGGCAAACCAAACGACGTTACCTGTATCCCAAATTCGGTCAGGATGTACACAAGCGAACTTCGATTTGCTGCGGTGGCTTTAGCAGCAGCGACGGTTGTTAAGAGACGCGTTCTTCTTCTGGTTCTCTTGAACGAAGTCGCCTTTATGCAATGTGTGGATTTACAAGCAAACATGACAAATCATATACTGCACGGTGCTGCTAGTTGACTTTCGATGTTGATCTATCCTCTTCTTGACATCCCGATGAGCCGATGCCTGTGTGTGTGATACATACTTCGCTTTTGCATCATGCAGTGACGCTGGGCTGATGATGTAACCACCAACGTTTGAACGGATGCCTATTATATAAACGACACAAACTTCTTGTTCCGCTTTCTTTTTTCATAGCTGCTTATCCCTCTTTCCTTTCCACACACCCCAAAATGGTCGGCGACTGTTGTCTCATTATTATCATCATCCTACTTCCACCTCTCGGTGTTTTCTTGATGCGCGGCTGCGGTGCCGACTTTTGGATCAACCTGTAAGTTGCAAAATCATCGAGTTTAAATATTAAAGTATACTGACGCGTGCATGTACTGCAGTGCGTTGACAATTCTAGGCTACCTTCCAGGCCACTTGCACGGATTCTACGTTCTCATCAAAGACAGGGAGCAACGCCAACAGCAACGTCAACTGAACCCTGGCGTGGGATACGGAGCAACAGTCACATCATAACGACGGAGTAATATCCTTGAACAATCCATATGTATGTTAAACGTTTAGTCAATTGTATACTATTGTTATACTATTAACAGGGCAAAATCCTGCTCGGCAGGTGATATCTGTTATTTCTTTCTTTTTTCTTCTCTATCTTTTTCTATACACTGTTTCTTTTTTTCTTTGTGTTTTTGTTGATCTAGTAATCGTTTCCAAGCTGCTCCATGTCATGTTCAGAGTAGCCTAGCAGTGACAGAACGTACTTCAAACTCTTTTGGTTGATGCGGGAAGGAGCTTGCTCTTGCACGCGTGGTTTAGCGTTAAACGCGATGCCAAGACCTGCCTTGTTCAACATCCACAAGTCGTTTGCACCATCACCGACTGCGATAACTTGGTTAGGTGTCACGCCTTCAGCCTGCGCAATGACATCTAACAGTTCCGCTTTGCGGATACCATCGACGATCGGGCCAGATGTCTCGCCAATCAAAGTCTTGCCATCCCAGGATACCTTGAGCTAAAAGGAATAATAAAGTCAGAAATGGGGGACTATAGTTTAAACGCCTACAGGTCCTTACCTGATTTGCAAAAGCATAGTCTAATCCTAACTCGGCCTTGACATATAGGGCAAGAGGCATAAATCCACCTGACAGGCGCGCATTATTACGTGAATATGAAACGAACACAGTGAATACATGCATGCACTTACCACTGATAACGGCCAACTTGAAACCAAGTTTCTTGAGCGCGCGACAAAGGAAGTGAGCGCCTTCGGTAAAGGTAAGGCATCGCTTCACTTGTTCGAGCACTTCAACGCTCGTGCCTTCCAGCAGTGCAACGCGACGTCGCAGAGATTCCTTAAAGTCAATTTCACCGTTCATGGCTGCTTCCGTGATAGACTACAAAGAATAATTAATACAAGGGATCAATGTAAAAGTAACACACTATACTTACAGCCACTTGCTCAACAACGCCGGCGTATCTAGCGATTTCATCAATGACCTCCTGTCGGATCAACGTAGAGTCCATATCGAAAACAACAAGGCGCTTGTTCTTTCGGAACACATCGTCTCGCTGAAGCGCAATGTCGGTACCGTGGCTTGCAGACAGTTCAAACAAGTCTGTTCGTAAGTCATTCATCCTTACAGTGCTGGGGACGCTGAGACGGAACTCGGCGCACGATAGCATGCGGTCATCCTTGTTGAGACGGAGCAGCTTCTCTACAGAGATACGGTACTTTAAGCAGAGCTGTGTCCAGTCGGACAAGAAAGCAGGGTGCAGTCCTTCCTGGTTGAGGATGGTGGCCGAGTACTTTACACGTCCAGAGTACGGAGCTTCCTCGAGCGAAGGAGGCAGCTTGGGTTGCGGCAAGTCGTCCTGAATACGTTTCTTTTCCACCTCTTCCTTGTGCTTCACAGTGGGCTCTGTTGCCTGGGTATCGGGGACATCAAATGTCAGGCTGGCCTCCCACTTCCGCGCTGCATCTGCCAGGTCGTGGAAAATAGCAACGTTGTCGGATCGTAAGGTGATAAGCACAACAAAGGTGACATTGTGGTAGAGACGAGAAAGCATGCAGTCGTTGATATCGCAGGGATGGCGTGCAAGGCATTCCAGAACCGCTCCGATAATATCCGTGCCGTGCGGGCCTGCCATGGATACAAGGATACGCTGGTCGGGCGCAATGGTTGCGGGTGGAGTAGTGGAGGTCGCAGAGGCAGCAGCAGATAAGAGCGTCTGGTTGTTGATAGGAGGAGCGGCGGCGTTACCAGGTCGTTCGTTAAGCTGGCTCATGACGGATTGCTTCAATATCGCCAACTCTTTGCCCTGGACCATTGGAAGACGAGATACTCGCTGCATGCATGCATCTGTAATCACTAGGCCAGAGTGTCTGTCGTTCTTTTTGAGAATCTTTGTAACGCCAGTGTAGTTTAGAAACACAAAACGCTCCAATGTAAGGATGCTCTGCAAAAGAGCAACGGGTTCCGTATTCTTTTCAGCTTGCAAACGTGCCGTCTCAGATTCGAAGAACGCTGAAGCTTTGGCTACCTCCTGCTCGAAATGCTCCAAGAATGTCTGTTCGCATTGCTGCAGTTTGCCAAGGCGGTTCGCAATGACCTTTGACAGTGGCAGGTTGCTGGATTCCGGTTCAGGGTCGAGACGGATCGAGTGCTCGTACACTGTCCTCTTTAGCAGCAGCTTGAGAGCATCGTAGTCAATGCAGTGCTCTGCGTACTCTGCTGGCAAGTGTGTCTTGCGTTCTGCCAGGTACTTGCCGAACTTCATTCCCTACTAAGGCACTCCTACTTTTGACAAGCTGGCGACTGCGATAAATCAGCAGCAGCAGTTTTCTTTGATTTGCCTTTTTTGTCGTCGCCGCGTGAAACTTTAGAGATCATCTTTTCAATCTGCTAACAAAATGTAATTACCATGCAGTGGCTTTCGTCCAACACCTATACCCGCTTTGTATCGTTTACACTGACAACATCGATGCCATAATATCCAGGAAAGCGTATACAAAATACGTCGATGGTTTACGAGTCGGATGCCTGGTTTTAATCTCATAATTTGATTCCAGCAAATCGTTGTCACTTTATACCGGAATGCATGTAAAAAGGAAACAGATAAACCTTTTTCAATGCATACTGAATGTGCATAGAGAGTTATGCAAGTCAACGAAGCTATGCAGATGCGGGTTGATAGACTGGATACTATAGATACAGGGGTGGTGGTGATGAAGCAGATGGAGTAGTAGAGGGATTACAGGAGATATACGTACAAAAGAGAGAAGTGAAAGATCAAAAAGATAATAGAGAGAGATATTACAGCAGCTATACGGGAGACACGGCTGGTGGGACCTGACAGTCGTTGCTAGTACTTGTACTTTTATGCATCGATTTGAGGTTCAAGTTGGATAGACGTTTCAGGACTTTTGAGACAGATGAAGGCTCGTCAGCGTACGGAGGCATCTCCCATGGTTTGCACAGGCGTTTCTTGCCATCGTGGAAGAGCAGATCTGGATGCTCGGATTCATCGTCGTGGCGAACAAACGGATCAAAGACGCACTCAAAAGTGTACTCCAGGTTGTCTCGTTCAAACTTGTGGATCACGGGTGGTTCTTTGCTGATGGTGACTGTCAAGCTTTTCTTCCTTTTTGACGCGGACGGTGAGGATTTAGTCTGTTGCTTTGATAGGATCCGAAAATGGCCAAGCATGAGTGTCATTTGAGAGAGACAGAAGGGGATAAGAAGCAGCGATGGGCGATGAGGGGCTCCTGGCTATTTGAATGAATTTTTTGTTGGAATGGAATTCTCACGTTGCCCTACCTCGAACAACAATCGTGTGATTCGGCAAGTTGCACAGTTCTGTACAAAAGAGGAAAGGTCACCCCAGCTTTGTGAGACACACCGTCATCTTTTTATGCGCTCCAAGCGGCACAAACGGATCCAATTGGATTACTGACTTTCCCATTGTGGTGTGACGGGAGTTCCAATGGATGGGCGGGTGGGTACTCAGCAACCCTTATTTATTTTACCTGTACAAGTCAATGGGAAATTCTATAATTTTGGTATTTTGGGATGATGGATCGGAAAGAGGTGGGTGAAAAGCAGAAATAAAAAGAAAAATTATATCTTGTATATTCGCTGTAAAGGTCCTGCCGCTAATCGTTTGATGCGTGCCAGGGCCTTGAGCTTGCGGAGTGACAGGATATATGCACCTGCTCCTGTGAGCAACGCCGCGCCCGACAGCAGACCAAACGCAATTGGATCGTCTTCAAAGTAGTTTTTCAGATTCATGCCAAACAAAGCACCGTACACGCTCACTATGCTTGCTGACAGCGTAATGATACTCAGCCGGATTTCGAACCACATTAGGGAGTTGCGGGATACATCCAATATTATCTGTACAATTTCCTCCGTCGTTCGCATGTTCGATATCAACGACGATGCTTTGCTCGCGATTTCTTCCGTTTGTTTCAGGTATGCTTCCAGAAGCAGCTCCACTTCTTCGTGGTCTGAAAATGCCCGTGGTTGCCCTTTCTTCTTGTCTGTTAGGTACATCGCCGCCAAATCCTCATCTGGAATGAACGTATAGTCTTTTAGCAACACATCTGCGGAAAGATTTACAGATGATATTCTAAATTCATACCGTGATCTAGCAAATCACTGATGACGTCGTGTATTGACAATGCGTTCCGTTCAAAGCGGGAAAGCTTTTTCGAGTACTGCAGGAGGTCTCGAAGATGGCTTTGTTTCACAGACTCTTCAATATCTGCAATGTCCTCCAAATCACCTAGCAACCGGTTGACAGGTGCCTCTAATACTTCGAGCTCTGATTGCAGCGAAGTAGTGACGGATACAAGGATTGCTTCCAGTGCTCTAAAAAATACATCTCTCAGTTGACTCCACCGGATACTTGGATTCTTTCCTCTCATTTACCTGAATTCAAAAGGTAATTCTTTGTGTGTTCTTAGACGTTCTTGCAAGTCGTAGATGAAAATGCTTTGATTGTAGCTACTTGATGAGCCAAAAGTGTCAAAAAGGACCACTGAGTCAGATTTGATGAGTGCTTTCAGATGCACCATGTTGACAAGTATGGCTTCGGGTCGCACAAGGATCGTAGGTTTCTGGTATGAAGATATAGAATCTATGCCGCGAAGATCGCGAGGCAGCAGTGAATGACGCTGGCAAATGTCAGACTTTCGAAACTCGCCGGCGACTGTCTTTACGGCGCCTGTTTCGTCAAACTCTGTACCTACAACAGTTTTTAACTATGCTGTTACGGAAACAAGAGCTCAATCAAATCAGACGTACATCGCAGTCGAAGATCTGGTTTCTTTGAGGGAGGGTGTAAGACGGGTGTTGGCAAAACCGACTGCACAGTCTCAGTCGTGTATCTTCGAGGAAGCACGCGACAAAGGCGAGGACCGAAGTGTCCTGTACACTTTGACAAGGATCGATTGCAAAGTAAGAGGCGAGGTACCAGTTTTGATATCTGTGTATTCATCCAGCATGAAAAAAGCGCAGCTGAGTAACATGCTGCCACCCTTGAGTAACAAAATTCCATCGTTGTCCATCACAGATTCATTGTCTCCGTTACCAAGCCAGTCCTGTTTACATGTTAAGCTTAACCAAGTGACTTTAGCTACAATGGCAGATGTTAATGAAAATATCAGCCCATTATCTCTCTTTGTTCGATTCCATCATTATATTATGCAAAATGTAGATTAAAATAAATAATTGCCGTTAAAGATAAACTTTCGCTTGATGCTTTCATTGGGATAATTGCAAGGTTGAATCCAAATATTATCGCTTATTAATGTTTCTGAAGTGTTGCAGAGAGCTTGGTGGATCAATTTCACGCAGCGGAACAATGCGGCGCTCCCTTTTTCTTTCCCTCCGTCACGACGCGTATCAAGACAGAGAGAGAGAGAGAGAGCGCACCCCCACGAGACACCCCTGTACTTTTACCCCAGTTCTTGAAATTACATTCTCGTTCAACTGTTAACTACAACGCGCTGTTCCTCTTAACTTATCGAGCTTTATCGGCTTGCCCAATTGCAAGACGAATTCCACGCCTGTAACAATCATGAACACTGGCATATACACCGCTGTGTACTCTGGCGTTCCCGTGTACGAGACAATCATACAAGATGTCGCGGTAATGCGGAGACGTGCAGACTCATACATGAACGCAACGCAAATCCTCAAGCTCGCTGGCTTGGACAAAGGCAAACGTTCCAGAGTCCTTGATCGCGAGATTCTCGTGGGCGAGCACGAGAAAGTACAGGGTGGATACGGCAAGTTTCAAGGAACCTGGTATGTAAACAGTTTGCAAGCGAATCATCACTTTAATTAAGCTTGAGCGCGTTTTAGGATTCCACCAGAACAGAGCAGACTGCTCGCAGAGAGATACGGCGTATTGGAATTGCTCAGACCGATCATGGACTTTGAACCGCCTCAGGACGAAGAGGACGACGATAGATTGCCGACAAAAGAGCAAGCAATGGCAGCACACAAACGGTTAGCAGCATTGAACCCGCCGCCGGCGCCTCGACGACCAAAGAGTTTGTTACCCAATACATCCGCTGCTGCTGCTGTACCATCCTCACCGCAAAGTTCCTCCCGCACATCTGCTTCGCCAAACCCACCGCAAAGACACTCTCCACCATCGCTGGCTGACGAACACGAACACAAACGGGCCCGGACATCACCGGTACCAGAAAGTTCGTCGTCAGATGACATGTCAGTCGGCGATGAGCACAGGAGTTTGCTGGCATCTATTTTCCTATCCGATGATATACCACCTGTTCTAGAGTCTACAAGCGACTTTGGTATCAATTTACCTCTCGACGAGCTCGGAAACACAGCGTTGCACTGGGCTAGCGCGCTGGCGCGTATCCGTGTCATGCAGCATCTTTTATCGCGAGGCGCCAACTTGAAGCAAATGAATTTTGCCGGCGAAACACCGTTGATGCGTACTGTCACTGTCCCGAATGCTTACGAAACTGGCACCTTCCACACTATCCTGAATGCATTGCTTCCGAGCATAACGTCACTGGATAATCGACGGCAGACGGTGCTCCACCACGCAGCTTTGGCGGCAGGCATTTATGGCCGTGCAAGAGCTGCAACGTACTACATGCGCCATATTTTGCAGACCGTTGGCGCAGACATCATTGCCAACATCATAAACCTGCAAAACGATCGAGGAGACACGGCTTTGAACGTTGCTGCCCAGGTTGGATCTGCAGAAATCATGGATTTGCTCATACAAGCTGGAGCCGACAAGGGAACCGAAAACTATGCTGGACTCACTTGCAGTGACTACTTTGAAGGCATACCGGAAAGGGTGAATATAAATACAGCGAAGCTCTTGTGGCATGAGTACATGACGCTTACATTTATTTATCTTAAAGGATTCAACAGCCAGCAATCTTTCCATAAACGAGGAAGATATTCCTACCAGAGAAACTGCGACCGCCAGCCAGCGGGGACGCGAAATCGTAAATAGTAAGTATCGGATACCCTTAGAGACCAATGCCGTCTATTAAATACCTGTTTTTCCTTTAGCTGTTCAAAAGATTGTTAATGCGCTGGACGAAGAATACGGCGCACAGCTGAATGTACGCGAAGAAGAATTACGGCGACTCGACGAGGAATTACAAAAGACGAATGAATCTCTGGAAAAGACACGGAAAGAACTGGAAGCACGGCAAAAGCAATCGCAGAAAATGATAGAAACACAGCAGAGGGTACGAAATATGGAATTGGCCATCCGGACGGAACTGGAAGCGATGGTCGCTCACAACATCAAAGCGCCCGAGTCTATTGAATCCATCGACCAATTGGATGTTCCTGAAGACATTGATGCGAATTTTGTCGTCGTCCCTGACAATTCGTCATCCACGCGGATACGAGAGCAAGTGCAGCGGCTGCAAGCGAGCGTCCTGGCATACACGGCCAACGCAAGTGATTTAAGAGGAGCAGTGAACAACTTGAAAGCACAGTTGTCAGAAAAGGAGTCGCAGAGCAGAAAACTGATCGCTGCATGCTGCGGCATGCCTGTGGACAAGATCGACGAGCTCGTCGAGTCACTCATGCAAGCTATTGAAAGCGACCCGCCAGACCTCGATCTTGGTCGAGTTGTCGGATTCATGGAGAAAATTCGACGACAGGGTGCGTTCACTGAAGGTGTTGTTCCCCTTTCATCCTCATCCACAGCAACAGCAACAACAACAACAATAACAACGATGAATAACAACAATGACGCGACCATTCCTAACATTGCATTGCCTGAGCCCGCAACACGTTAGTCATTTTTTCTTTTCTTCACCAATTTTTCTATCCTTTCATGCCCCTTTCTTGTCATCTCTTTCTCGCTTCGTTCCCTTGATCCCTCTTCATCTTGACTGCCACAAGAAAGGTGTGATAATAATTACAACAATGTTGATAATTGAGCTTCTCTTTTTTTAAGCATCTTCTGTACGATCATCATTGTCATAATCAATATTACTGCTACTACTTGCTTCCTTCATCTTTCCTTTGCGAATATCTGATGACGGTGGTGCTGGTGAGGATGGGGAGGAGGAGATGGTGGTGGATGATGCTACCGGCACAGTTTCTTTGTTGTGCTCGTTTTCTGATGGTGATGATCCACGAGGCACTCTGTTGTTTTCAGACGGCATTACGCTCAGCGCTTGCGTCAAGAGTTGCATGCTCTGATATATCTGGTTCTGTACAGTCTCCAGTAAACGCAATCGCTGGGTCATAGCCTCTCGCGTCACAGTCGACAGTATCTGGAGCTGCTCGTCACTCAAGCTTTCAGGAAGTTCCGAGTTGGAAGGGTTGTTGGTTTCGCTTGTCGGCTGTGGCTGTTGCTGCGTCGTACCAGGCAAAGGTATGAGAGGTATCATGCCGACATTCTGGTATCTATTGTACGGACCAACGCCAGAATGTTCAGGCGTCAGGAAACTAAAGGAACCCGGTTGTCCAGTGCTAGGTTGCTGCTGCTGCTCTTGGTGTTGTTGCGAAGGTGAGCTAAATTGTGTATAAGGTGGCGGGGCAGCAGCTGCAAACTGGTCGCCGGTCGCTTGTGCAGGTGGCTGCTGAGGTTGCGCGGCTGCTTGAGGTGATGCCGGTCGATTAGCATCTGGAGCTTGTGGCTGATCTTGTCGTGGCTGACGATTGTTATTGTTGTTGCTATTGTTGTTAGATCCATCGGATAACACAGATCGCCGGCTATGTAAAAACAAAGTTAATATCCATGTCCCATGCAACCTGCTTGGCTCACAAAAAATTACCAAGTAGGGCAACTTTGCTGTCGTTCCAACCAACTTCGCAGACAGTGGAAATGGAAAATGTGACCGCACGGCAGCTTTTTAGGCTGATCCTGCTGCTGCTGTTGCTGTTGCTGCTGAGCCTCTCTCGGGGAACCTTGGTTGGCATTTTGGTCGGTACCAATGACTGTTGGTTGCATATCTTCTCGGCAAATAATACATGTATTATCGTTCATCCTTGCAAAATCCTCAGCTGTTGCATTTGGATAGAGCTCATTCATGTTACGAGTTGCTCGTCGATATCTGTACAGGTCGCGACATTTTTGAATGAATGATCGGAATGTCACGTAAACATCGCGTATAATGTGCAAAGGCAGCTGATAGTAGTAGCAAATGAAAATGAAAAATACGATGTAGGTAACAAGCTTGAAAAAGTCTTGAAAAATTGATATTAGAATCATGATGTCAATTGCATCAGAAATGCCAATCCTTCCCTCACCTGTCAGCAGATCCAAGTAAAAGACATACATAGATTTGCCCTCCCAAGGATCATCACTCCGTAGATCGATAACATTCAATATGTATTTCCCGATAGTAGACAATATGGTACAGGTAAGGATGGTATACTGGAATGCGGATAAGTATAAGCAGTGGTGATCTCCTCAGATAACCTTCATTACCTCGAATCCAAACATAACCATCATGTTGGGTCCTTTTGTCATTGTTACCCCAATTGCATGATTTGCAAGAACGACATCGACAATTAGCAAGAGTGCCATAAGATTGATCATTCGAACGTGAAAACTGACGCGATTGTTGGGCGCTTGTTCCATCTATTAGATCACCTTTGTGTTAGCATTTTTGAGAAGAAACAAGGGTTACCCATCACTTACAAACTCAACTCTATCTTGGCAAAGCCAGTGGAATATCTTGATGAAAAGTAATGTCGTGAATATAATTACAAATTGTATGTTGAACTCTTCTCGAAAGATCGTCATTGCCAAGCACGTTTCCGTGACAGCATACCATGATCGTTCGTACAAATGCTAATTGATATCTTTTGCTTTAGAAAAAAACAGAAATTCTTTGCGTTGCTGGTGCCCAAAACTCACCTCGACTTCAATGGCACGCAAATTGCCAAAGAAGATCGCCTGCAGAGCTTTCCCGAGGCACACTGCCATCAAAAATCCCATATTGAGCAAAATCTATATTGTGTAAACAGCATGAGTATGTATGTACATTTATGCGCGCAAGTATACACGCCACTGCAACGTACCATGACGCATGCGCTTGATTTAGAGAGGTAGACGCAGGCCGCATAAAAGTTAGATCGCTGATGCATGGCGTTGAAAATTACGCCCACGGCCAACAGGGTAGACAACCCTCCATACAGGGCGAGTCTCATCGTCAACACTGCTTGGGATCGTTAAAGGTATAAAGAGGAAACGCGGAGGTGCAAGAACAAGAAGCCGACAGAGAGAGAAAGAGAGAGACACCAAAAAAAGTTGAGAGAAGGGATGGGGGAGCTGCTGGAAACCCGACCGAAATGATGACAGACCTGCAAAGTCCTGTGTAACCTCAGACGTGGCGGTCTCCCTTCCACCTTCGTCGCAGACTTTAAGACACCGTTTATTTGATCGGATTCAATTAAAAGTGAAGCCATGTACTGCAAGTAGAGCTATACGGTGAGCATCTATAAATAGATAATATGCTATTTTCTAGTTGTTGATGAATTGCCAAATAACCCTTGCTGTTAAATAGAAAAAGATGCAATGCAATTTTATTGACTGAATCGCGGCTTGTAAAATGAAGGAGGGAGCTTTTCGAGGATGCTGAACTTTGGTCTTTCTACAATGACCATCGAGTTCTCTTTCAAAAATTCACAGTGCAAGACCTGGTTATATTCTTGTAATATGCGCGTAATCTTTGGATCTTCTCCTGCCGTTTGTTCCGGTTCTGATCCAAGTTTCTTTCGTTTGAGCTTTTGCTGAGGAGCAGGCCGGTGGGTGGAGAGGTCGACGAGGCACAAGTATGAGCTTCCGTATACGATCATCAGATCGGGCTTTCCAGGATTGTATGCCACTCCCCGGATAGGATCGTCCAAGTGTGTCAGCTTGCATTTTGGGATGACGCTGTGGTATTTCTGGTACCAGTTGGAAAGCCGTCTGCTTTCCACATTGTAAATATAAAACTCATTCGTTGCCTGGCCGACGAAAAGTTCGCTCGGCCGGAATTCATTGAATGAAAGTGCAGTATGTGGGGTGAATGAATGTGGTAGTTCAAAGTGAATCTTAAATGGAAAAAATATCATTAAGTATGGAATCTCCTTCACCTTCTCCATATGGCGGCTTACCTTTAGGCTGTCCAAGTTAAATACATTGATGCGGTTTTCATCGTCTCCTGTTGCAAGCCACTGTCCATCTGCGCTGACAGCTACGTTGATGATAGTGGCTACCTTGTTGCCAGTCTCACTTCCGTCGCTGTCCAAGCCGCGGTGATGTCCAAACTCCTTGACAACTTCGAATACGCCATCTTCTTCCCAGTGTAGCATATCTACGATTAAGATTCGCGACTCTACTGTGATGATGATCATCTTATCCGATCCAGGCGTGAACAGTACGTGGTGAGCACCGAGTGCTGCGTTATGCGCTGCTAGATATTGGCCCAAGGACTTTTCAAATGCACGCACTTTTTTGACTCTAAGCTGGTCAGACCCCTCCTACAAATGCTTTTAATTTGTGATTTCCTTTGAATCCTCCGTTCATCAAGACTTACCACTTGCTGCAGTTGGAAAAGTCGGATATTTTCTACGTCTGCAACAACGATCCAGTTGCCATCTTCTGACAACGCTGACGAAGTGATGTTACAGTCGGGCTTCAATTGCAATTCCAGGACGGAGCGGTGGCCCTCCATGAGATCAGGGATGCTCGGCTTTTCCAGAGACATGTCAATCGGGGCAGCTGTCAAATAATACATGTTTCAGTGTTCGTTCCTCCTTCTTTTCACAATCCATTTACTTTACCTTGGCCTAGACGCCATATAGATATGGAATTAAAGAAGGTAGACATTATCAGTTGTCGCGACTTTGAAACTGATACAATATTCTTGCGTGCAAAAGGCGAGGCTGCATACCACCGGCCTTCCAATGGAGATATTGAAAGTTGTGTATCGACTCCTCCAGAAACCAATGTCGATGACCGATCTTCTATGGCGAGAGCGCGAATATCGTGGCTATGTCGTTTGGAGCGTGCAGCAATAACCCATTCGTTCTTTTTGCCGTGCATCTTCGCCTGAGCTTTGCGATATGTCACGACTTTGCAGTCGACACCGGCCGAGTATAGCACGTTATCCTTTGCTGAATACGCAAGCGCCAAAATATCTGCATCGTGTGATTTGAACGATTGCTTTGCGGTTCCTCGCTTTCCGTCCCAAAACATAATATTTCCCATCGAGTCGCCGGAAACCAAGATGTCATCTCTATTTTTTCCACATCATATAAGAAAAAGGGGGCCTTGCTTTACGATTAAATATAACTTACTTCAGCGCTGTTACTGCCCACACAAGCGTCTTATCGTTCTTTGGTGCGTCAACCATCACGCGAAAGATCGTTCGTCCTGTGGCCACATCCCATTTTCGAAGTGAGCTGTCGTCTGCTCCGGTTACAATGTACGTATTATCGTGCGACCAAGCAATTGACAGGATACGACCTTATAAAACATAGGTTTAATTCTCTCCATCCGGTTATGATTTCTGATCCGCACAACATACCTCGTTGGGGTTCAAATGCTTTCATATACTCCAGTTGTCCATCAGAAATATCAAACAGACGTATCCGACCATCCTCGCAACCAGCCGCAAGTCGTGTTCCGTTCTTGTTGACCGCCAAGCACCAGATCGCACCACCGTTGCAGTCAACCGATCGCTGTGTGTGTTGTTGTAATAAGTATTCTATTCTCGTTTTACAACCTCCTCCCCATTCGTGCAATTTACCTTGACTGTGAGCGATGTCGTGTCCCATTCGAGAACGTACGGGTTGAAGCCAGAAGAAAACAATCGAGGTGGTTGCTCCAACAATCGCTTTCTTGCCCGTTCAACCGTCTCTGGATCCTCATCGTCGCTGAGACCGGTCAGAACCGACTGGTGTGCCCACACAACGCTCTCTACCGATAGATCCTGTCCTCCCGGAAGCGTCTTTTCGAGATTGTAGCGACCGGTGGGATCCCAGATCTCAATGTCACCGTTTGCTCGTCCAACTGCTAATCGTGATTCTTTGACCGTCGGCGGCGTGAAGCTCAGCGAGTTGATAGACGCTGGCTGGTACTCGACAAATCGGCAGCGATGGACTTCCATGTAGACTTAATTTGTAATGTATACGGAAACTCCAGAACACTCTCGCTCGTTTATCCGGCTGCTATGCATTACTTTTTTTTCCCAAAATTTTGACATTTCCCCAAGGCGCACATTTCGCTCCGACGCCACAAATGGATGCTGCCGCTGCCCTGAACATCCATCCGACCGACCGATAGACCGACCATTTCCTGAGTAGTGATATCAATATATATTTGCAGACGATTAAAACTAGAAAAGAAAACAAACAGGACAAGACGAAGGGAGGAAGGAGTGTCAGTTGAGACCAATTCTAGCAATTTTGAATACTTAGCACGCCAGGTGCCCAAAGTTCCTAGTCAGGGAATCTATGCTGGAATCGCAGTGATGAAAGGAAAGGCGGTACGTACGATCAAGTCTCGTCAAAGTTCCAGGAGCTATGGAGGAGACTTGGCGTACCCGATGGCACAAGTCGTCGTAGTAACTGACAGAGGGAGGCAAAATCCATTCGAGCTCCAGAACTTGGAGTTTGGGCATCGACCGCAACAGCTTCTCAAATTCATCAAGCGACGTGGTATCATCGACGTACGATAGCGATAAATGCCTGATTTCTCTGAATCCAATGTCAGCAAGCGTTGCAATGTCTTTATCAGTCAGCAGCGAGTCTTGCAGTGTGGCACAAAGCGATATGTATGGCCGAGATCGCAGTGCAAGTTTTCGGCAGTTATTGAATGGTGCAAGCAGTTGAAAGAGACTTTCGGAACATCCAGGGCGGTAGTGAAATAGAGTCACTTTGCCTCGTCGAAAGTTTGGATGCTGTTGCTTTGGAGGCGGGACACCACATACATGCTCATAGTCGAGAACCACGCTGGAAAGGTTGGGAAAAAGAGTGAAAAGCTCGGCCATGGAAGCATTCCTTTTCTCGGCTTCGAGTTCAAGTCGCTCCCAGCCGGAAAGCAGAAATTCTTGTATGAGATACTGCGAGTACAACCGGTCGTTAGCCTTTCCGATCGATACGTTCCGCACGAATTGTCTCGCATGATGAGACCACGGTGACTCGTTGTTTCCATGCAAACAATCCGTAAATCTCTGGATATCTTGAACGGTCTTGAAGGTGACTTGGCGATACATGGCAGGCAGGACAGCAAAGTAGCAGTGGCTGCATGTCTGTGCGACCTCGCATAGACTCACTGCAGGAAGATGGGACGCTATGTCAGCGACCAGCTCTGACGGTAGATGGTGAAGCATGTATACAAGGACGAAAAGTGAGCACAACCGCGACGGTAAGATACGAGCAAGGTGCAATGTAAAATATAAAGAAAAAGCTGTGCCTGAGAAGAAAATTGTTTCGGATGAATTATTGATTGATGAAAAACAGTGAGGAACCACTCAGAATGCATAATTTTGAAACAAGGGGGATTAAAGATTTAACGACAACGCTAACGTAGATATGATAGAAAACTTTTTTCTATAAGCGGCTGACACACTGCGCAGAGTGTTGGGCAGCCTGATCATTACAAGAGAATACAGCTTCGACGGCATCCCAAATGGTCTTGCAGTATACGAATGATACAGATTCTCGGATGTGCTCTGGGACCGTTTGCACAATATCTCTTTGATTTGCAGCAGGCAGTAAAATACGCTTGATACCAGCTCTGTATGCTGACATGACTTTCTCCTTGATACCACCTACAGGTCGCACTTGTCCGCGCAAGGTAATTTCTCCAGACATCGCTACAGTTCTAGATACCGCCTCGCCTGATAACAAGGACATGATACAGATTGCTATGGCGATACCTGCGGTGTTGGTTAGCAATAATAGACAATTGAAGAGGATATACAACTTACCAGCCGACGGTCCATCTTTAGGCACTGCACCGCTAGGCATGTGGATGTGAAGATCTGTGTCTTGCAGCAATACTTGCTTCCGGGAATGTGCGAGTCGCAAGGCAAAAGCATTGGATTTGATCCATGAGACTGCAATGTAGGCAGACTCCTTTATGACATCGCCGAGCGATCCTGTGAAAGATAAAGGTTTGTCACATTTACGTCGAAAAATGCAAGATGTACTGTCTGGAGTATACCTGTCAGCCGTATATTCCCCTGCCCTGGCATCTGGCTAGCTTCAATCGGCAGCACACCGCCGATTCCGCTAGAAGAATACGCCATTCCATTCACAATTCCAGGCACAGCGGCTTCATCTGCATTTAGGTTATCTGTTTCATACAATGGCATCTGTAAAATCGTTAGGTTAGCTTTGTCATCACGGTGATCCCTTGCATCCATGTCATATGACGTACGCCAAGTATAGCAGCAACGTCTTGCTGGGTAACCGTGTTGCAGAATTGATCTGTGCTCTTCGTTTCCAGCAAATCGGCATACTCTTTGCATTTTGCTCGGCAGATGCTGGCAATGCTCCGCTCCAGGTTCCGGATTCCGCTTTCCATTGTGTAATGCTCGATCATATACAGCAATGCGTCCTGCGTTACTTGGATATTGCATTGAGTTAAACCATGTGCCTCCAGCTGCTTTGGAAGTAGATATGATCGTGCAATCGCCTGCTTTTCATCCAACGTGTAACCTTCCAGCTGTATGACCTCCATCCGATCCAAAAGCGGACCAGATATCGTATCCAGGGAATTGGCTGTAGCGATAAATAGAACTTGGGACAGATCAAAGGGTATACTCAGATAGTGGTCTACGAAGTTGGTATTCTGAGCCGGGTCCAGTACTTCAAGCATCGCGGCAGCTACATTGTATATTCTCTGCGGTGAGTTCCTTTCTCGAAATTGGAAACAAGAAAGAAATTTCTTTCATTTACCTGGATCACCTTGCTGTGTCCGTTCCAAAACCTTATCGATTTCGTCTGATACAACCCGTAGTCGTTAGAGATACATAGGGCTCTAGTGTCCCATGACAAGAACTACATACCTAGTAGAATGACAGGATCTCTGGCACCACATCGTCGCATACCGTTGATCAAAAGTCCTGGCATTGCTGCCACGTATGTTCTGCGATGACCACTGAATATATCCCAGTTGAGTAAACTGCTATGTATCCAAACATTCCATTTCCTACCGAATATCTGCCTCATCCCTGATACTGCCCAAAGAGATCCGATGAAACTTTCTTTGCAGCGCTTCTGCGATCGATTTTGCAAGCGTGGTCTTTCCTACACCCGGCTAACCATATACGCGGCGAATTAGTTCATAATGGTCCAAAAAAATAATACTCGAACGTTGCAACGTACAGGTCCAACGAGGCAAAGAATGGGTGGTGAAAGGTCATCTTTGATTTTGATGACGGACAAGTACTCGAGAATTCTCTTTTTGACATGCTCCAGACTATGTAAAGTAACGTTAGCTCAAGGTGTTCTTCTTGTCTTTATACTACACTGACCCATAGTGATGCGTATCCAGTAACTTTGAGGCTTCCTTGATATTGACCTTTTTGGAGCTGCGCTGGGAAGGCGTTCCCCAAGGCAGATCCGCCACAAGCTCGAGGTAGCTCCTAAGGACACCAGACTCTGGAGTAGATGAACTCATGCTGCGCAGTCGTTTCAGGTCACGTTGCACAACCGTTTGTGCGTACTCGGGCAAATTGGCTCTGTTGAGGCGATCGACCAAACTGACCAACTCTTCGTCGTCTTGCTCCATAGGGCGCAGGAACGCAAAGTCGGCAGCGGCAGCGGCAGCAGCAGCAGCAGAGGTAGCATTGTTCGTACTTGTCTGCTGGATACTCTCTTTGGCAATAGTGTGAAACTGCTGCCGTAAATAGAACTCGCGGCGTTTTTTATCGAGGGCCTCTTCAATATGCTGCTGCTGTTTATGCAGAATCTGTGCGAGCGAAATGTATAAACAATTCATGCATAGAACATTCTCCTCATTTCGGTAAAAAAAGGCAATGTACCTGCAACTGGCAGCTGATCATGTCAATCCCGTGCTGCACCCGTTTGTCAAGATCTAACGTCTCCAGCGCTCGCAACTTGTCTGCTTTGTTCCCTTCAAACAAGCAAAATGTCAGGTTGACCAGATGGGTCATTGGATACTCGTGTACCGATCGCTGCAGGCTCGACAGCACAGAGTCCGGGATGCCGATATCCCGCATCCTTGCAATGTACTCGCTGCACAGTTGGCGGAACTGCTCGTGCGATTTGTTGCTATTGCTGTTATTCTTGTTGGCTTCTGCTGTTGGTTCAGGATAATGCTGCAACACTGCTTCCACTGAGTCGTCGCAGACGATAATATCCTTGACATACGAGCGGCAAATGCCTCGTACTCGCAACACAGTTGTCTCAGGGAGCGACTGATCGACATGAAGGATCTTTGCGACGCATCCATATGAAAAGAGCTTGCTCAGGTCGGTAGTTCCGGATTTGTTATTGTCGTCTAGTTCTTGTTGGATTGTGGGTACGCAAACAATGTATCCGCCGCTGCTGCTATAATTCCGGCTCAGCGGCTTGAATTCAGTCTTGGTGACCGCGAAGGTGGTTTCAATGTGAGGTAGCAATACCCTCTCTGCGAGAGGAAGGACGGCGAGAGTATGCGGAAAAGGGGAGGAGGAGGGGGACATGGACGGCTGAACAGCAAGGAACAATCAAAGCCTTTTATAGTGATCTACCTTTAAGGGGCTTACATACACTTTGCGATGTACAAAGTGGCAACAGCGTACACATAATAGGTGGTGCATGCGTATTTGGATTTGCCCCCTTACGTATCCTTGCATGTTTCCCCCGCGCTTGGCGTTGGACTCATGATGGTGGTCAAGGTTGAAAGGCACAAGTGAGCTGTCAATTACCATCACGAGCCGCTTAGGGCGGATTATTATTATCTTTACCTTTTGAAATAACCGAGTGCAAAACACCAGCTTATTGATATTTGTTTTGTGGGCGTGCAATAGATATTTGGGCTAGGCAAAATCCAATTTCAAGTGCAGGCAGCACGCATTTCCTATTTGACCTGTTGGTTTTGGCAATGGGCAGATCCGACGATAGACACGACCGTGGATCTTCTCGACATGGCCGGGATCGGTCTGTAGAAAGACACAGAAGCTCCCGCCGGTCGTATTCTCCCGATGACCGTTACTCTCGTCGCAGCGATCACCGCTCTCGTTCTCGTTCACGCTCACGGAGGCAAGTGGCAACTTGCGAAAAGCGATATTAACAATACTAGTTTGCCTAACGTGCCGTATCTAGCCCTTCCCGCCACCGTCGCGAGAAAAGAAGAAGATCGCCCTCAGTGTCAAGCAGCAGCGACTCATATTCAAGTGAATCAGAGCATGAGCGACGACGGAAAAGGCACAAAAAGAGCAAGAAGGAGATGAAGGATAGAAAACACAAGTCCAAGGTAGCAGGGTCTATATGCACATCGTCGCTATTCTCTCTAACGTGATAAAATATAATCAGAAATCCAAAAAGAAGAAGAAGAAAAGCAAAGAGCTCAAAGTCGGCGACGAATGGGGCAAATATGGCATCATTAATGAATCAGAGCAAGTATCTTATTTGAGAGAGGCAAAACATATTGATATCTTCTAATCTCTAACATAATTGTTGACAATAGTATATTTACAAAAGAGCCAGTAAGGAGACAATTTTTAAAGAGTTTCTACAACGAAACAAGTTAATAACGTGACAATAATTAGGAATTCCATGCTTGGTTGCTAGAAGTCAAAAATATCAATCCGGTTCAAGTGAACAAGACTCGAAGTCGCGAACTTTTCATAGACTTCATGGATGGTAAGAAAGATCACATATTTGTCGCAATAGATTAATACGTTGACTAATGCACTCGCCTGTTAGATTACAACACTGCTACTATGCCGCATGAAAAGTGAGCAACTTTTATCTCGTTCAGCTACCAGCTCTTCTGATTGCTAACTACGTTGTTTTTCAAGGTATTACAATATGGCAAAATGGGAAGCTCGTCAGCATGCGATTAGAATGGGTGAGGCGCCACCCTCGTCAGACTATGGATCATACAATTTTGCTAGAGACGAAGAGCAATTGCGGTAATATATCTTTTATAGCAGAAGAGACAATGCATTGGATGTACTAAGAATCGAAAATTCTTCCATAGAATGCAACACAGACAAACTGCCCGTGCTGCGGCTTCTGCCAAACAGACACCGGTATCCTTGTCGAAAGATCAGCTTGAGGAGCTTACCAAAGTAAACCGTGAACGCGTGCAAGCAGATAGAATGAGAAGAATGGGATTGACACCAAAGGAAGGCATGGGTGTCCGTTACGAATATGAAGCTGATTAAAGATACTCGAGGGAGAAAAGACTCAGTTTTGCTACTACCATCATCATATAACGTTAGTTAATCGTGTGCGCATGTATCCTCACCACCAGGGAGAAAACTCAAGTCTTTGAGTGGTAGTAGATTGCAGATCGCCAAAGCGATCTGCGCATGCACTGAGGTCTGCTCTCGCTCTGTCCAACCTTTGCCAACGCACGTCTAAGTCTCGGACGATGCTGGCAAAGGAAAAAATAACGATAGAGCTTTGTTCTGCTGTTGCTATCGAGAGGTAACAACAGACAGAAAAAGATATTTCAAATTCCTCCCCTCCTGCAGGCCTTTTCTGCTGCCTTGTTTCCTTCCCTGCCATGTCGACTCTTCGAACTTCGGCGATCAGGGCATTGGCCTGGTTCCCGGTCATCATGTTTGTCGCCGATCACGGGTTCAGCTACGGTACAATCGACGGACGGTCCATGCAGGTTCGCAGCGTTTCACGTTGAAGCGAGTTCCTGACTGCTCACAAATATAGTAGCCGACGTTCAACCCTGATACCAACATGCTGTGGCGCGACAGGGTGCTTTTGAATAAATGGGCAGTAACGGACCACAAGTTCGAGCGAGGAGAAGTGGTAACATTGACGTATGTTGCGACGATGATCCTATTTTTCGATCACCTGAAAACCCTTAAATAACAAAACAACACCAGATCACCGACGAATCCAAAGTGTACAATTACGAAACGTATTATTGCCTTGGAAGGAGACACGGTGATTCCATTGAGGAATCGAGATAATCCAGGTACAGTACAGTGGTGTCTGGAATGACTTTTAACAAATGCAAGGGCAAAGCGATTATTAAAATGGCAAGCATAAGTGTACGTGCCCAAGGGGCATTGCTGGGTTGAAGGAGACGAAGCATTCCATTCAAGAGACAGTAATTCGTTCGGAACGGTACCGATGGGACTTATTACTGCCAAGGTGACATATATCCTCTGGCCGTTTTCACGGTTTGGCCCGGTAGAGAAGCGACCAGTGTCAGACAGAGTGACGATAGGATCCGTGCGACTAGGGAGGGACGATGAATATCTGTAAATCACTTCTACTTTTGGCTATAGAGATTATTATCGGCGTATACATGTCACGAGTGTGAGGAGCAGCAGCGGGCGGCTGCATGCAGTGAAACGTTAGAATTGCAACACTTGTAAATAACCGTAAATAATTGTTTGTACAGTCAATCCCAGAACTCAAGCCGCACTCTGAGCAAATCATGTATCGCGGTTTAAATTTTTCTTGTCGCATCTTTTGCAAAATTTAAGTTGCATTTTGCCAAAATCACTTGTCGCATCCCAAAAAATTTCTTGTGATCCTGGGTGCGATCTTAAAACGTCGGTGTGATCAGTCTAGATCAGTCTATGCCTGCGCAAACCAGAAGCCGTCGTCAGTAGCAAGAAGCGCAAGCATGGTGGCAAGAAGGCGACGACCCTCAACGCGCGCGTAGGTACTAGGACTGAGCACTACATGCAGTTCATAGAAAGTATCTTGGACGTCCTTGACAAGAGCGGTCTGATATTGGGCGTGAACGTAAAGGAAAAATCCAGTACTGCCGTTGCAGCCGTTTAATAAAAGCTGTCATTCTTGTCAGTCAGACTCAGCAAACGTGAGAAATCATCCACACGGTCCTGATTCATGTTCAAAACGATCGAAAAGAGAAATAAAACAAGTTTTTCCTTGCCAAGTTCTTGTTCAAAAAAATTGGAGCACGTTGAGGGCCATTTATGTGTTTTCAAAAGATCATTAGCTTTTGGTTATTAGCAACAAAAATTTATCGACCGGAAGAAGTTCGCAACAGAAGTGCGTCGTACGGAGACCGATGTACCCATAGTTTCGATGTCAGTGATGGATCGTGACACTCGTACAGCACGCCCATGGACTTGTAGCTATTGGAAGGGAAATGTAATCTGATTGGGATTCTACCAAATGTAAAAAATTTTATGACTTACGCTTCATCTTCTGATTCTGCATAGTGTTAGAAAGTGTATATCAGTTTGAATATATAGTTACGGGACTTGGTGAACATGTTTGCTGTCGATATTGATCCCCTACCAGCATAATATGATTAGCATAATCCAGAGGAGAATAGCCTGTCCAAACATTCATGACCTTTTCTTTTATGACCACGGCAACGAGTGAGACGAAGACGACGAACACCCCGCTACTGGTGGCCAAGATACAGGGCAACGACACATAAAATCTCGTCTCGATATGAGAGAGAGGATGGCACCGCTCTGTAGAGGCCGTGGTCGCGGCCAAGGACAGCTATCAAGCACAGCAAGCAAGGGTCGGGACAGGGACAAGGCCTTGCTTTACAAAGTCCTTCAGTCAAGGGAGTCCCGGTGTCGTCTTTTTGGTCGCTCAAGTCCCGGTACGCATTGTACAAGCAAAGTGCAGCAAAGGAAACAATGGCTGTCGTCATCTGCCGGAAATGGGAACTTGCTGCGGATTGAAACACTTTGACAATCTGATCAACCAACCGCTCTTCTCCTGCATGTTTTTGACATGTTTAGGACATGCCATCCGCGAATCTATATGGAAGAAAGTATGACTTGTTGGCAGTGGAGCTGAAGCCACCAGGTGGCAAATACGACGGGTTATACACTGATTCGGTCAAGCTGGGCAAGGAGCTCAAAATCATGTAAGACGAACTTGTCGACTCTCCCTGTGCACTCAGTGTATATCCTCGACAGGTTCAATGGATCCAAGATTCGCCTCCGAACAAGACATGAAGGACTGCACCACCGATCTTAAGTTCAAGCTTTCAATATAACTATTATAGAGGGCAAATGGCAGTTAAAACCGTTTTTCGCCGTTTAATGGATTCCCAACAATGCCAGCTCCCTTCGCGATCGCAACGCGATATTGTCGTAAAGCCAATCACTCGTGGTGGCATTGATCTTGAATTTCTGACACGTAAAGAGTTTTGGTGCAGCCTTCTCCCCTGCTGGAAGGATCTACCGAAGAAGTACCCGAGGGCAACAGCTACTGCTTGGTGATTCTTCTGGAAGATGTCGATTCCGCATAAAGCCAAATATATTCTATATCGCTACGTTCATCATGTTCTCCCAGATCGCGTGGCTCTTCGCCGTTTATTGCCTCCTGTCTTTGATTCCGACCTGTGCCACATCTGCGGCCAAGTAGAAAGTAGAGACTATATATTATTCCTTTGTCCCGTCAAGCAACGTATTTGGTCCACGATTGCTCACCAGTTCTTAGAACATCGACGTACTTTACGTTACCGTTTGAAGAAGGGGTGGTACATTGAATGGCCACATATGGTTGCGTGGACTGTGAAAGCCATATGGGATGCCCATTGGCTTCTCATTTCTGATTCCGGGAAACTTGTGATAAGATGCAAGCAGTGTCCTCCCGTTCCAAATCTACTACAACAAAAACAAAGCAAGCATGGCTTCGGCCTTCCTATGGCCCCCCTGTCAAACTGGCAGTTCTTTGAAAAGCGTTTTATATATTATGACAACTTTTTTCTTTGTGATATATCAGTATCAATGAACATGTAAATCGCTATGCTTCCCATTCACTAACTGTACTAAGCGGCATCTTGTCGATCATTCTCTTGTGAGCCAAGTTAGTGAATTAATAGTTACACATCACTCTATGTCCTCACTATGTATGAAGCATTCACTCAAAAACTGGTAATACAAATTTAATGACAGATCAAGATCACAGCATACATGCACAGCAATATTACAGCGTTGCTGTATATTTGTCATCTTTGGTATTTATGCGATGGTGTCTGGTGTGTTACGATTGCTACACACTTATAAACTTTAGGCGTCTTTAGATCATAAATTCTAAGATTCTGGCAGCGAATCAAGAATAGCTTGATGCTTTATTGATTAGTTGCCAAGGTCTTGGTCCATTTTCGGTGCCAGGGCTCAATTTAGAGAAGAAGGCTTTGATTAGGGGAAGAGGATCCATCTTACTAGTTCCCGTAAATGCGACTTGCTTTTTCTAGGGATGCGACGAGTGATTTTGGCAAAATGCGACTTCAATTTTGCAACAGATGCGACAAAAAAAATTTAAACCGCGATGAATGATTTGCTAAGAGTGCGGGATTGACTGTATTATCACCCGTTGATGAACAACAAAAAGTTCTTACTTTTCTTGCATGGATCACAAACCTTATTACACCATAAATAGTATATGCTCGTTTGTGATTTTCCAAAACCTTGTGCGCGTTACGTGTATGGGTGTGCGTGTGTGTGTCTCTCTCTCTATTGCCAAGTTTTCCTTTTTCTTCCTTTCTCTTTTTCTTTCTTTGTTAGACCTCTTTTCCTTTTTCTTTTCCTCTTGTTCTATTCTTCGAGAAGACGTTATGGGCCAATCAGCCAGTAATATTCAGTCTACTCTCACACTTGCATACGTCATTCCCGCAGAAGAAAAACAACGTGGACGAGAAGACATTCAACAGCGCCCAGCAGCAGTATCCGCCGCGAGAAGAGAGGATGTTTTACTCTCGCATCCAGAACACTATGCTCTGACAGACACAGCAACGCCGTCATCGACATCCACGCGACGCGCCGATTCCGGATACGGTGAAGATTTTCACGGGGAGAAAGTCGGACAAGACATTGCATACATTGACGAGAAATATTACAATCCAACACAGAAAGACAACAGCAAGGACTACAACAAGAAGTGTGGCAATTCATCACGAACGTCTCTGCTTACATTTTCCGATGTCAAGCTCGATAATTCACTGTATGATATCAATTTATCTGCACGGCGGCTGATCAAGCTCAGCAGCAATATCAGCCACTTTGCGACGTTGCGCCGGTTGGATCTGTAAGTGCAGGCAAGCATGCAGGGGCAAAGGGAGAAGAGGAGGAGGAGACAGAGAATGGCACTATATATATGGCAAAAGGCAAAAAAGAAAAGAGTAATCGACCTGGGTTGCTCTTTTTGCCTTTTTTGCTGGTCAGATATGCCCCATTTAAGTAGCGTGCATCGCTTTAATTTAAGGGTGATTAAACGAAAAGGGGGCAACAGTCTGCTTACCACCATTATACGGTTGATTGCTTTATAGATCATACAACCGTCTCAGCAGTCTTCCGCAAGCCATAAAGGTCCTCGTGAATCTTGAATACCTCTGCATATCGCACAATTGCTTTCCAGAGATACCCCCATGCATTGCAAACCTACCGAAGCTGCTCGAACTGGATGTGTCACACAACCGCGTGCAGGATCTGACACCTTGCTTCTTTTTCGCTGCAGAGAAACTGCAGACCCTCAAGGCGGGAAGCAACCAGCTATACAGCATTTCTGTGCATGTGCGTAACATGGTACACTTGACTACACTCGATCTGTCCTTTAACAACATACGCGTACTTCCCATTGAATTGGCACGGTTAGCGAATCTACGCACCCTGCAACTCGACGGATGCCCGCTAAACAGCACATTGGAGTACCCCACAATGCCAAAATTACCCAGCTTGCGCGAGATTTGTGCACGAACTGCGTTGCATCATTGTTATTGTTCTTCTTCTTCGGCTGCTGTGAAGTTTAGTAGCAGATTGCCACTGCCTGATAATCTCGCTCGTTATCTGAGTAGCAGCAGCCCATGCTCTTCGTGTCACGACCCGTACTTTGAATCATATGTATGCCGCGGCCAGTGGATCGAACGGGCAGATAGACTGGTTCCCTTTGAACACCGCCTCTGCACTGCGCACTGGAGCACCGAGGATGACCGGATATTGAACTTGTTTGCAGATCAGATCTCAACGAGAGATGAAACGAACCGCCGCGGTCTAGTGCGCACTCCAGCAAAGGATAACAACAGCAATAATACCATGACGACCGTACCGTTGGAACAGTTGCATACTGCTGATCAAGAATATCAATATCCCGAATGTTCTGCTCGCACTCTAATGCGATCGAAAAGCAAGCTTACTGGCAACAATAGATGTAATGGTGGGGCTCGGTCTTATTTCCACAGGCTCAGGCGGCACAAGTTCTGAGCAAATCCATAATCCGCCACACTATTCGACATATACTCATATATATGTATTTACAGCATATAATCTACAAAACATCTACAGCTACACTGAACTACTATTCACACCGCTTTACAGACATATATAGTTTGCTTGTTTTCATAGGTTGCTATATGATACATATACAAATGTATGCTAATATATATTGTCCTATTTCTTGATGCTAAATCTAAACTTTGTTGCAGCGGGTATCTGACTTTGCAGAGGTCTGTAACAGGACATCATCCCTGTTGTGAAACGATGCATGATTTGTTCCCATTGTCTACTACAAGCAGCAGTAGAGCTTTTGGTATGCACAACATTAGATCCTGACGTTGGACTTGCCGCTCCTCCCCGCGCCTTTTTAGAAAAACTCAGCACGTCCGGCCGCCAAGCAACTTTTTTTTACTTCTTTCTCTCTCCCGTTGTTGTTCTTGTTATACCCCCCAAACCAGATATATATATCTCTACTATGAGCGCACTGTTGAATCGTATCAAGCGTCGACCAAGCCATGAATACGGTGCTATTTCGCACGAGCACTCTGAACAGCACTTTGAGTCTGCCGAAATAGTCAGAGACACCATTATTGGTTTGTCCGGTAGGTTGTTGTTGGGTCGAGGAGGAGGACGCGCACGCGTGTGTTTTGCTGATTTTCACCTTGCCCACAGATGGATTGACTGTACCATTCGCGTTGGCCGCTGGTTTGTCGTCCTTGGGTGACTCCAAGATCGTTGTGTACGGTGGCGCTGCAGGTAAAAAGAAAAATGAAAAGGACAAGAGAGTAACATTCTTAAACAGTGTGGGGCTAACATTGTTTGTATCATAAGAACTTGTTAGGTAAAAGCAATTGAAAACATTTTTTTGTTGTCAATATCCATATTCATATTTCTGGTATCCTGTGTACAGCGGTGCCATTTCTATGGGTTTAGGCGGCTACTTGGCAGCAAAAAGCGAAATAGAACATTACAAGACCGAGCGACTTCGAGAAGAGCGAGAGGTTGAGGAATGCCCGCAAGACGAAGAGGAAGAAATTGTAGAAATTCTCGAGCCCTACGGTTTAGACCGGCAGACATTGCAGCCACTTATCGAAAAGCTAAAGAGTGACCCTGTAAAGTTTGTGGACTTTATGATGCGATTTGAGCTTAACCTGGAGATGCCTGACCCGAACCGAAGCTGGGTAACTATTCATCAAAACAAAAGAGAGAGAGAAAGTCAAAGAATAGTAGTAGTAGTTATTAACGCGCGTTGCATGTAGATTTCTGCATTGACCATCGGTCTGTCTTACTTTGTCGGTGGCTTGATTCCTCTGTTACCCTATGTCTTTATCGACCAAGCAACCCTTGCTCTCTACGTTTCCGTAGCAGTGACCTCGCTCACCTTGTTGATCTTTGGATACATCAAGAGCCGACTCGTCAACCCTCAGAGTGCAATCAAGGGTGCCTTCCAGACACTCTTGATCGGTGCCATTGCTGCAGGAGCAAGTTACAGCATTGTTTATTTCCTGCCAGATGTTTAAAAGAACTCACACATCGTGTACTTTTATATATATATTTATATATATATATAAACTTTCTTATGTACAAACAGTTTTGATCATTAAGCTACGTGCATTGACAAGTTGTTCATCATGTGCTCCATCTGAGCCTTGTCTGCTTCCGCTTCCAGGAATTGCTGCCCTCCGTCGTCCAGGAAATTCTTTTGCAAATATTCTTCATACGAGCCATAGCGATTTGTATCTTAAAACAGGTAGGAGGAGTGAGGTTGTTAGTGTAACAGTGCGGGAACGGATGGATGATGCTGTGCAACGTAATACTCACCCTGCGCTGCCTCAATTTGATCGAGAACGTTGCTCAGTGCGTCCCAGGCATCTGGCCTGGCGCTATTCACCAACGTGTATAGCTTGATCAGCGTATCTTTCCAAGGAACATTTGCCGCCACATCTTGCTCCAAAATCGCCTTGAACTGCAAGAACAATTCATCGTCGCGTAGTATCTCATACACCTGAAACAGCAGCAACTCATCATCGTCCTCGTCGTCGACGTCGTCTTCAGTCTGCTGCTGGTGCTGCTGGTGGAATTCATCATCACCATCTCGTTGCTCCTGCAAGATCGATGTAACCCGCTGACACATTGTATCATCCAGACTGCTCAAGAATGCATTCAAGGACGCCATCACTTGCTCGTGCTGCGCGTTGGCGTCATCGAGCCGTAAACTTGCGACAAATCGCTGCAACTCGGTATCGTTTGCGAGTTGTTGCTCTACTTTACGTATCATGGTAAAACTTTCAACTAGACGGACCAATGCAGCATCGTAACCAGCATCCGACTGTGCATCGCGCAGTGTCTGCTGCAAGAAAGGTGCCAATTGTTGCTTTGCTGGATCAGATTCCAGAGCTTTTGCACATTGATCGGCAATCAGCTCATGTGTATTGGGCTTATATCTGGGCGTCGCCATAGCCCTCAGAATCTGTTGCTCAAAGGCATGGTAGCTATGGAAAGAGTCGCTGATTGCGGCCAAAAGCTTGTAGAGTTGCACGGCTGAAAGAGGGGTCATTTTCGCTGCTGCATGAATCAAACGGCGCGAGTCCGCTTTTTCTTTATCCACTGAAAAGCGGAGAGTCAGCCCTGATAGGACACATGATACTTTATACATGGGCGTAAAAACAGATAACCAGCCTAAAACAAGGAAAGAGAGAAAACGCATACATTCCAAAGAAAAGAAGCATAACTTAGAACAATCGATGGGTAACTCTGTAAAGGAAACAAATCGAATGAAAGGCATAAAACGACCGCAATAAGGTAAAAAAAGAGGTCAGGTATCATTTGGCTAGAAAAAGGTCCTTGTAAGCGACCACAGCTTGTTGGACAGATTCAATGGCTTTCGCAATCTGTGGAGGCAATAAAATGGCCAGTGTTTGGAGCGCCTTATTGCCAATGACGTCGATCCATTTCGTTAGTGTCTTGATATAGTGCCGTAATGTACTCCAAAGTTTCTCCAGGCAGGGGGGTGTCTCGTAATCTGGTGATAACGTTCAATGCAATTCTTTGTATCAATTTCTTGACTGCGTTCAGCAGTGTATTCTGCTGATTTACATGTCAAATCCTTTGCAACAGTTCTTCCAGAAGTTTCAGTATATGTGTACGGTGCAAAGCAATGGTGAGTGTCCGCGAAGATCTTTGTAAACTATCCTAACGCGGCTGCTGCATAGTCCATAACGAAGATTCCAGGTTTTTTGGAAACCGGCTTTCAAATCACTTCGTCCGTGCATTCCGCTATCCACGCATATGCTGAAAGCTTTTCATCTGAGATCCACGCACCGCCGATCGCAAATGACATAAGCTTTTGACGTCCAACATTGCTGATTCCGACGACGTTCACGTAAGGCATATGGTACTGGTTTGTTCTGTAGGTTGCATCTACCAAAACAACCTCAGGAAAACGCCGAGCTTTTTCAATGCTAGCAGGATGTGCAAAGAAGATACTTTGCAAGCGCTTCTCCGAGTCGTACTGGTAACTGACTTCGTACCCTCTTTCGTCGAGGAATGCGCCGAGGTACACCATTCTGTCCTTCACACTATCATTACTACGTTCGGTGCGCATCCGAAAGTTATCCAGGTCTTTTGGAAGTACCGATAACTTTCCTTCTGTGTCGCGCAAAGCTTCACAGATTTGCTTTGGCTTGGTACCAGCCTTAAGTATCTTCAATGCTGTGGCAAGACCCTCTTCGTTCAACTTGCGATATTGATGGAAGCCGAAAGCATCTTCCATCATCGCAGGGTTATGTTGATCGTTGATCTCTCGGACCTCCCAGCGACCGTCTCCAACAACGCGCAATAACCTGAACAACTTGTTTCAGTTCTTCACGGTTTTCAAATAATGATTCAACAAGTTTTGTTCGAGACAACTTTCGGAATGATAGGTTGCGTCCAAGTCCAAAGAGACCAAATAAACCGCGGAGACCAAAGGGACCAAAAGAGACCAAAGAGACCGAAGGGAGACAGCCAGTTTTTGGAGCTCACCATTCTCTTTGGTATCTTTTTTCAGGTTACCCTTTTTTAACCGTTTACTTGTTTCACTTTTCCTGACGTGAAGCGTATGGCGCGAGACGCTTCTTCATCGTCTTACAATGAAAATCCTTCTGACAAAATTTCCATGCCACGCCTGCTCTCTAACATACAAGCAAGAATCCGACCTAAAAGCTCATCTCAAGAAACGTCATGCAGACTTTGCAGCTGCAACTTGTTGGGATAGTCGTTTAGTTAGCCCTATCCCTAGCAACAACGTTAACTTGATTTTTCTTTTTATGCAGATGAAGCGAGTCTGAGACTGTCTACCATGAATGCAAGTCGAGTATAGAATCTGCGCAAACTGAGAAGCTACCTTTTAAATTCTTCAACCACAAAAACTTTGAAACGCTGCTTGATTTTTTGCTTTTGCTTGCAGTAAACTGAGAGTACAATTAAAGGAGATCAACTTTATTCCATCATGGCAAGCTACAGATATGAATGTCAGAAAGAAACTTCGCAATTCAAACGATGTAAAGAACTTACAAGATCCTCGGTATCCATTGCATCCTCGTTCTCCTTCGTTGGCATAGAGGCAACTGGAGCCTCTTCGGTAGTATCCGACAGGAACTAATGTAATGCTATGTTTAGCACTCCATTGCAAAAATGACCCTTCTTTATACTTTACCTTGTTTGCTTCCTCAGCAGTAACTTCGCTATCTTCTGCCTCTCCTTTGGTGATCAGACTTATATGCTTATCTTTCAACAGTTGCCAGAAATCTCTTCGACGACTCTGGGGATTTGCAGGATCGCATATCTTTTTCATCTGATGCATGAGGTTGTTGAATGTCTCAGACTCGTTCTCTTTCGCTGCTGTCGACCTTAGCACTTGCAGGCATTCGATAGCCAGATTGTAGCGCAGGTCCCCAAACGATTCAGTGACAAGTTGCTTGATAACTTCGCACATTTGCTCCACAGCTAGAAGCATTGTTGTTAAAAACCAGAGAAAAAAAAAGAACCAATTGTCATCTCACCTTGCGAAACCAAATCTTCGTTGCGATTGTCAATCATAGCCTTAAAGTCACTGACAGGATTTTTCATCGAAACTTCACGAACATCCTTGTTTATAATCGATTTGAGCGCAGCATCGTAGGCAGAATCGTCTTCAATCTTGATGCGCTTGGTATCAGTCTCTTGATCTGCTTGGGGTTCCAAAATTTGCTCGATAGACGGCATCGCTGCACCGTCAGCTTTGGTTGTTCGCCCTTCTTGCACAGCACCAAACACTCTCTTTTTGGCTCGTTGTTCGACTAGATCCAAGTTGCTGTTAGACATCCTACCAATGATTTATACGTTAACTTTCTTCATACCTTTTTTGATATTGAACAGGGATTTCATCTGAGCTGCATGGTCCTTCGTCTTTTCTACGATCTGCGGTAATGGTCTGAATTGCTCCAATAGCTTGGGATGTACATCCGGAACCGGTGCCGCTGGGTTCAGTGCGCGAGATGCAACGGCTTTGTTTTGACGCCATATTCGAGGATTGAAAATGGTCTTCGGCTGATAAAGTTTACTAGGATCTCTATTGTTTTTTGTAAACATCCTTCATATTCATATCCTCTCAATATTTGGTCCTTACACACTGTCGATTTTTCCGAGTTTGTCAAGATCCATCAAGTCCAAAAGTTTATCCATAGATTCAATTTGTTCCTGAGTAGGAAGTAATGGATGGTTTTCGGTAATAACCTTGCCAGATGCTGTGATAACTTGATCCAAAGGATTGAAAGTGAATGCATGTACATCGTCTGCAAATGGGAGCTATGTATAACAAGAGTTACAAACCATGACTAGAATATTTTCATGGGGATTATTGCTCCCTTACCTGCACAAAGTGGAGAACTGCAAGCTTCACTTGGCCGTCATCATCTTTCTCGATGTACGGGATCAAGATGCCAATTTTTGGCGGAGAATCTATTCGTGAAACGTATCGCACTAAAGCATAACATTTTCTCTGATCAAGGGCCTGAGCAAAGGCAGAGAGAGCTGTGCCTGAGAAAGTAGGTTTGTCATTTCCAGGCACGACTACGTAGACCTGTGACATGAAATAATCTCGGGGAACCTAACTCAAAAATATCAAATTCTATCCTGAAAAGGTATTGCAAACACTCAAATTACCTTGCTTTCATCCAGGAATCCCATGATAGCCATCCCAGGTGTGGTTTTCAGACGCATGTACTCTTCAATATCCTGACGGATCACAACAGCTGACTTGCCGAACCAGAACGCCCTCTCCAAACTGTCTGGAGACACTTCCACGTCCTCGTGACCCGACGTGTCCATGGCGTCTGCTGAGGTGCCCTCTCCATTATTGTTGTCGTTATTCCCAGTATTGGCAGCTTTATCGTTGCCCCTGTGTTGTTTCTTGTATATTTTGTCGACAGTGACGCCATGATTCCTGATCTCCTCCTCCCCGGTAGTTGGGCCGGCCAATCCCAATGCAGAAACTTTCGCTGCGGTCTCTGGTTTCCGTTGGTAGGTTCGAGTGTACATGGTGACGCTGATGCTCAAGGCTGTCTCAGGATCCTTTTGAACGTCTCCCAACGTCAAATATCCTCGGAAGCTCGGTGTCGGTCGTACTTCCTTGGTGCGGAATGCATTGATTTCTTCCAGTGCTTTTGACAAACTTTTCACACTTCCATTCGGTGTGCTCTTTGCCAGCGATTTCCAATGCCCTATATTGATACTCTAAAAGATCAAGTGTTAATAGGATGCTGCGAATCATATCAATATTGGGTATCTAATACTTTGATGGATGAATCGTTGTTTTCGTCATTTTCTTCCTTTAATAGTTCATCCGCTCCTACGCATCTTGTAAACATTGAGACTTTATGTTCTCTACATATATCCAATATACATACACAACATGGAGTTCAATATCGTTTTCAACAAGCATTCGTTTTACATCTTCAGTATCCTGCCAGTTAACATATTCCGATACGTTTGTCATTACATATATCTTCTTTTCGTATTTCAACTTTCTGCAATGTTTGACAATGATGTCAATTGCCACAATTAATGCATCAAAGACTAGGGCCGACGTTAACTATCACATGTCACGGAAAACCACGAACTATTCTCTACTTACTGTCAGCTACATTGTCCTTGGAGTCGATAGGCGTCCAATTGACAAGCTTGCGGATCATTTCTGCAGTGGGAGGTGCAAATTCAGAAAGCGTAGTAATATGCTGGTATTGATCCTGTCCAGCCATTTCCGCAGCAAGGTGATTGTCACTTTCTAAGGAAAAAGGCCAAGGTAGATCAATATACCTTTGCTTCTTTCTGAAAGTCTTTTTTTTCTAATTACAAACCTTCCGTTCCTGCCATGATAATTGATGTGATATCGGTCTTTCTGCCAGCAAGGGCCTAACGCGCACGGGAAATGTCAGATTCGGCATGCGATGGTTCTCGTGCCGGGCTGTCCGATCAATGTACCTTGTCTTCCAACAAGGCTTGGACGTAACTGACAGACGCTTGGAAAGCATCGGTGTCGTGTTCCGGCATAAATGTTGCCATTGAAGGGCTACAGTTGAAGACAAATGCTGTTTCCTTTTTGTTCGCCATGTCAGCTGAAGAAGCGGAGGACCAGAAGCAGACGCGGATCGCGCATGAATAATCAATATGACAGGACTGTTGAATTCACCAAAGGTGTCAAACTCGTTTGCCACTTTTGCTTCATGATTTATCTATAGCTTCTATGCTGTTCATCACTTATCGTCAATTGCATTGCTGCTATCAATTTTTTCTTGTATAATTTATTCATGCAAAATTGATTGTTCAATGTCTGCACGATAATATGTTTCTTGTTAGCCTAGTAAATAGATTACGTACTACAACAAAAGTATTCATTGACCATGATTGTTTTCTAGACCTTTTCAATGAATACATATTATGTAGTCAATCACATTGTATCAATCTTCTGTGGGTGACATCGCTTTCAGTCATATCTTTTTCGGCAGCTACTATCTTTCAGCTATAATGCGAACATCATTGCTAAAATTAATATGACCAAGCAATTCCATCATCATACCATAATAGAACAGCATGAAGGAGCTTATTGACATGCAGGAATACGCCGGATACAAAATACACGCAGTTGATCTTTGGAGATTCCCGATCCGTACTATTTCCTCACTAACTGCAGTTCAAAGACCGCGCCCATATTCCATACTTTAATGTTCAATTTTATCGTTTTAAAAACTGCCCACTGCCCTGCCCTCCCCAACAAACCTGCTAGCTTGGTCAAAGCGAATGAGGCATGATGGCTAGGGAAATCTGTGATGATGTAATATAGACATTTTTCTTACAATATAATGTGAAAATCATGAACTTCTTGGCTGCTACAAAAGATGCAAAAGACATTGTTGTCATTACGCGATCGTTCCAACGCAAGGAAAATGCGGCAAGCTAGAGATTTTCTTGACGGCACACACCTCGTTTTTAATAATAAAAAGATTGAAGAGACTGGCTAAAAAACAATTGCACATATACTACTACTACCTAGTGTTGATAAAGGAAAGTGGGCTTTACTAACTATTTTGGATCAACCAAATCGGCTTGATGTTTCTCATAGCAAACAGGGTCCTTCTTGTAATGGCGTGTTCGGGCATCCGATCTGGAAAAGGCCAAGTCACAGTAAGGACATCTGTACGGTTTCGCGCCCGTGTGGAGCCGGGTGTGTCGCTGCATGTCATGTCGCCGCGCAAACGCTTTTTCGCAATAATCACATATATGCTGCTTTGCAGGTATAGGCTTGACGCAAGAAGTTTCGAGGATAGAACATGGATCATTTGTTGTGGTTTTGGATGAAGGATTGGAGTATACTTGAGCGATAATGATGTTGCTGGAGGACATTGTTGTCGATGGTTGCATATTTTGTTGTTTTTGTTTTTGTTGTTGCTGCTGTTGCTGCTGGTGGTTTTGCTTTTCTTGCTGTGAAGTATAACAATGCAAGTGCGCAACCTTATTTGAAGTAAACTCGGTGGTGGTATCTTGGGGAAGATCGTGGCAGGCCTCGCTAGCTTGGTAGGACCGAGGTCTTTGGGGAGGATGCTGCAGCCGCGGTTGGTCGTACAAGGTAGGCGGCAATGTTTGTCGTTCAGGGTTATAATAGTATCGAGACATCTGTTGTTCCTCTGTTGATGGTAATGGCGGCGTGTTATGCTCGGGGCTTCTCCTTGGTACAAATTCACATGACCATTGCTGTGACATGAGATAGCCACCATTATCTTCGTAGTTTGTTTGCAGAGTGAAAGGATTGGAGGAGGGATGCGTCATCAAAATCATATCTGATTGTTCTTGAATAAACGGCAGGAAGGGGTATGCACCTCCGTAGGGATCCGCTTCCGGAGGTGTGGGTGGTCCAAAGAAGCATAAACTCTCATGGTCAATTCGCAATCCACCGTTCCACAAGGACCAGATAAGCGGCTGAGATCTTGGCAAAACTTCACACTGTGGCAAAGAAGTGGCAGAGTTGCGGATGGACATAAGAGGACAAGGTAGAAAGGAAGACGAGAAAAAAGAGAAAAGAGAGAGAAAGAGAGAGATGGAAGGACATGGCATCCCTCCTAAAGCAGGATTTATTGCAAAAGAAAAGAGGCTGCCCAAAAGCTCCTATCATTGCCGTGGTCCGTCAGTAAGCAAGATGTGGTTTTCCTCTGCATTTCGGGTCTGTCCGTTGTCATTGGACAACCAGCAGGGGGGATGGGGGTCCTTTTAACCTTTTCGAGAATGAAGGTCCAGATTTGCAGACGTTGACATTTGCAGGAGTCCAATAACCTTTGTTCCAGCCTTTTCCTTATATTCCATGTGAGGCAGTAAATCTTCCTATAGTGGGATGTGGATAAACAATGCTGCTTGGATCGCGACGCTGCATTAAGAGTGGTTATTCGCATGGTTCGCCGAAAAAGACAATTGATTTGTCGGGTACGACCTTCAACATTTTCACATCTAGTCAACGCTATGCAGTGTCGCCACGAGATCTGCAATGCTGAGCTTACCCATCCTCTGGTTCTTTCAATGCGACAACTTGATTCACGTGGCTGCGTTCCGGGAGATAGGAATAGGCGTACATCA
Organism: Rhizomucor pusillus; assembly: GCF_041956525.1. Taxonomy (NCBI): domain Eukaryota; kingdom Fungi; phylum Mucoromycota; class Mucoromycetes; order Mucorales; family Lichtheimiaceae; genus Rhizomucor; species Rhizomucor pusillus. The sequence continues at coordinate 56,193 of NW_027192157.1, read as the reverse complement.
ATGGTTTTTTCCCAGTTTTGCATAATTGCGGCCGCAAGCGCTTTATCCTTCTCTTTATCTACTGTTCGTAATATCTGTACAGCATCAAGTTAAAGCACATTTGAAGCACAAGACGGATGATCCCGAAAAGCTTAAAATTTAAGGTTACCAGTATAGGGCATCCAAATCGAGAAATCTTTCCAAAATTCATAGTGAGCGCCTTCACTGCAAGGCAAACGGAAGGTTGAGGAAATTGAGTGTTTATGCATCAGCCACGTTGTAGATACTTGAGCCCACTTTACCTTGCTCATGTGTAATTTCCCAGTCTGTGCATAGTATATTACTAACATCCTCCACTATTATAAGATAACGGGATGATCGTACAGCGGTAGAGGCTCCAATCTGTTCCAGAACACGGTTCATTTGTGTCACTGTAAATGCTTGAAAACACTCTATGCGGGCAAGAATATCATGGCACTAAATCGATCAATGGTTTGTTGTAAACAGCAATAGCCTTGCATTTAGACCGAGGTTTAAGCCTACATCGATCGATGACAAAGTCCCGCCATTCTCGTGGATCGTACGAGGATCGAACGTCCCCTTTGTATCAATATGTACAGCTTTGGCATCATTTGACGCTCGTAAATAGGCAATCATCGACCGGATAGACAACTGCGCATTCCGTTCAGAATATTCTTCGCATAACACCTCAAATGACATTCTTTTACCTTTGACATGCCAAATCGCATGTTTCCACATATCTCTGTAATTTGGTTGCTCCGGAGCCCTCCCCCCAGTGCATCGTCGAGTCTAGAATAAGTTGTCAAAGAACAATGTACCCACTTGCCTATCTTGGCAGATATCACTTTACTTCGGCATCCCGGTCGAGAAAATGGTCGTTTCAGGTACACTCTTTGTCTCTTCCACCATGCAAATTAAGCTTATCTGGCGTTCAAGCGCCTCTAGGAGCTAGTTCCTGCTAAGTTTTCTCTTACGCATTTTATTTGCCCTACCAATGCTGCTAACCTGAAGAGGAACACCTGCAGATCGTGAGACGGCTTCGAGATCTGATCTGAACAGCGCAAGCTCTAAAAGATTCATTCATTGTTGCCCCGTGTAAGAAATGGGGAAGCAAAGTAGCAGTAGAGGCAGCAAAGCAGATCACCTGTCGTAATACCCAGCTTTTCCAGTTTTTCAAGGACAGGAGCATAAAGTGCACGCGTTTCTTCGGCTGCTGTGGCCTGCTGGAGTACTATCTTCAATTTGCGCATGAAAGAGATCGAATCCCGCTGTTATCCAAAAGTTTTTCAGCTTTTGATCTCTTTTCCGAGTTTGACATGCAGCCATTGTTCGATGCAGGAGGCTGGTCTCTTCCAACCGAGATCATTCCTCAGGAACATGCAAAAAAGAACAAGAAGAAGCAGAAACAAAAGCCTGTCTCAACATCAAATGAAGCTGATCAGCTCCAGCAACAATTAACCAAAGTCAACGGCAAGCAGCAGCAACAAAAGAAGCAACAGAAGCAGCAGTCTCCCGGCAAACGGAAACATGCCGCAGATGCGGAACAGCAGCCACCACCACCACCTGCAAAGAAGCAAAAAGCAAAGCAACAAAAGAAGGATAATCAGCAGTGGAAGAAAGCCGAGCAACAGGCATTAGAGCAAAAAGAACCTAAAGATGTCACCATGCACGATGTTCAAGATAAAGCCGACAACGAACCCGTGAAAAATGAAAAGGTTGATAAATCCAAAAAGCAGCAACAACAGCAGCAAAAGAAGAACGAAGCAAAGAAAAGCAATAACCAAACCGCAAAACCTAAGGACGAGCAGGTATCACAAACAGTGAAGGATGCGGAAACTGATAGCAAGCAACAGAAGAAAGCTGGATCGGACAATCTGGATAAGAAGAATGTAAAAAAGAACACTGTCAACGAGCAGCAACGGAAGAAGCTGCAAGAACTGTTATCAAAAAAGAACTCCAGCAACAACAACAACAGCAGCAGCAGCAGCAGCGATAATAATAACAACAGCAGCGCTGCATCAACTGCAGCAGCCGCTAAACAACAGCAACCAGCCAAGACCGCCGCCAAGAATGCAGAGAAGCCTAGCAAGCTGACGGCCTTGCAGCAAAAGATGAAAGACAAGCTCTCCGGCGCACGATTCCGCTGGCTAAATGAGCAGCTGTACACTACTCGAGGCAATGAAGCTTACAAGATCTTTAATGAAAAGCCCGAGCTTTTTGATGAATATCACGAGGGATTCCGGCACCAAGTGGAATCCTGGCCCGTGAACCCGGTAGATGTAATTATCAATCAACTCAACGAGCTGCCCAAGGGCACCGTAGTCGCCGACTTGGGATGCGGTGATGCCAAGATTGCTCATGCTGTCACCCATCTAAGCATATTAAGTTTTGACCTCGTTGCAAAGAACGATAAAGTCATCGCATGCGATATTGCAAAGGTATGATATCTCTTTCTCTGTTTGAGCTAGCATGGACATGTATTGACGCTTTCTTTTACAGTTACCTATACCTGCAAACTTTGTGGACGTGGCTGTATTCTCACTATCCCTCATGGGAACAAACTATCTCGATTTCTTGGACGAGGCAAAGCGCGTGTTGAAATCAGGGTATATCATCGGCTACCTAGTTCGCAAAAAATGCAAATATACTGATTAGATGTTACAAAATAGTGGAGAGTTGAAAATTGCTGAAGTCGTTAGTCGGTTCAGCGATGTAAACGAATTCATCCATCTTGTTGAGTTGTTGGGATTCAACTTTGAGGGAAAGGCAAGTTGTCTGACTGGTACATATCTGAAGTTGATGACCTTGTACTTATATCCCTTTCTTTTTGGACACTGCAGGATGACAGCAACAAGATGTTCATCATGCTTTACTTTAGAAAGCAAGACACGGCAGTTGATGAAGAGATTGACGAGGAGATGCTTGAAGGACTTGACGAAAAAGCAAAACAGAAGCTCAAGGAAGGAGCTGGAGTCAGTGTACCAAAAGCCAAGCTCAAGAAGAAGGCTAAAAAATTATTGAAGCCATGCGTTTACAAGAAACGTTAAATGAGATGATAAATAAACATTATTCATTTATAGCAAACAAGCCAATACACATACGCAGATACATATATTCACTATGGACACAAATAAAAAAGAACGATGTCGATGCTGTCATGGGAGAGAATAAAAGATATGATAACGGAGATGTTTCTATGCTGGGACCCAATTTTGAGATGATCTACCACTCTAGACTCTTGTCACCGCAACCGCCAGTGCCACACGCTGGTGCTTCGGCTTGGGAAACGACTTGCACCTTCTTGGCCATATTGCGATTGATGATAGTACGGTCCGAGCCCAAGATCTCATTGAGCACTTGAAGAGATGGTACAAGAAGGTATACTTGATCGTTTTCGACCTTGACATCAAAGGTGCTCAACTTGTACTTTATTTCTTCACCTGGTACGAGACAATCACCAGACTCGAGGTCAAAATTCTTCTTGTGCATAGGACATGATACGTAAGGAGTTGAACCGTTGTTGCCCAGGATACCGGAAGCGAGCACTAGGGCACGTTTGTGCGGGCACATGTTTTGAGTAGCGTACCATTTATCCTTGGTGCGGAACACTGCGATCTGCGCGTTGCCAACCCGAACGACTTTGCCTTCGTCCGTAGGGAACAGGTCTGTAGAGCCTACATGCAGCCAATCGTTCTGCTCTTCCTTATCGTCTCGATGACTCTTGAGAGAAGGCATGGGTGGAACTTCTTTAGGCCAGTCAGCTGGTCGTAGCTGTCCACGCTCATCCACCATTTCAATCACAGTATCGTTTTCCTTGCTGTTCACAAACTCTTCAAAGTGCTTGCGTCGCTTGGGATCACGCACGACCGTCGTCCATTCGCACTGATAGGTGCCGATAAGCTGCTGCATGTGTTCCTCAAGCTGTGCACAGATACCCAGGTGATCGTCCACAACCACCTTGCGCAGATACTGGATACCGCCTTCCATCTTTTCAAGCCAGCGGGCCGTGCGAGTAAGTCGGTCGGCAGTCATGATGTAGTACATCAAGAATCGATCCAAGTATTTGATAGTCATCTCTTCAGATACGTCCGCCGCTAAAAGTTCGGCATGCTTTGGTTTGGAGCCGCCGTTACCACACACATAAACATTGTAACCCTTGTCGGTTGCAATGCAGCCAAAGTCTTTGCCTTGAGCTTCTGCACATTCACGGATACATCCAGAGACACCGCCTTTGAGCTTGTGAGGTGACCGGATACCCTTGTACCGATTTTCTAGCAGTATCGCGAAACCGACAGAGTCCTGCTGACCGTAACGGCACCACGTGGTACCCACGCAACTCTTGACAGCACGAAGCGATTTGCCGTACGCGTGACCACTTTCAAAATCGGCATCAACCAGTTTCTCCCAGATTCCCGGTAGATCTTGCTTTCTGGCACCCACTGTTGTAATTTAAAAAAAAGTAAGCAAAAAGAGAGAAGTTAGATTAATGTGCGTTGATCATACTTACTGATATCTATACGCTGAGCGCCTGTTATCTTTGTGTAAAGGTTGTATTCCTTTGCGATGCTGGCAATCACACCCAGTTTGTCTGGAGTCACTTCACCGGCAGGGATACGCGGGACGATGCTGTAAAGACCACCGCGCTGGATGTTTGCCAAGTATCGATCATTGGTATCCTGCAACGGACGCAGCCCGTCGTTCAAAATATGCTCATTCCACAAACTTGCAAGGATACTGGCAATGGTTGGTTTGCAGACTTCACAGCCGTCGCGCGTAGCAAGCGAAGCTTCGGTACTGGCATGATCGAGAAACTCTTCAAACGAATGGAGACCCTTGACCTTGCCAATGGTGAAAAGTTCAGCGCGACTGTATCGAAAATGGCTACAGAGAGCATTGCTGATCGTTTGACCCAGTGACTTCATTTCAGCCTCAAAGATCTACATACACATACATCGAGTCAGTCAGTCAGTCAATGTGTAACGTAAAGAAGCGATCAATCAATCGATTTTTTTTTACCTCTTGCACCTGCGGAAGACAGCCACCACATCCAGTACCGGCCTTGGAGAAACATTTCACTTGGTTCACATTCTCACATTTCTTTTCATGGATGATTTTGCGAATGTTGCCTTTGGTGACATTGTTGCACGAGCATATCTGGGTGTCGTCCGGTAAAGCATCTGCGCCCTGTACTTGATCTGCTGCTTGGACGCCGAGGATCAGCTCTGAAGGAGGCGCGTGCAACCGCTTTGCAGATCGGACCAGAGCCAAGAGTTTCGCATAGTCGTTTGTGTCGCCCACCATCATGCCTCCAAGGAGTCGCTTGCCATCTTTTGTAAAAATGTACTTTTTGTAGATACCGCTGAATGGATCGCGATAGATCAGATACTGTGTCTTGGATTCGTCGGGGAAACAGTCGCCAAAGCTTGCTACGTTGACACCAAGCAGCTTGAGCTTGGTTGACATGTCTGAGCCTTTGAAAGCGGCCTTGCGGGAATCTCGAAGACGTGTAGTTAGGTTACGTGCAACGACTTCAGCCATGCTAAACAAGCATTATCATTTAGAGAAAAAAAAATTCGCTGAAATGCTAATAACATGCGTGGATTGAAACTTACTCGTATCCAGGCGCTACTAGACCGTAGATCATATCGTTGTAAGCAGCGCATTCGCCAATTGCGTAAACATCAGGGAGAGAAGTTTCTAGTCGTTCGTTGACTTTAAAGCCGCCTCTGGAAGCCCTCTCCAGTCCTGGACAAGCATCAGCAAGCTGGTCGCGAGCTCGGATACCGATTGCATATATCATCATGTGCGTTTCAACGGTTTCGCCGTTTGACAGCACAGCACCCTTGACAGAACCTTCTTCTTGCAACAGCTGCATTGGACAGTGGTTGATGACTGCTTCCAAGCCGAATTTCTTGATCTCTGCTTCTAGCATGCGAGATGCTTCCTGGTCCAGTTGTCTTGACATGAGCCGGTCAGAGCGTTCGTAGATGGTGACCTTTAATCCAAGATCCTTTGCAGCCTTGGCAGCTTCGAGGCCCAAGAGACCGCCTCCCACAATGGAAGCGTGCTGAACACGTTCAAGTTTGGCCCATTCGATGATATCACTGAGGTCCTGCAATGTACGATAGACAAAGAGGCCCTTCATCGCGTCGAGAGAAACTCCAGGAGGCAGCGCTGCTGAAGATCCAGTTGCCAAGACAAGCAGGTCGTAGTATACCCAGCCAACATCGCGTGCACGGACCCGTTTGGTAGCACTGTCGATCTCTTGAACAGGATCGCCGAGAAATACTTGTACGCGTAGCTCATCGTACCAAGATCCTGGCCGCATCAATTGCTGCTCAACGTTTCGATGAGAAAAGTATTGTGTAAGGCCAACGCGGTTGTAGGCAACTAGAAGCAAAAAAAAAATTAATCAATGTATGAAACACATTATTTGAAAAGTATAAAGTTTTTCCTTACCAACAGGCTCTTCAGAAAAAACTTTAATTTCGTACATATTTTCAATATCATACTCTCTAATCTTTTCGATGAAAGAGACAGCCACCATGCCGAGGCCGACGACTACGATGGTCTTGGTGGTGCTGGGAACTGGTTCATCCTGCTGGTGCGAGAACACCTCTGGAGGAATTTCTGTGTTGGGAGGCATGAGGTTAAAAAGAAAAGAGAAAAAAATAAAAGAGAGAGAAGGGAGATAAGCAGGACAAGGCTTCACTATGTAGATGTAGGAATGGTATTTATAAATGCACCACGTGAAGATCAGAATATAAAATAAGAAGGGAGGGAGTGCATCAATCTCAATTCATCAGGAGGCTAAACCCCCACACTTATCCAGTGTTCATCGCCATTCAGTTATCATTTCGGGGTTGCTTATCTCGAAAAGATTTGTTTGTTAAGCAATCCAGGAAAGGTACGGATTTTCCCGATCGAGTGGTTGGGAAAAGATTTCCGTTTGGCAGCAGCAGCAGCACGAACCTGCGCGTGAGATAAAGAGAGAGTGTGTGTGTGCTTCGCTGACTGCTTGCCTGCCTGTTGCCTTTGAGAGACCATTATCTATCATTCCTTTTTCCAAGATATCAGTCCTTACCATCTATGCTGCATTGTATTCATCGGGAAAAGAATGGAATGCTCATGTTTGGTTAACAAACAAATAGAAGAGAATCGGTCACCCAAACCAGATAAAATTCTTTGTTAAGAGCTCCTCCTCCCCCTCCTCCCCCGCCTCGGTGCGATCTCTCGAGAGGAAGTGTAACAGTCTTATCTTTCTTGCTTGTTTATTGACCCTGAATGCCCTCTTATCTTCGCTGCATGTCGCTTGCCTGATAAGCTCGACCTCTGTAACTTTTGATCCACTCGTTTGTTTTTTGACTTTAAAGGTAAGACGCTGTACCGGGTATCACACTTGAGTGGCAATCTACCGTGATTGATGAAGTCCAATTGTTATCAAACTCACTTTGCGTTTCCGGATAATCTTGTCTTCTTCAGAGCAAACAATGGGTCTGTAAGACGATAAGATGTAATGCTGATGGCGATGATGATAATATTTTTCTTCAGTTGAAAATACATACAGTAACTATTCATGTATAGACGATGGTTTTGAGAAAGTGGGAGAAGAAGAAGATGAAGAAGAGGAGAATGAATATCATATGCTAAATATTACTCGTATGATTTTTCGTTTTCGTTAGAATACAAAGACATTGTTCAGTGTAAAGTCTTGTCCCATATAGTTTGAAATGAGAGGTTTGCAGCAATTCTCGATCATCGCGTCAGAGGCACAAAGAAGCACAAGCTTTTCGTGGTCTTGAGTTTGATCGGTAGCAAAGGGGAACAAATGTTTTTCCACTTCGGCCGCGGAAAGGTGGCCGCGGCCTTGGTCCCATGTGTCTTTTTCTTTCGTGGGACTTGACAGGATGTAGCGCACATGTAAGCGTGTTCCAAGCAAAGAGCGCAGTTGGCCGATTTCTTCTGATAGCACAAAATCCTCGAGATAACGAGCACAGTAGATTAGGGACACGTATGGCGGGTCGCTGTCTCGTCGCATAGCATCAAGCACTTGCCACATGGGTGTGATGCCGGTGCCACCTGCAATCATGCCAATATGCGTTGCTTTCTTGGCGGGTTGTTTGAGGATACTGTAGCTCTTGTCGCCCAGGTACTCGTATTCTCCGAACGGGCCTTTGCAATCGACTGTTTCGCCAACGCGCACCTTGTCTAGCAGCTGCGTAAACGCACCGCCTGGACGGCCATTCTCGGGGAAATAAATCTTGACAATGAATTCGACAAAATCAGGGCCGCAACGGCTAGGTGTGTATGCACGCATCACAGACTTGACTTGCATGTCGCGACTCGTTCGCTCTTGAGGCAGTTTCAAGTATACATGCTGGCCGACCGGCAATCCAAAGCATGAAGTATCAAATGAGAACCGGAACAGCCGGATAGTGCTAGACAGGGATTCTTTGCTTTCGAGCACAAGTTTCTTCCATTGTTTGGGGTTGAGGAATGGCACTTCGTCGTCCAGATTGACGCTTGAGGCGAGTGTCTTTTGCGAATCAGTTCGACTAAATGCAGTTGGAGCAGACGAGGCTGTGGTCGTAACTGAGCTTTGTTCGTCTTGAGCATCAACTGCAAGCTGGCCGATAAGATAGTCTTTGAGCATTTCTTGAGCCTTCATGGAATGGATTGCATCGAATTCTTCAGTGGTATCTGTGCCGCCGGTAATCAGGATACTTGATGCACCACCGGGATGGTCCTTTAGGAAAGGTGTGCAGTCATACACGAGATTATGCACAACGATCCAGCAGTCTGTTTCGGATGCATGTGCTTCCACCTGAGCCATGGTGAACGTTGGCAACGATTTGTTGACCTGCGCGGCGGCAGCTGCGTTGCTTACGTCTTTGGTAGATGCTGTATTCATTTCCTGCGCAAGCCGTTTCTCCATCCATCCTCCTGTTTCTGGGCCAGCCATTGGACCCACAGGTGCAGGATGTTCGCATGCAATTGCAAGCGTTGGTCCGCGCTCGAGCGCAAGCTTCACTCTGAACCAGCAGTTATTGAGCATACCCATGAGATTCCATGTGAGGTTTTCAGGCTGCGTGTTTTGAGACTCGTCCCAGGCACGCACAACCATTTCTTCAGCGCGCACGAGGTCAGCTACTTCGAGATCAACGTGCCAACGAGTCCATGCCCAGTTTCTTGAGCGCTTGTAGTAGCTGGGACCTACAAGCTCGCCGTACATCGATGCGACTTGTTCCGCTGGAGGCCGGTCGAGGTTTGCAAGCAGCCAGGTCTTGCCGCTGTCAAGGGATAATTCAACGCGCGTGATCCGGCGATTGCCTCCAGTGTATGCGTAGCCGCGGACAGTGTAAACGTCTTGCAAGTCTTTCAGGACGATGCGCTCGTTGTGATCGGGTGTCGTGATGGCACTGTTAATGTTGAGGTCGTAAAGTGTGTACTCGGGCCTTGTCCACCAATCTTCAGCAGCAGCTTGCTCGGCTGTTTGCACTTGGGTAGGAAGCACCTTGTTATCATGATAGTGGTATGCATTTGTTGATTCATTCTCGCTTGCTTCGATGCGTGAAAGCCATTTGACGCTGCGGCCACCGATGCAGCCAGGTATGAGAACACGAAGTGGGTAGCCGTGATCAGGAGATAGCCATTCGCCGTTCATTTTGTAGGCGAGAAGAATATCGTAGTGGTCAGACATGACTCGGTTTGCTGCAATGGATGTACCGTAACCACCCTGACGTTTATCCATGTATTAGATAACTGGTGGGTATTTATCTAAGTATTATTCTTTGTATTTACCTTTGAGGTCTTGTCGCAACCTTCAAAGCAGATGTAGCTGGCGCCGTCTGCGAGGCCGCCGGCAAAGTGGTTTATTACATCTCGAAGGAAGACACCGGTCCAGCAAGCGGTGCTTACACCGGAGGGGCCCCTGCTGTATGTAAGCAATTTTGCAACGTTTGATAAAGAAATTTTTTTCTTTTTTTTACTTGCCATGCAAAACCGATTGATTGCTTGACCATGTTCTGTTCTTTTCTTCGGTTGCCGGCACACACCATGGTAACCGGAATAGTCGTTGATTGCATTGATAGGATATCTTGCATCGTTAGTGTCACCTGTTTGTTAACGAGACCAGTTATCTCTAGACGATGGTCGTTAAAGGATAACTGTGGAACAGGGCCATGGTTTCGTACAAAGTGTAGCTGGTTTGGAGTAACATAGCCTGCTTGCTCTAAAGCCTTGACAGGTGCCTCTACAAGTGGGAGGCATTGTAAGCAATTATTTCATACATCACTAGAGGAATTGCTGCTCTATACCTGCGTTGAAGGGATGCTTGCCGGTCAGGCGTATCATTGTGGGGTCTCTGAGTACATGGTTATCAGGCGTATTTTCATCGCGTGGATCGACATTCCTAATCGGCTCAAGTGTAGTCGTGAATTTGTTACGGGGTTCCTGGGTATCAATGGTCGATGAGGGCATTCTGTAATCTTTGAAGAAGAAATGGAAAATGAGAAGGAAAGAAGTAGAGCTCCTCAATTCCAAGAGTGTCTAATTTTTAAAAAAAAAAAAAAGAACAGGCACTGTAAAATCGTTTGGATACGGGATCTCATTGTCTGATGTCGGTAAAGTATTCCACCCAATTCTGACACTTGATGTGGTAGCCGAAAAGGGTGAGATAACAAACAATTGAGATAACGGTATCGCGCTGGGCGGGCGAGCGGAGGTTGGGGGTGGAGAGGGCGAAGCAGCATTACCACAGTATCTAGCTCTGATAAGCACCGACTGACTTAATGCTTTTCTATCTTACCAAATTTGGTACCTCCTGATAAAGAGCCATCTCAAGCACTACTATGAGTTTGCAAAGTCCCACCGGCCCCTGCCACCATTGTGATAATCCGTGATCTTCACGACTCCCCCATACATCGAGATTTAATTCCTTCTGCACAACCACCACGCGCGCGCACACACACACACCAATCTGCGGACCAATACGGCCTTTTTTTCTTGCCAGCTTGATCGAGTCTTTCCAAAACGGTCAGGTGCATTATCTTGTCTTTCTCCAGATTCTCCTAGTCAGCACTCGCGCACTGCCTAGCTGCACCACTAACAAGTTTTATGGTTTAAGCTTATTTTTGCGCGTTTTACATCATCTCGGTTCTCGGTCGTTATCCTTATCTAAACATAAACAAAATCTAATATATATACAGCTCGCCCATCTTTTTCGTACCTTCTTCGATCCATCACACTCTTCAAAAGCTATTTATTCGCCCGTCTTGTTGGATTACGCTGCTTCTTGCACTGCGCCGCGGCATTATTACTCTGAACTCATTTCACCCTGCCCTATCTGTCTTGTACGCTTTTACACAACTGATCCTTCTCGCTTCACCGACATGCAATTGTTCGCTAAACAAATCCTAGTGGACCAACATGGCAAGGCCACTAACTTTCGATTGTACTCGTTAAAAGATCCACACATGCGAGCATTGCATCTTGTAAGTTCATAGATTTCTTTAATATCTTGTGCATTGGCTTACAAGAAAAATTTCTTGCTGGATCTAGGCATGGTTTTCATTCATGGTTGCCTTCATGTCCTGGTACTCTATCCCTCCTCTAATTGATTACATTGCTGAAGAGTTGGAGATCTCTTCAGAGGAAGTATACGACTCGAACGTTGTCGCTGTTGCGGCTACTATTAGTAAGTTTGGTTTAACTCCTATTTGAACCGATTCATCTCCGGCTTCCAAAATATTTGTATTTCTTACGGCGACGTCCTTCTGTTTTGTATAGTTGGTCGATTAGTCGTTGGTCCCATGTGCGAACGCTTTGGACCTCGTCGCGTCATGGCTACCATCTTGATCAGCGGTGCCATCCCATGTGCTATGACTGGTCTGCTGAAGAATGCAGCTGGTTTGATCGGTCTCAGGTAACACATTAGCAACATCATCTTTCTGCTTCTTAAATCTTTCGTGCTAACCAGATTCAAAATTCGACTTTAGATTCGTAATTGGTATTCTCGGCGCTACATTTGTACCTTGCCAATTCTGGGCCACGCAGATGTTTGCGCCCTCTGTACTCGGCACTGCAAATGCCATCTCTGCAGGATGGGGAAACATGGGTGCTGGCGTCACTTACCTCATCATGCCTGCAATCTTTGGTGGTATCCGACAGCACCTTCCTACCTGGCAAGCCTGGCGCGTAGTTTTTGTGATCCCCGTTGGTATCTGCATCCTCGTTGCTCTCTGCGATCTCTTGTTTGCGACCGATACGCCACACGGCGATTGGCTCAAGCTTCGCTGCGAAGAGGCCGCCAAGGGATCGGGTTCATCCTTATCCACCACGTCCTCACTTGATCAACAAGAACAAAAGTTGGAAAAGGGCATTGTTGCTACTCAAGTCGATGCTGCTACCAGCGATGACGAAGAATCCATCCAAGAAGTAAAGAAGAATGAAAGCGCCTTTGAATCATTTAAAGGTTTCTGCAAAGTTTTGATTAACCCTGCCGTTCTCGTTATGATTACCCACTATGCTTGCTCCTTTGGTACCGAGCTTGCTATCGACAATGTCATCGGCCAAGTCTTCAAGACCAAATTCAGTCTCGATCCGTCCACGGCTTCTTACATTGGCTCCATCTTTGGTCTCCTCAACATCTGCTCAAGACTCGCCGGTGGTCTTTTCTCTGATTTCATGGCACACCGATTGCACCTACCAGGACGCATCGCAGCACAGCTTATGGCCATGATGCTCGAGGGCGCGTTCTTGATCGGGTTCAGCTTTGGCCTTACATCCATGACAATTGCTATCGTGCTCATGGTCTTTTTCAGTTTCTTTGTGCAATTCGTGTGTGGCACAACCTTCGGCATTGTCCCGTTTGTTGATCCTCTCAACAACGGCAAGGTCATGGGGGTCGTCGGCGCAGGTGGCAACCTTGGTGGTCTTGTCTTTAATCTCATGTTCCGCGGCTTCAACGACAAGTTCGAACAAGCATTCTTGACTCTTGGCTGCATCACCGTTGGCGTCGGTCTCATTGGCTGCGCATCGCTTCGTGTACAGAACAAGACCATGTGGCATATCATTGGAAAACGATACGCTTAATGATCATCCATCTTTTCCTTCTATCCGCTACTGCTTGTTATGTCACATAACCTTATTTGTTTGTTTGCGAACTTTCTCTTTTTTTTCTTTTCTTTCAAATATTTGTAAGCATATCTAACTATCCCCCATCCTGTATCCTTTTTTGGTCCTGTCCTTCTTTGCTATATCCACCATTTTTCATATGGCGCATTTTGTTTCCTGCGCGCTTCTTCCCGAGTAATTCAGTTACAAAGTAGCATTGTAAGATCCTCCTTTTTTTTCCTTGACAAGTAAAGACTCTGCAGTTTTAACATCATGTCTATAAAAATCCAGACTACAGGTACTAGGGTTGGGTTTTTTCCCTTTCCAGCTATGGATGGATGAGTTGCCTTATGTAGCGTCAGGTGAAGCAGGAGCGTGCACGATTAAGCTTATTTATTCGTTTGCTGACTGCGTGTACTATGGTTCGTGCATCACAAACATGGATGAACAGTATAGTTGGTGACATGTTGCACGAAACCCTTTTACTTTGCATCAGCTCCGACATTGACGGCGGTCCATTTTTGTTGCCTTCACAAGTCCTCGTCGTCGGCCAAGCTAAGTATCCCGCGCTCGCGGCCAGGTCACGCGTATACCCACATCTAGTAGTCCTCTATCATTGTTCTTTCACCTAATCACGCCGCTATCACGGGGAAGGACCAAACAACGAACGAGAGCACAACAGAGTTTCTCACCATAAAGTGATTTTTATTACGTGTTGCCGCACACAAAGTGAAACATTCGCTAGATAGCTATGGCCCTATCGCATGCAGCAAATATGCACTGAATAAGCTTCAGATGCTTTAGAGCTGCTGCAAAAAGGAAGCGATGCCGCGATTGGACCGAGAAATGAGATGCATATCCATGGTTCTCTGTTTTATTAGCACCAGCCAGCTATCTATACGGCGAGTGTAACCGTCCCGAATATTCGAATAGCTGGCCCCGCCCGTCGCATTTGACTTTTTCGGTGCGTATAATTGTGTGCAACCCAGCTCTGCTGCAGAGGATCGGACGCCGACAAACCAAAATCGATTAAAGGCCTGCTGGGCAATTAGGAATCAACTCTTGTTATATTTTTATCCTTCTTCCTCTTCCTCTTCCTCTTCCTCTCCTTTCCAAATGACTCATCTAAGGTACGCAGGCAGATAGAGAGAAGTGTCATTGCATTTACGCGTGCCGGGTGCTTACTATCGACTAGTGATTTTTCATATTTGCGTACGTAACGAGAGCAATCAAGATTTTCACATGCAAACAACGGAATCTCATTGTTTACGTTTATTCTTCAAGAACGATGCATGCTTGAGGCTTACATCACAGCATACTTGGTTCATCACTTGTGGGTAACGGACCGGTTCCGATGCCTAAAACCATCCAAAGTGCTCGCGGGCGAGCTTCGAAGTATCATTACGTATCTAATGTTTATTATGATGTTAACCCAATCAACCTGGGGTAAGATATAATGTGTGTATATCTTGAGTCTCCGTTAGTAAACGCAGAACCATAATAATAGATATTATATCAACATGGATAAAGTACAGCGAAGGCTTTATGTACGTTCCTGCGAACGGCCAAGTCATTACAAAACCCTTCCAGTTTTGGGATCCTTACCATCAAAAGTTTATCCAAGTAGGTTACGATATAAAGCACACGCAATAAGCATCTTATTTCTAAAACACTGCGTCGTTTATCTAGCCTATTGATTACGTGGAATGCATAACTTTCTCATTTCAAACGGGCGTTTTCTTCTTGCTGCAATGCTTTTGGCATTATTTATCTAACACCGTCGCAAAGAAATCTTTCATGGGATCCTGGGAGTTTAAATTTTACATCCTCTGGTACATATGCTCCTCTTTTTCAAAAATATGACACGATGGAGACTGATATTTAAGAAAAAGGGCAGTGGGCTCTTTTGTCCTTTTCCCGGTATTGCAATGGCGTTGGCGCGATGACGAGCTCTACAGCGAGGTCATTCCTCAGTTGGCATACGGCATAGAAGGTAAAAAAAAGGAGAGATACTGCGGCGACATTCCCGTTCATAGATACATAACATTATTTCGCTCTAGTTTTAATTACGGCAGCTCTGGGTGTGCGGTCACATTTTCGTTTCTCAAGACTGCTGAGGATTACAAAACAATCGCTCAGATCACAAAGAACAAAAAGCACAGACGAACACAAGTCAGACCCTGGTGTGACCACGAAAATCGAATACTTTAGAGATATGAACGTGCTGCTCGTTATCATCCTTACCCTCTATGGCGCGAGTCTTATAATCCTATGTGCAGATGGTCTAACCACAAGCATGACCATCAACACCAACAAGTTTGCTACTGACTTGCTGATTGCAAACTGCAACATGTGTGTCATCTGTCTTTGGCTGATATTTGTAAGTCTATCAGTAGGCAACGGACAACTTGCCCTACCTTGCGTTACTCACAGACTGTGATAGATCTCGATTTTCCATCCTCGGCGTAGTTATCTGCAGCGCGGTCCATCAAACTCCAACAAAGTGCACACTGCTGTCACGTATCAGGAAGATACTGAGCTAGCAGTTAACGAGCGACGACTAAGCGAGCGTGTAACGAGATTCATAATCAATGATTCCACCAAGCGATATAATAACAAAGGCGATATTCCTAACCAGCAACCTGATACGATGCCCCACGCATTCTCGGAGACACCTGCATCCCCATCGCCGCCACACACATCTGTTCTCCACTCTCCTACAACAATGGGCATCCCGTCCTACTACGGCGTACACAATAGCCAAAGTCACCTTGTCAACAGCTCACCGCGACCTTCGCTGCCTTCTGCCTACGATGAGTACAATGCACTGGAGCACGAAATTGCTCAAGCGAGAGAATTCAACTGGCTTCAACAATCACCTGAACGACGAGCCGGTCCATATGCAGAGTATTAAAAATGGGGCGCTTTACACATTAAGAGATCATGGTACTAGCCATTTTTAACAACCAGAATTGCAAAGTTCCCAGAGCTTAACAATAAAGCCTGTTGCTGTCGTCTGCATCGACGATACCAGTCTGCGATGTATGATGCAAGAAGAAGCCGAGTAGGTTTAGCAACACCGACTGATACTGAATGCATACATGCATACATGCTGCTGTGCATATTGGGCTTAGTGGTGGATGAGACCTCGACAACGGGATCGTCGGAGTGATGAACCGATGAAGAATAGGGTTGCACAGTGCACGATGATACAGCTCAAAAAAAGATGATCGACCGCTGCCGCTTCTTGCCCTCCTTCCCTTTTTCCTTTTGCTTTCCCGATGTCCAAAGAATGGAATAAGTTGAATGCTGCTACGCGCTTAATTTTCCAGTCATCATCATCATCATCGTCGTCGCCAAAGCAGACAGCAGCAGCAGCCAGCAAAGACCGACTACGTGTGTTTGTCGGTACCTGGAATATGTATGGACGGCTGCTTCCCATCGACCTTGCGACAATTTTGAGCACTCACCAGCAAGATAATAACAACCAAGACGAGGACAACAGTCCTCGCTATCACATTATCGCCATCGGTACTCAAGAGTGCGAGCGAGACATATCAGAATCGCTCCTGTTTCCATCGAAAGAAATATGGGAAAAGCGACTGTCAGACTTTTTGGGAAACAGCTACACGATGCTCAAAACAGAGACGCTGGCTGCATTGCATTTGGCAATATTTGTTTGGACGCCACTTGTCGACCGAGTGCAGTCTGTAAGATGTAACAAGATCAAGACTGGCTGGGCCAACATGATCGGGTTTGTATATTCATACATATATAATAACGGCAGCACGAGGGACGAGGAGTCTCTAAATTGATTGAACAAATTTCTAGAAACAAAGGCGCCGTCGCGGTTTCTCTTCAATTCGGTTCTCGCAAACTTTTGTTCATAAACTGTCACTTGAGGGGTAAAGATTCGGGTCCCAAGAAGAAGAAAACAACGATTTGTTGACTAATTAGTAATACCGCCACCAGCGCACCAGGCGAATTTATCAGAGCGAAACGCCAACGTGGAACGGATCCTACATGAGCTGGATTTTGACAACTGCAAACACGAGCAGTCAGCACGACAGAGCACAATGTCCCTTTTGCGCCGCTTGAGTCGCAGAGCAACGAGAGCTAAACCAAAAGAGGATAAAGTGGCAAGTATGTATACATGAATCCCCCATCGCCGCCGCTTCTTGCCAAGAAGATAGAGTCACGAGCTGGGAAATAATCCTGACTTGCATGTTTAGTAGTAGAAGACGCTGCATCCAAGAGTGTCCTGGACGAGTTTGATCATGTCTTCTTCTTTGGGGATACTAACTATCGCATCAACGCTGATCGACCGTGGGTGCTAGAACGTATCAAAAATGAGGATTACCAGGCAAGTAAATAAATTACAGCGAACCATTTTAGATATAGAATACACACTGACTTTATACCTGCAGTCTCTGCTGAAATTCGACCAACTGTTGATGGAACGCAGCTCTGGCAACTGTCCGCTAGCACCTTTCAAGGAACATCCCATCAACTTCCCGCCAACATACAAACTCGACGCTATGGCATCGCCACCGATCTCACCTGCATCCTCGTCCACCTCTTCGTCTTACAAGGATTGGTTCTCAACGTATACATCCGCTTCGCAAAAGTCGTCCATCTCCAAGCACTCGTCATCCCCTGCCTCGCCACCGCCTCCTGTACCACCGCTACCTCCATCCATCAAAAGCGACACAAACGCAGTTGTTGCTGCATCGTCGTCGTCGCGACAACCTCCCAAGCACTCCGAATCTGTCCCGAGCACGCCTCCAGCAGCCAAGATACCTACCACAACAAAGCAGCAGCGATCGCAGTCCACTCCAGAGACTCCGGGATCCCAGGTTTCTGCAGCCGAGCTCGTTTACGACACCAGTCCCAAGCAACGGATACCTAGCTGGACAGATCGTATTTTGTGGTACGATAGAGATCAACAGCAACAGGGTCGTGCACCGTCAGTGAAAACGACATCGACGTCAAAACTCCGGCTCAGATTTACATTGCCATCGAGAAACAAAGCAAGTTACGTCGTAGAATCTAGGGAGACAGTGTGCTACCGGTACGAAGCCATCCTCGACGGAAGCCTTGTAGGCGTCAGCGACCACATGCCAGTGGTTGGCGAGTTTGGTATCTACTTTAATGAGTGGCAGCCCGAACGTGAACAACCCAAGAAACGACCGTTCTGGATCTCAAGAAAGAAGAGCCAAAAAGCACAGTAGTAACAATGATTTTATCTTTACACCCGTTTATCTCTCGATAAAATACTATGGAGCGTAGCTTGGAAGCGAAGATAGGGACCAGCGTTGGAGATTACTTGACAACATGCTGTGATACGATGGTGACCGACTACACAGCGTATCGTATGCTGGTAAAAACTCGTCGTCTTGTCCTTCGTGGATATTGTTGTCAACTACATGTCCTACAATAACTGGTATCGACGTTCGCAATTCTAAATATTTGATATCAGATTTATATATCCATACAAAAGAGTCTTTTTCCTTTTACCCATTGTTTCGCCGGTTGTCTTGACTACATTGACAGCGATCTTGAGTTTATGCGTGATCCGCACCAAGTCATAGTCTGTGTCACCCGGTATCCAGTCTGGGATTTTGAGATGCTCTGTCTTGATCCACGACGGCGGTTCCTGATGCCGACGCGTAAAATGGTCGTCCCGAAGATAGGCTAGTGCGTACGTCCGTTTCCCAGAATGCCGGCCTGTCGATAACGTTACGTAACTTTTGAGTATACATGTAATTGAGCGGATGAAGGCTATTGAGGGTGAGCGCGGCTCAAACTCGAATCGGATGGGTGCTGTGCTGCCGGGCACGCAGACGGGGCTGGGAAGAGTGATGCGATGTGAAAGCAAATCGTTGTTGATATCAAATGATCCGGCGACGTTCCAGTCGTTGTATACGTGCTCCGGCAGGTATCGTGCCACTCGAAGGCTGCGTTTGCAGACAAAGTTGGGCGAAAATGTGGGTCGCTCTCCTGTTGCCTTTAGGCTGTACGATATCGAAATGTTATCCTGGTCTTGGATGGTTGCGGGAAGCTCGGATGGTAAATACAATGCAAAGGACCTGACAACAAGAATTGTACTTGGTCACACATACATGTACAATAATAATCTTACGATAAAAAAATAAAGACCATACCACCGATATTGCTGTCCGCACAGTGAATGCATTGCTCGGGATGGGGGTGGTAAAAGCACCCATCGATGATGGATAATCGTACGTTCTTCCCAGTAATGCTGACCTGCAACATTTTCTCAGCTGGTCAGTTTCATTCAATTGGTAACGGCTAAAAGATTGATTCAATAATATCAACCTTCCTGGACCCACACGATTTTGGCCTTGCCCTTGAGCTTTAAGACAATGGAGCGCAAACGCACGCATTTAGCACTGCCTTGGCAGTCGAGTACTACTGCTCCTTTCAAAAGTCCACCGGATTCAGCGTGAATTTGTACAACACCGGAATCATTGTTGTCATCAAGGAGAATCCGAAATGTATTTTCTATTTTGTGGATACGATCCTTGCGCATCGTATCTGAGAGGTAAAGAGGTGGATAGAAGGAGACGAGAATGATGACAATACAGAAGATGTAGCAGGAGAGAGAAAGCGAGAGAAAGAGAGAAAAAGAGAAAGAGACAGGGACTGAAGTAAAATGAGATCTGGCCAGGTGAGGGAATTTTTGAGTCGTTGAATTCCGGTTCTCCGCAGCGCACAGTTTTTTTCCCGGGCCTTGAGCGATATACAGAAAATATTATGGTGGGCAGAAGGAGTGGAAAAAAGGTGGGGATTGAGGCAAAAATGACTCGTCTGGTGTGTCACACACCAGAGGCAGTCATCAAGAGGCGGCTGTGTCTCCACCTCCATTGCTTCTCTCAACAGCAGCAGCATCGTCGCTTGGGTTGTGCTGCAACATGGTGTGCCAAGCATAGTCGGGTAGGCGTATCATATTTTGCCGCATCATTGCTTCGTAATCTTTTTCCGGGTCGAGCGGATCCGTAGCATCCCACAGTTGATTAAACTCGGCATCCGCAGGCTCGTCCGCTGATCGAATCCATATTTCTTCTCGGAATCGTTTGTGCTATCACCATATGTATGTGAGGCATTTTTTTTTCTATTATCCCTTCTCTTCTCCCCTCAGCAGCGTCATCATTTTTCCAGACTAGAAAGCTTACCCGTTCCCGATCCTCTTCCATTCGTCGAAATATGTCATGTTTCGAAAATCCGCTTTCGTTTGCTGCTGTAGCTGCCGCCGGCTCCTCTTGCAGAGCACTGTGGTGGTTGTCGTAGAGTCTGGAGCTTAGCAACAGCTGGACCTCCCATACACCCTGCTTCTACAATTACCTTTCACGCTCCAGCAAAGGTGCTTCTACTCGATCGATCTCTTCAGCTTCAAAGTATTTTCGCCGGCGCCAATTGTCCAGGATCTAAGTGTAAAGGATCGTTGAGCGTTGATCAAACCTCCTCGAAACTTTTTACAATCTTACCTTGCGAGTGTTGTTGATGTTGACAGTACCTTTAGGATCACTCGGTACGACTGCTTCCACGATCCGCCCAAGATCTCGTCGCGTGAGGTCACTGTATCCCGTGAAGCGCGCTTTATGGCTGATGGCAAATATGGCGTCAAGGACATAGACGATGTTAATTCGGGCGTGTATGGACGCCTACAATAAACCCCCAAAGAATAGACCCAATGGGAAAAGAAAAAAAGAAAAATCATGTATAAGATTTCTGATTGTTCTCTTTCTCGGTGTTTTTATCATTATAATTTTATGCATGGACGGTGTATATCAAAAGATCTTTCTTCTATCCTTAACGTCGCATTCATCTCTCCCATTCCCCAAATATCATCCGCCAGAGCCTCATCGCCCACAGCTCACACAAGGCGATGAAAAGAAAAATAAAACAGGGTATGCTTACCTTTTCCAACTCTTCCAGCAAGCAACTGTACAAATCTTCCGCCCACTTGCGATGTCGCACGGCGTAGCTGGCTACCTTGTGTATTGATTGCTGCGATGCATTCAGCTTGTCCAGTAATGAGAGGAAATTAAGTCGACATTCAAACGGATCAGAGTCGCTCATGGTTGGAGGAAACGAGAAAGAGGGTAACGCGCGCAGTTGTGACTTTCTGCCGATCAAGTCCTAATTTTCATGATTCAAAGACCGTGCACCGAAGAGTCTCAGCTTTTCATATTACGGTCTGGAGATGGTTGCTCCTAACAGGATGATTATATCATGGTTCGATTAGTCTGTTAATAACTTACCAACACTCTGAGATTTGGGAAAACGAAAATGATCTTCTCTGTTCTATACCATGTTCTATGTCATTTAGCTGCTTAAACCAGATATATGGGCTCCTGAATGAATAACAAAAGCTGAACGCTTTGCATCCAACGTTCAAGAGAAAATGGAATTTATGCTGTTACAAGGATTGAGCTTATTATTTTGTTAGCACTGTATTCCACTTGCGGTTGCCTACCAAATTTCAGTATTTTGCTGCATTAATCGCACAAAAAAAGGCACTTGCCTGTCTCCCGCTTTTTCCACTTTTGCGCCCCCCTTTTACACTTCACGAGCGACACAATGCCGAAAGACAAAATCAACCGACAAAATAAACCAAAGAGCGAAGCGACTACGCGTCCAGAATGCCGATCAAGCAATGCTCAAAGCGGTGAAGCTGGTGCACAAGAGATGCTTCAGCAAGCGAACAATGCCAATGTAGCATCGCACCCGCACGATAGAATTTCACCAATGCTCGCAGGGAAACGGACACGTCGCTTTAAACCAAAAACAAAAGCAGCTGCGCGTCAACAGAGCCACACAAAACAAAAGCGACCTACGGCAGAGACGCCCATCGAAACACCAAGCGAACATCGAAGAGATGATACTCAGCAAAAGCCAACCGATACTGCACCAGTCCGCAGGAGTACGCCCAAACGAAAGCGACCTACGGAAGGGACACCTATCGAAATACCAAGCGGATACCGAGTAGATGATGTTCAGGAAGAGCCAGAGCCAACCGCTACGGAAGATGTGGCGAACGCTCTTCCTGCAATACAGTTCCCGCCAATAACGCTGAAGGATATAAAATTAGCGATAAAAAATTACGAAGAAGAGAAACGTGCGGAGGAGGTTGAGACAAGAAGACAAAAAAGCCGCAGAATGTAAGGAAGGTGCTAAATATGAAAAGAAGTACAAGAAGCATGACCAAGAGAAATTATAAAGAAACACAGATGATGATCGGAAACAATAGACTTGTCAGAATGTAAGTAGTGCTGTTACAACATTTTGCGAACGGTGACGTTGAATGTCCGTCGTCTGTGGGAAGCACTTATCGATGGCTGTCATCGATGAACTAAAAATCTATACACAGATTACCAGGGTTTTCCAAACGCACGTTTTTTCCAAGGTCAAGATCGTGCAAGGGGGAACTGTTTGAAACAGGCCAAAAAAGAAAATCGGAAAGATAAAGGAGAAAAATCTGGGGAAGCCGAGTCGTAGAAACAATGATACCAACTCTTTCACTCCATTTGCAATAATGGACAAAAACGACGATCACTTTGCCACCGGCGAAGAAGCTCATTGCCACAACCCACCTGCGACTCTACGATCGATAGCTAGACGAAATGCCCGCCCTGCACCCCTAGAAGAACTCGATGACACCAGAAAAAAGGTTACCTGGCGACAAGTTAGAACCATTCTGATCAGTAGCACCGGTTTCTTCACCGATGCGTAAGTCTCTCGGATCTTTCTTGCTGTATACGCCGGAAACACTGATCCTTACGCGTTCTGGACCAGATATGACATTTTCATCATCAACTTGGTCACCCCAATGTTGGGATATATTTATTACAAGAACAGCGGGAATAAGGTCTTCCGTTTAGAATGAATCACATCCGACTTGACAAATTGACATATAATCCGCTTAGATGCCGAGCGGTATTCAGGGACCTTTCAAGGGTATGGTTTCTTTTGGCCAGCTCATAGGACAACTCCTATTCGGGTTTCTGGGTGACGGTGAGTGTGCCGGCAACATAGCGGTGTAAAGAAGGACAATGCACTGAGAACTAAATTTTTGGCAGCGCTTGGCCGGAAAGCGATTTATGGTCTCGAGCTTATACTTATTATCATATCCACCATCAACTGCGCTACATCTGCCTCAGCCGTCGAAGGCGTCGGCGCGGTTGGGTTTCTTGGATTTTGGAGATTTTTCCTTGGGATGGGTATAGGAGGTACGGCGAAAACTAATAATACGTCGCAGTGGCACTCACCGTGTCCTGCTTTGAATGAGGCGATTACCCACTATCAAGCTCCGTTGCTGCGTAAGTATGGTATATGGAGACGTTTCCGCAATATTTTGTTAATTTGCAACAGTGAATGGTCATCTGCAGGTCGTCGAGGACAAATGGTAGCACTTATCTTTTCAATGCAAGGATTCGGACAGGTGGCAGCAGCGCTCGTAACAATGATTGTATTAGCCTGCTTCAAAGGCGCTGTGCAGAGCAATGTTGATAATCTGGACTATGTGTGGCGAATCTGTATCGGTTTGGGAGCCGTGCCGGCGGTACTCACAGTTTACGGTCGACTGACCATGCCAGAATCTCCTCGATATGCAGTCAAGGTCCAGAATAACGAAAAAGGTGCAATGGAAGCTATGGAAGCGACTTCTTCCTGGCGAAAGACGAAGAAAAAGAACAAGAACAAGCAAGAGCAGGACGAGCAAAATAACGATGATGAGATAGACCTGGAACAGCAGCGGTCGAGATCCAGTGTTTCGCTCAGGCGGAGGGCATTTCTGTTATCGCAGGCCTTGGACGACGAAGAGATAGGGCTCGCAAAGTTGAAGACTGGAGGCAGCGTGGAGTATTCTCCGGCGCATCCAAAAACACAAAAGCAAATTCGCAAGGAAAACATGCGAGATTTCATACATGTATGCAAATAAGGCATCCACGGTGATAAAGCTGATCGTTAATATCTTTTGAAGCATTTTGGCAAGTGGCCCAATCTCAAATTGTTACTTGGTGCTAGTCTGAGCTGGTTCTTTATGGATATTGGTTAGTACAAGACATCCTACCAAATTGGCCATATTGTTTTTCTCACGATCGTTTTCAAAAGCTTTCTATGGTACGAACCTGAACCAGGCGCTGATTCTTAGCTCAATGGGTTTTGCCCCGGAGGATCTCGCACCGTGGGATACGTTGTTTAAGCAAGCCTTGGGTAATCTCATCCTATCCGTACTTGGCGCGTTACCTGGCTACATTGTATCGGTGCTGTTGATCGAAAAGATCGGAAGGAAACCTATCCAGTTCCTTGGATTCATTCTGGTCGGCATTATTTTTATCATCCTGGGCGCAGCCTGGGGACCCATCCATCAAGTATCAGTAGCTTTGTTCATTGTGCTATTTGCTATTGCAATGGTAAGGGAAGTCCTGATGCTTATTATGGCTTATAATTGACTTTTTTGTAAGTTCTTCTTCAACTTTGGACCGAATACAACAACGTTTGTTTTTCCTGCAGAGATTTTCCCAACAAGACATCGGGCCAAAGCTCACGGAATATCTGCCGCATCAGGCAAGCTGGGCGCCATCATTGCTACATTTGCCTTTAATTCGTTGGCAGACGTCGGTGGACAGCCTGGTGAACGGCATTTCCTGCCAAGCGTGCTCATCATCTTTGGCGCCTTGATGTTGCTGTGTATAATATTTACAACATGGATGCCGGAGCCAAAGGTATTTAGATGGAGAAATCACACAGAGACAGAGCAAGTGTAAAATAACCTTTTGAATGATTTTACCTAGGGACGCTCTCTGGATTACTTTGAAGCAATGAACGGACATTCCGAGCACTCGTCGACAGAAACGCAAGTGGAAGAGGCTCACGGTGCCAATGCTGTAAATGTTAATAGCAACAGACCTTGAAATTCCCAAAAGTATCTGTAAATTATCCATTTCTTCAATATATATACTTGCATTTTCACATTCATGAGCAAATTTCATAACCTGTCGGTTTTTTTAAAAAGAATATACAGGTTTAACCATAAGGTTAAATCATGCGATAGATCGACCTGCTGCGAGGAGTCCTGATATGCATGTACACTATGGATGATGGTCTGTTCTTTTAATGCAAACGAAAAAGAAATTGTTCATGATCGCCACTATTATGCATCAGCAGCATTCTTGCTTTTGCTATCCTTTTTGCTCTTGGTGGTTTTTTTGCTCTTTTTGACTTTTTCGGTCTTTTTATCCTCCTTCTTCTCTTCTTCCACAAGGTTATCATCTGGCAGCGACCAGTAGAAAGGCAATGCTGGCAAGTCGCGTGCGGTGATCTCTAGCTCCATAACGTTCTTCCAGTCCGTTGCATATTTCTCGACAACAATGGGGCACAGTGCATCAAAGTTTTCCAAAAGTTGTTTTTCAGTCATACTTGAACTGCCAAACTTAATTGCACTTTTGTTTGTTTTTGGACGTCAGTACACAGCCGATATCAGATATCAATTTCCACCAGACTGAACTTACTCTTGCTTTGTGTGTCGAGGTCGGACGAGCGTGCCATCCAAGATCTGCTTGATCCGTGCTGCCATGAGGCCTTCACCTTTGTTCAAACGGATAGGAATAGGTAATCTATGAATTTCCATGTTTAGACCCTTGTTCTCATCCTTCTTTGTTAAGTAAAACGAACCTTGAGGGTTTGTCGTAGAACGATTTACCGACAGCGCTGACGACCTCGTGCGCAATTCTTTTATCTACAAGGAATCTGTCGTACGAAGCTACGAGCTTTCTCCGGCTTTCAAATGTCTTGTAATTTTCTTTGAAGGTCTTGATAGAAATAACCTATTTCGATAGTTTTAGCATCTACTCTGATCTATATCTATATATATCAACTTACTTTCTTTACTTGGGGTACATCTTTCTCTAGAGCATTTGCAAAGTACTCTTCATCACCGTGCTTGACAATCAAAAATGCTTCCACATCCTCTTGCGCCGCCAAAGAGTGTGGTAGTCGCCTATAGATCGCTCAGCGATCCCGTCACACGACCCTATCCGGTATCACACTTACACTGGTTTCGGGTGCGGGTGGAAAGGTGTACGGACGATACGTTTCAGAATGATTCGAAGATAGTAGCCACGATCTTCCGGTAAAAGGCTGTTTTGCTCATTCTCTTGTGCGAGTCGTTTATGCAATGCAGAAATCGCTTTGTGTGCCTGCGAGGATCGGGTGAGATTTCCGGGTTTGTTGTGACATTAGAGAGGAAGAACATACTTGTTTCTTAATGGAGGCTTCCATGGCTAAATAATAGTAGAGACAAGGCCGCCGATGGAAATGCAAAATGGCAAAAATGTACCTGAGGCAAGCCACCTCGGCTTCGTTGCGGACCTTCCGTGTGCTTCAATCAGACTGATCGTGTTACAGAGCAGCAGCAAAACAGACAATTGGTAGGAAATGTCCTTTGACGCTGTAAAAATGCTTACAAGTGCATTTATTATGTGTTACTCTTGCGTCTTACGCCCATTTTTCTCATTGGAGTTACGCGGGAGTATTTACGGTATGTATCAGATACATAACATGTTTATGCGAGCATGCCGCTAGTTCTTTTTAGTTACAAGGCTATTTCCACTCTCATAGACCAAGTATCTGTATTTCAGAAATCCTCGGGTTTCCACGAGAAATGCATGTGCGATGCAAGGAGTGCAAACAACTTATGAAAGACATTGAGTTCCGTTATATCAAACATTTGCATTCCCCAAATCGCTATAAGCGTACATGCACTGCTTTCGATCGCGCGCAGAGTGTCTTCAGAGTAAAAGGCATAAAAGCATTCAACTCACGGCAACGAAAACGTTAATGGCATATCCGTTCTATACTAAGCAAGTTATTGCATATATCAGCAACTCATCCGTTCTGGACATGACTTTAAACTGCATCCATGGTGCGAGGGGGCTTACACTTCCAAGAAATACACCAATTCTTACTTATATCTGCCCTTGGCGCAGATCAACTGCGCAGCACGTAATGATTCACTATTTTCAAATCTGACATGATGATGCATGCGGGGAGAATTTTCGTTGGCCTTGCATACTATATGCGTCATGTGCATCTTTCATTTTGGAAGGCTTTCTGCCAAATTTTCTCTTTTGCTTTTCTCCTCATTGATGATGGATAAGATTTATAATGGGAAGACTTCAAGACACTCAGTATTCCTCGTTCAAGACCAAGAAGGACACAAAGTTAGAGGATAAGAGACGGCGAGACAAGGAAAAGCTAGAGGTAACCATGGCGAACAAACACAAGGTCTTGATCTCTCTGACAATGCTGCTGCAAGGCGGCTTTTTGCCCTCCGTTGGACAATGCGCTCATTGAAGCCATCTGGAACGACTCGTATGATTACAGCACTTCGCTTTCAATACTGAAAGAGCTGGCTCGTGAGGCTGAAGCGGCACTGGACCAGGGAGCACTCGATACGTCGACAGATACCCAGGATACGTCCTCTTCGTCAGGACATTCTTCCCAACTGCTAGGGGGAAGCAACAGCTCAGTAGCTGACGAGGATGAAGGCATTGACTTTTTGATGAGATGTTTTCCAACCACGGATAAACGTCAA
Source organism: Rhizomucor pusillus (assembly GCF_041956525.1). Classification (NCBI taxonomy): domain Eukaryota; kingdom Fungi; phylum Mucoromycota; class Mucoromycetes; order Mucorales; family Lichtheimiaceae; genus Rhizomucor; species Rhizomucor pusillus. Next base: position 28,460 of record NW_027192157.1, on the reverse strand, counting down.
CTTCTTAAAGTACTTCGCGCGCAAGATCACGATCTCGAAAAAGCAACTGATATCCTTTTAAACAATATATACCTTGAAGAAGACCAACAGAAATTCGACGATGAAAACGGACCAACTTTACCAGAATCTGGTTCGTGGACAACACCAAATCCATACAAGAAAGCTAAAAAGAAAAAGAAGAAGAAGAAGGCAACGGTGTGGACATCCGGCCAGCTTCCTACAGCGATGCACAACCACGGCAACGATCCTGACTATTACGACGATGACGATGAAGAATACAATCACGAGCTTGCCACGCTACCGTTTAACTATTGGCACCAGTATGATGATCGCATAGACATTATCCACAAAGTGTTCCCGAGTGTCTCAAAGTCGATCATTCTCGGCTGCGTCCAGCGTTCCCGCGGAAACGTAACTGCGTCTGTTCGAGAAGTCATGGAACGCGAACCAAAAGCCAACTATATTTTCGATTGGAAACAACTTGTGGAGCTCGATGATATTCAGAAAAGACTCACTGAACTTCTTGTGGATCGAAGCAAGGATGAAGTACATAGAATAGCGCTGGGTGTTGTTGTAAACGAACTGTGGAGACAACAGACAGCTCCGGAAGGCAAAAACTCGACGTTGGAGCAACTCGTTACTGAAGGATTTGATTTTGCTCTACATTACGACAAGGAACAGCAAGAACTTGCAGAACGTTTGGAAAAAATGGCACTACTTAGTGCTCAAAAGGCAGCGGCGTCGGCTGACATGCCTATCGTTCCCGAGTATTTATTGTTAGATAACAAACAAAATTACATCGAAGAAGACCCGGCAGCGTGTCGCGATATGGCGTATGCTTTGATGATGGAACGCAATGAGCTGTTCCGCAAAGCAGCGGCTGCGTACAAACAAGCTAGGAATAAGGGCCCTGGTGAAGGTGGTATAGCATTCTATTATTCCGACGAGGCACGTCAGTTGGATAAGAAGGCAAGAGAATGGAACATGCGAGCTGCAAGAGCGTTGGTTCGACAGCAAAGGTAGGATTTTTTCAATTATCGAAATGATCATCAGCTGCTGTTGTGCATGTGCTAACCTGCCTACCTGTCTCCTAGACTCCGCCACAACGATGACCATCTTTTAGATCTCCATGGCTTGACGGTTGCGGAAGCTCAGGTACTTCTCAAAGAAGGAGTCACTCAATGGTGGTCCAGAAGCCAAATGCAATCCGGTAGGAGAATAATTTTTTAGATTACTGCGTGCCTAAATGTATCTCATACAAAAAAAATAAGCGAGACGCCAGTTGCGACCTCTTAAAATAATCACAGGTGTTGGCAACCATTCTGAACACGGTCAATCTAAATTATTGCCATCTGCACTCAAGTGGCTAAAACGCGAGGGATGGCGTTTTGAGATCGGTAACCCTGGCTGTATCCTGGTTAAAGGCATAGCACAGCCAGGATGAAGATACAAAGTAATATAGTATACGTCTTTGATATCAATTTTGTCGCATACTATCTAATATAGCGATATATACATGTGTATTTATTTTGAATATAAGGATCTCAATGCTGATTATAGCTGACAAGGGCTGCAAGAGATTCTTTAGTAACTTTGGGGGTCAATTGTGTTGCTAAGTATCAAGCATGCTAATTCCTTTCTATCCTTTGCTTTGCATCGCCAACTTTATCATATCTCATAAAGTTGCAATAGTTACCAAATTCTTCATGCCATCGTCCGTTTTGTTTCAAAGAGATCAGCGCATTAGAAATTCGTAGAGATTATGTTATATAACTTTAAGTATAGAAAAGCATTCAACATAAACTATAGCCATCAACTAGATACAGCATTTTGAGGCCTCAAAGGCAACATAATTTACCATGAGGATAGGATATGTGAGCTATTTCCGAAGTTCAGAAGCATCAAGCAACTTTCAGGCCAGGGCACCCCGAAATCGACACAGTATCCCCTGGAAAAGAAAGGCACAGCCTTTTCTATTCCTCCACATATCTGCTAAAGCCGTGTAAAGGCTACCAGAGTGATACATATTCGTTCGTCCAAAAAGGTGCACAGGTACAGAAGAGAAAATCTTAAAAAAAATTTGGGGATTGTTGGTTCACTTGACGATACGACCCTTTTTCTTCTTTCCTGGCAATGACCTTGTTACTGACTAAAACTTGCGAGTATGCAATATTAGTAGCGATACAAGAGGGCACGTAATTAGCCTTTTGCAGGCATGGCTGTGGTTCACATGGTAACTCTTGACCTCACAATGTAGGCAAACATTTTGCACCCGACGCGGATCGAGATCTCTTTATACACAGTCGGCTCGAGCTGCAGTTACCGCCGGCCATTGACGATCTCATACCGCCCAAGACGCTCATTTGTACGCACCCCGTAGCATGCAGCTCTCGACCACAGTGGCGCACAACATTGGTGTACTTTGTTTCCGGAAAAATCCTGCAACGGCTGCGGACGCACCAGGCTCACGTCTCGCTCGAAGTGTACAGCATGTCGATTGATGGTGAATCAGAAAACCTCGGACAGATTCTTTTGCCTATCCCAGATGCCAAACTCGTGCTCATGAAAAACGGCAAGCGGGAAATAACGCAGATTAAAAAGTATGTGGTCGATAAGGGTGAATGGAAACCCCTCAGCAAAGGAAAACCAGCAGTGAGGGCAGGCTTATTTGTTGTCGAGATGCCGCCGTCAGAAAATGACCGCAACAAGGACGTCGGCACGCCTCTGCGACGTCCGTTACGCCTCAACGATGCAGATAGTGAGGATTTAGGACTAGAGATAAGATCGGCCATGCACGTCGATCAGTGCCTCGTTGCCAACGTATCCCCACCACTCACATCAGCGTCGTCCGTGCTCTCGTCTGAACAGACAAGCACCGCATTGACGGCTGGATTCAGCGATACAGACAAAGTCCTGCAGATTGGAGAGGGACAGACACCGTATACATTTATATTCCGAGTAACGCATCTGTACTGCTTCGTGCCAAATCTAAAACCGGACGTGAAGCCATACATCGAACTGAATTCCTTTGCTAATCACTCGGCAGAGTACCCTGTCATCATTGACAATGCTGTCTGGAGGTTGCTATCTAATCAATCGTATACCATCGCTGTGCGAGGGAATACAGCCGATGTTGTCAGCTGGCTACGGAGCCACGGCCGGATCACGATCCATTTGAGACTCGCCTATCCTAACGGTCACACGAGAACTGTTGGAAGTGCCCGCGTGCGCCTGGGTGAGATATCAGAAGGACTGATTGAAGAACGGATATGCATGGTGTACAGCCGTTCTCTGGAGATTTCATCATCGCCTTTGAACGAATTTGCTAGAGCGACGGTGCAGACCGGCCTTTTGCCTTTCACAGAACCAGATGGCTCCTGGTCTGATGGATAGACTCTTTCTTTGTTATACATACTCTCTCACATCCCTGTACGTTCTTACAGTCTTTGCTCCCACACCACGCCGCTGCTGCTGTTACTTCTCGTCAAACTCACCCTATACACATTTTGCACATTTACACGTTCCTACCCTACAGCATATATTTTTGTACATACGTAATTTACTGTTTGTTCTTTGTGTGCATCTCAGGGATTTGTTGTTGTGCTTACTGCACCGCTGTGGTTGTTTACTTGGTATTTTTAGTGTCTTGTGGAAAATGAGGTGCTGTTTGCCTTTGTTTAGATCAAAAAGTTGTATGTATATTGTACAACCATAGTTGCAAAATTGCTTTTGCTTGGGCAAAAGTAGTAGTTTCCCTAGTTGGCATATATGCAGTGCCCTCTCGACGAATGCTAGATGCCCACTCTAGTATTTACACATGAAGGCAATAATTTTTCACTGCTTTGAACACCTAGACGTCGTTTTTGTATGCATCCCTTGTGATGAACTAGGAATTTATAGCCGTGATATGAGCGTGCATAGGTGGTATCCAGCGATAAAAGCTAGCGCTCTGTAACCTAGCCCTTACATTCGTTGCAAATTGAAAACAATTGGTCATATCATGAGAGAGCAGCGGTCGTCATGCTGAAATCCAATTGAAGCCTCCACCACACTCGTCGCACTCAAATTGAAAACAGCCGAGCTCGAAAAAAAAATTGAACCCAACCGAACGTCAGCACTCTTGACTTTACGAAACATCTCTACATCTCTAGTAAAGCGACCTATCTAATCAGTCGTGCGCATCGCGCCCGTCGAACTCTGGATTCTTGTTGAAATCTCGCACAGCAAAAGCACATTTTACGCCCTCATGGCGTCACATAACTCTCCTCGGTTAGTCAGCAGTAGCAACCATGGTGGATCAGACACCAACGGGTCCACCACACCGGCCAATCCTTCGAGCTCACGACGATCATCGCACGTGATGGATGGAGGCTTGCATTTTAAGCTGCCTTCTTTGCATCACTCTCAAGAGCCTGCAGAGAAATCGCTCATTCCATTGAGTTCAGCTGGAAATCTGCCAGTCTCCTCGCTAACGCAGCTGACAGAGTCCAACTGGGCACAGCGACCAGAGGATTTCGATATCCAGAGACCTATTGGTAAGCACTCCTAGAGGGCGATACCAGCAGACATTTGTGATTAATTCTCTCTGAACTTTGGCATATCAGGATATGGATCTTCTGCAGTTGTTTATGCGGCCGTCTACAAACCACTCAACAAGCGTGTGGCCATCAAGATGATTGATCTGGATATGTTTGAACGTAACCAGATCGATGAACTACGCGTAAGCCAAAAACGCATGCCTCATTTGCTTGTGCTTATTTTTTATTTCTTTTAAAAGCGTGAAACTGCGCTGATGGCCTTATCGAAACATCCCAACGTCCTCCGGGTCTATGGATCGTTCGTGTGTGGATCCAAGTTGCATATTGTTACACCTTATCTTTCTGGAGGTAATCACCAATGATAAATGATCATGATGGAAATGTTACAATATGTATTGACTCCGATTTTTGTCGTAGGTTCATGTCTGGATATTATGAAGACTGCCTTTCCAGATGGATTTGAAGAGATTAGTATCGCCACAATCTTAAAGCAAGCATTGGAGGGTCTTGTGTACTTGCACAAGAATGGTCACATTCACAGAGATGTCAAGGCAGGCAACCTGTTGATGGATGAGCAGGGCACAGTTTTACTAGCCGACTTTGGTGTATCCAGCTCTCTCACAGAAAATAACGAATTACGGAAAACTTTTGTGGGCACTGTAAGTCTTTCTTCAAGATAAGAAAGGTTGCCATGGAACTAACTTATGTAACGTTTAGCCTTGCTGGATGGCACCTGAAGTAATGGAGCAAGCAGGATACGACTACAAAGCAGATATCTGGAGCTTTGGTATCACTGCTATAGAGCTTGCTACTGGTCATGCACCGTTTGCAAAGTATCCGCCCATGAAGGTATGCCTTAGAATTTAGAAAAATCCTTGCATATAGATACGAAAGTAATTAACATCAAATCTAGGTGCTCATGATGACTCTATCTAATGCGCCGCCGACGCTGGATCGAGAACATGCAAAGCACAAATATTCAAAGACCTTTAAAGAGATGATCGACATGTGCCTTCAAAAAGATCCGAAGAAACGGTTAGTTTGAGATCAGCTCCTGTGATAATATGTGGACTAAACTTTTTTGTTACATAGGCCAAGCGCCGAAAAATTACTGCAGCACTCTTTCTTCAAAGAAGCCAAGAAGAAAGATTATTTGGTCAAATCTGTCCTTTCATACGTGCCACCTTTAGATAGACGACCGCACAAAAAGGTGCCTCAGAAACAAGTGGCGGTTGAGACCACGGAACAGTGGGACTTTGATACCCAAAGTGATTTGCCGGCCAAAGATGAACAGCAACCACAGCAAGTTTCCCCACCTCTGCAGGAAGCAGTGTCCTCGACCGAACCAATACCTGCAGCTACACCAAAGAAACATATTTCCTTTGGAGATGTAGTAATAAGGAATCCACCGCAACCGCACGCTGGCTCACCTCATACCGAAAGTCCTCCTTCATCGGTCACAACTTCGCCTGAAATAGCAGCACCCGCACCTGTCAAGAAGTCAAGATTTCTAGTAGAAGAAAATCGAGACAGCGACCACACTGCTACAACTATATCGCAGCGTTCAATGTCTCCGTCGACTGACGACAATCATCCTCCTGGGTCGCCTTATTTATCACCTGTAACAAATGCTGATGCCAACGAAACCCCAACTGGTTTGGGTATATCATCCAGCGCTCCAGCCTCGAATGAAGTGAAGAAAGGTCGTTTCAGCGTAAATCAAACCGCTGCACGTTCATCAACGCCTGGTACAGCCGATGATGGTACAGAGCACAATATGTCCGTTCAAACACATGCTTCGGCGCCGCAGGAAATCCGGCCCATTTCAGTTGCTCGTGTTTCTAGCCATGACAGTCTGCCTGGTAAGTTTAAACATGGAATCTTGCTACCAATTGGATTTTTATCCTTACTTTGCATCCATAGAGAGGAAATCACGGTTCGAAATACAACACAAGACACCTCCATCAAATCAATCGTCCATCCACGGCCCACAGGAACTCCACGTCAAGTTCGATAGTCTTCCATTATCGAGGGAGAATTCCATTAGTGTGTCTCGTGAATCCTCATGTCACGGCAAAGTCAGTCGTTTTTCTGTTGAAAAGGAAGAACGAGATGGAGGTAACAAAGAAATCTCTCAGCAACAACAACAGCAGCAGCAACAACAGCAGCAAGTATGCGAATACCCGGCAGTATCCCCGGAATGCCGCAAGAAGGGCCGTTTCGAGTTGACGGGAGGTAGCTCGACTCCCGGAGATGTTGCGAAACACGACACAGCTCACCACGCCGATTCACCGCAATCATCGTTGTCCTGTTCGCCTTCAACGTCCCCTTGCTCGTCATTATCGCGAGGACAAACAGGAAGGTTATTCGATCCCAGTATGCCGCAGATGATGCATTCGCATATGGAGACTCTCTTGAAACAGCTAGATGCACAAAAATCGCTGGTGCAAGATATGATGCTCGGCATGTCAATGGTATATGGCACGCCAGCATCTTCTGATGCTAGATCCGTTCAAGCAAGAAGCCGCGCCTCGTCGTCTGACTCGAAACGATCCCACAGTGAAACTGCACAGGAAGCGTAAGTTGTCCGAAGTGTACAGCGACAGAGATATCAATTGAATTAATTTGAATATACTGTAGATATCGTTCGCGGTCCTCGTCTGTCTCTGCCGAAATCATTACGACTGTGGAGCACCTGCAGCATATCATATTAAATGTCAGCAGAGAACGGGACAAGTTTGCACGGGAAAACGATGCGCTCAAGAAGGAGGTGGATCGATTGCGACGGCAATTGAACGAAAGCAATAGCAGTAGTGCAAAACAGTAGAAGTAGCCTGTGCGTTTTATATTGGCTAACACTTGTACATAAAATGGTGGTGCTTTGTGGTGCTTATATGCTATGCCGGGGGTAACGGGATATTCGAGGGAAAAAGAACAAAAATGCGGGTATACTTTTTCAGTCCAGCAGTGCTGCTGCTGTTTGCTAGTGGTCGTCGAGGCCAGCCACTTCAGAGTACATTTGCAGTGCCCTTAGGACATGCATAGGGTCAACTTCGATGGCTTCGCCCAACTTTTCCAGGACGCCAGCAAATTGACCCACTTTTTGAAGGTATAGAGTAGAGACAGCGTTCTACATGAGAGTAAATATCTGCACTCCAAAAAATTTGAAGTAGCTTACCTCTACACGAGCTACAAAGTTTTCCATAAAAGCCATCAGCTCTTCGTCCGACGCGTTTTCCCTCATGTGTCTATCGAGCCATCTTCCTAGGCCGGTGCTTGCTGTGATGACGCCTTCGGGAGACTCTGCGCGGCGTTTCTGCAGCGAGCCTGCCGTGATACGTTCAAGGCGGATAGCCAGATCACTTAACGCGCAGATAAGACTTGGATCGATGGTGCGCACTGGAGCGACGGCGCGTGATGATGATTCAGGAGGGGGAGTAGGTGTAGAAGAGGAGGAGGATTCGACAGCTGCTGCTGGCTTGAGCGGCGGCGGCGCTGGCGGCGGCGCGGACACGGACGTGGATGCCATCTTGTCCAACTCCATACGTCCTGCCAACTGTTTTGGATACACCAAGCTCAACATTTCAGGAGTTTCCAGGCCCTTGAGCCGTCGTTCACCAAGCTCGACAATGTGGAAACCGAGTCGTTTCAGCTGCTGTGTTTCCCGGACGATGCTGTTATCGATTGTACCGCCCATAGAAAGCGACGACGATGCTGGTGTTGCCTGGTCCTCCGCTGCTGCCGCCTCATTGTCAAACACGCCGTAAAAGTTGCGCAGGGCGGCAACGACGTCTGACGAGACGCAAATTTGGCCACCATCCGCAGCGTTGCAGATACGGCTCGCCTTGTTGACGACCGGGCCAAAGTAATCCATACGGTTCGTGATCGGGTTACGTTCAAACACGGGCATGCCCCAGTGGATACCCATACGCACCGACAAGCCCTTGTAGATAACAACATTGTCCTTTTCAATCTCGCGACCATCCTCGGTGTCCAGGATACCAGCCGGCCAGTCGACTTGCAAGAGCTGCAGCTGCACAGTGAAACACCACAGCAGCGCCGCAGTGATATTTTGGAAACAGACCATGAACGCGTCGCCTTCTGTCTTGACTTCGTAACCGCCCACGCTCCGGAGCGTCCGTCGCATCACATAGTCGTGGATCTTGATTGCTGCTCGCATACTCTCGGGTTGCGTCTCCCAAAAGTGCGTGGAGCTCTTGATGTCCGTAAACACGAGCGCGACTTGGTTTGTAGGAGGCGGTACTTCTCGGTCAAGGCGGGCCAAAGTCTAACGATATTTGTTCAATCCATGTGTGCACCCATACCTCTTTTATGGTCCAAACACTTACCGAGTCTCCGGGGCTTTCATCCTTGCCGCCTCGTCGCTTGTACTTTTCATCAATTGCCATAGCTGCAGCTGCAGCTGCCGCGCCAGCCTGATTACCACGGCCAGCACCCAAGTTCCCCCGCAAGGTTCTGTGCTGCTTGTCACGCTTGTCAAAGATATCGCTGATCTTGATGACCATGACCATCAGGTTACTCTGCGCACCGTATGTGATTGCAAAGTCGCGCAATTTTTGCGCAGCTGCCATCATATCATCCTTCTCGGTGCGTGCAATATCCACGGCCGTCTGGTACGACATGTGATCCCACAGCCCGCGCGACGCCATGATAACAAACTCGTCGTCTTCAGTGAGCATGATGGTCGATACGTACGGGTTCGCGTTCAGCGCAGGGATGAGATGAAAATGTCCAAAGCTTCTGGATACTTGCAATTCGCCATTCAAGCGGCCTTCATTCGACACGAATCCGCCTGCTGCTCGGATACGCGACGTTTCGCTCGGGTTGAGTGGGATATGCTTTTGCGTGATTTCTGAGGCCTGGCCGTTGTTGCGAGATATGACCGCAATGGCATCGCCGACGTTGGCGACGTGCAATTTGTGCCCGGCAATGTAGCAGATAACAGCCGAGGCACCGGAATCGACTTCATCCAGGGACGTAGCAAGACCTTTCTCTAGCGACAAAAATGTACGCCGCATGGCTGAAACGATCGTGTCATCTTGCTTGTTTCGTCGCAGTTCATTCATGAAATAGTACGTAAAGTTATCGTAAAGGAATTTTGTGAGTTTGCATCCCGTTTTGCTTTGCTTGCGTCCGTCAAACAATGCAAATATGCTTTCATCGTCCCTGTTGCCGAATTTAGGCATCACGAGATCCCACGTACCCAAATGATCGTTTGGACCAAGCCAGTCGGCTACACCGTAACTCATCCCGTTGACTTCAGAAGGTGAGGTGCGGATACGGCGATCGTGGTACTCTTCTAGCACGGATACTCCCAGCATCGTGATATCCATCAATCCGAGCATACGCAGACGCGTCAGTGCACTAAAGTCGGACAGATCTTTTTCTTTAGGATTGTTATGGTCGGGATGCGTCCTCTTGATTTCTAAACGCTTGTTGCCCGAAAAATTGAGGTACTTGAGTCCCAAGTTCCAGTTCCTAATATTCATTGTATAATTAGATATACTGTAACTAAGCGTATTCGTTCCTTTTTTCAACTTGCCAGTTCCAATCATAGGGCCAGTTGGAAATATTGTACTTTAATGTATTGTTGCCAACATCCAAGACCACCAATCTTCGCAGTTTGCCGATCTCCGCCGGTACAGTTTGAAGCTTGTTTCCATTGACAGCAAGCACACGCAAGTAGCTCAGTTTCTCAATATCGTCTGCAGGCAAAGACGTGAGATGGTTGCCTGAAATGTACAGCTCGAGCAAGTGCTGATGGAAAAAGCCCTCGGGAAGCATTTCAGTCAAATAGTTGAACGATAAATTCAATATGCGCAGCTCGATGAACCAAGACAGGGGAGCCCACACTTCGTCAGTGAGACGGTTGTCTCCCAAGAACAGATTTCGCAGCGACAGCGACAGCGGAGGCGGATGGTTTCGAGGGCTCGCAAAGAACGAGGGTGGATTAAAGTTGGGCATGGCTTGCGGTGTTCGTACGCTCAAGTCGCCGCCGCCGGTGCCTGTTAAATCGTGTGTCTTTGTCGTTGGCACGATACCTTGGCCGACGTTCGTGCCCAAATGTGCGCTGTTGTCGAGCACGACTGAAGGCGCTGCTGCTGCTGCTACGACGTTGTTCTCGCTTTCGGGCGGGATTGGAAGGTGCAGCGCGATCCCCGGCGCAGAGTACGGTTGAGGGAATGATTCCAATAAATTGGAGGAGCAGTTGAGCGTTTGCAGCGACGAGCAGAGCCATATCTCCTTGGGCAATGTCTTTAGATTATTCTTTTGTACATCCAACGTCTTTAAATCGCTCAATTTTGCAATTTCTTCCGGCAGCACTTCCAAATTGTTGGCTTGCACAGAGAGTCGTTCGAGTTTTTTGAGCTGCCCGATGCTGGATGGCAATGCAGTGAGCGTGTTGCAATCGAGTACCAATATCTCCAAATTTGCAGTCGAGATAAACATGTCGTCTGGCAACGAGGACAGTTTGCAGTTGGATAGATTCAGCTCTTTCAAGTTGCACGGCGATCGGCTTGGACAGATATTGAAATGGGTGAGATGGTTCTTGTACATATCCAAGCGCTGCAAGTTTCTCGATTCGAAACTGATTTCGCTCGTCGAGTTGAAATCGGCTAGCAGCACCTGGAGGTTATCGAGTTCGCTGAGAACATCAAAGTTGGATATTAAATTTTGTCGAATGTCGAGTTTCTCGAGCTTTTTAAGTCGCCCGAAACTCGGCGGCAACGCACCGGCTAGACGGTTAGCGGTAGCGTAGAAATGAACCAAATTTGTCAGATCACCGATTTCATCCGGAAGAGTGCTGATCTTGTTGAAGCTGATATCTAAATGTTGCAAGCAAACAATGTGGCAAAGAACGTCGGGAAAAGTCGTGAATGAATTGTTGGATAGCAACAAGATGCTCAGGTGCTCGAAAGCCGCAAAGCAAGTCGGTAAGGTTTCCAGTCGGTTGTTGTATGCTTTCAGGATTTGCAATTTGCTTAAATCTTCCAGGTGCGCTTGCTGCACGTCCTTAATCCTGTTTCCTGATATATCAAGACTTTCCAAACTCGCAATGTGCCGTATGGATATGGGTACATTTGGGTATTCATTGTCGGCAAACGAAAGATGTTTCAGAGATCTGCACATCTGTGCAAAGTCAACCGGAATTTCCACCAAGAGATTCCTTGATAAATCAAGCGACGTTATCTGGGAGGCGTACTTGTAAAGGAATATCGGTATTGTCGGCAAGTTTCGCCCTTGGAGGTCTACATCGCGCGAAACCACCATTTCTGGATCTTCATGCAACATCTGTGCAAGGTTAGGTCCAAAGGAAAATCGTAACAGGTATGAGTTGTCTTCCAAGCCGAGCTCTTCAATTCGATCCTGCTCTGTGTATCCCATCTGCTCTAAAAGCGTCTTTTGTATGTGGATCGGACGTTCGTTGGGATGTAGTATTCGTTCTATGGAAAAGGTCAAATCGAGTTTGATTTTGGTCTATATTTTCTCCAACCTTGATTGTGACGACGTATCATCAAATTGTATTTGCTCATATCAGGCAAGAAGAATTTGCCAGCCAATTTGTTCAGTAACTCGACAGTCGTGATATTTACCGGGACTTGCACCGTGGCAAAGGTACCATCCGGGCGGAAGATACGGACGCAAAACTATGTGTATATTAATTAGACCTGACTTATGCCATATATATAATCATCAGTGATACTTGCATTCTTCTTTGGAACGTCCCATTTCTCTTGATCTTCGATAGCATATTCTTCGAACAACGTAGATTCATCGTCTGCAACCAGCTGCGTGCCAATCACATTGTTGCCTCCATCCTGAAGCACTGGTAACTGCACTCCCCAGCTATCGGGTGGAGCCCACTGCTCGGCAGTAGTATCTGAGCCTCGACGCTATATATTCGACGCAAGTTGAATTAGACTGACATGGCAAGGTGTGAGAAAATTTAGAGTGGAAAAAATTACATCAAGACCCGTCCTTTTACTTTTCGCTGCTGAAGAAGGATCTAGCATGCTGTAGTAGTCCAGGTTTACAATACCATCCATACTTCCAAAGTTTTGATCCACTGCCAAAATCTATCATAAGTACACGCAGCAACGATCGTTGTCCTGTTTCGACTTACGCTCAATGTCCTGGATAAAAGGTACGTGGTTAATGTTTTATGTTTAAAGTACTTCCATTTTGTTTTGTTTTTTTTTTTTTACCTTTCATTAATTTCGGTTTTCCTCCGTGATGATGATGATGATGGTAATTGTGGTGGTGGTCCTTGCTGTTCACATCGTTCCGTTCTTTATCTCTCCCCTTTCGATTGTGATGATGCGAATGTTGGTCTTTTCTGCGCTCGGTTGGATGCACGGGCGTGTTAAGTGGCTGCGGATATCGCATGTGACCATCCGTAAAGGCGAGATCAAGTGGATGCGCTGGTATCATTCGGTAGAGATTATCCCCAGACTTTTTGCGATTATTATTCGATGATGATACCGAGGATGCAATGCTGGGTGTAGTTGATGCGTAGAGTGTACTAGAATTAGATGGTACGGACGATGCTAGAGAAGTTGTGGATGATGTTGGGTCAAACTCTGTTCCTGCTGCTGCTGCTGCTCGCGTCGTCTGACGTGATGATGAATTGCTGCTGCTATCTGTCGAGTTTCCAGCTAGCGAAAAACCATCATGTTAGCACCGGTTCAAGGATGATGAATATCTGTCGCACACATACTTTTTCGCTTGCCAAATCGAAATAGGCGTTTCTTTGTGGTTGTTGTCGGTGGCGGTGTTGCTGTACCGAATGCTTCTAATGGAAAATATAATGAATGCGCCGCGATTATTGCAGAGTTCCCTCAGGCCAAGACTTACGGTATTGGCACTTTACGGGTTCGCCGGAATTCCGTCTTCGCAGTTCACGACGCCTCGCGGTGGTGGAGTCGCTGTCTGATCCGAAGCTGGACTCCCTGTCACTCCTGGGGAAGAGCAACGATTCTTGGGCTGACCCCTTCCGCTCCCTGTAGCTCTTATTATGAGGATATCCATCGTTGCTTCTGCCCGGTGTGTTGGATGAAACCGATGTTACTAGACGAAGCGGCGGTGCACCTAGTTGTTGTCGTTGCTGTTGAGACGATTCTGCATTTTTGCTTGTCTCGAGGCTTTCGCGCCCGTCAAAGGAGCGCCGCCGTCGTGCTATACTTAGATCTGATACGGTGGGTGAGGTAGTTTGCAAAGTGCCGACGGACGAGTTGCGGCTATGGCGAGAGGAGGAAGACGAGTTCTTTGTTGCCGTTGTTGGCCGCGGTGCAGTCAAGTGAGAAGTGGGTGTTCTGGCTAGCAAACAGCAAGCAAGTGTGGGTGGGTTGCTGGCGCTTTAATCAAACGACGCAATACTTACAACGAGGAGTGTCATGAGGTGAATGATGACCAAATACGCGGTTGAAAAATGAGTCGCTCGTTGGGTGGCCGGTCGTGTTCTGCTGCTGATGTGCCATGTAAAACTTGCCAGCTACCTTATGTTTTGCTCGTCAACCTGCCCCTGACAGCGCTGTATTCTGGATCACGCATTTCTTGTTGGAATTGAAACACAGGCTGCCGACACAGAAGTAATGAAGGGATATCCCAGGTTTCTGGGTTGGGCCCTTTCACCACCACCGCAGTCCCTTTACATCTGAAACATATCTCCTCGATAAGCAAATCTTTTATTACTTTGTCGTAACGTATTTAACCTATTATCCTGGTCATACACAGCAGATGGCGTTATTATATATTGCTAAGGATGAATGCGACCTGAACTTCGTCCTTCGAGTGTTTTCAAGGTTATCGTTGCAAGCAATATACGTAATATGAAATTTTGGATTTTAAATACGAACATCTGGTACTTGCAGTTCAGGTAGAATTCTTCAGGAACGTATCCACTACCATTTATTACATGTCTGCGACAATCCTCTAGCAGTCCAATAATTGCCAATAGACACATTTTGTGCCGAGTTCTACAAGATCAAACGCGCGGACGAATAGCTCGAGCATATTCTGAGACGGGTTCGTCAATTGTCTTTGAATTTGTTCAAAGCTTTCGAAGTTGTTATTTCTTATGAAACAACAGAGTTGTGATGAGCATTACTGTAATATTATTCGATCTTCAGACTTTGCGAAACACGCAAATGTAAACAACTGTTTGTCGATGTACGGAAAAAGATCATTCCGGAAATACTGCATTATGCAACAAAATTCACAGAAACTGTCAGCAGTAGCAAGTGACAGCAGTGCCACTTAGGAACAAGCTACAAAATGGAGAACAGCAGATCAACATTTTTCGCTTCACACGAGCATTCGCCTTAACAACGCGTTGCTGCCAACATATATGTACTCGTCACTGACACTGAACTTGCGTTGCCACAGCACCAGCCATACCAATCAAGCCGCACCCCGCATCTAATTTTCTATTTCCGTTGATTGCATTGTGGCCTGATCAAAGATTTCATGCCATCCGGTACACTTTTCTTAATTCCTCTATCCTTATTTCCTTGCAACCGTCTCTTTGTAAAGGGACCTTTAAAGTTTTTAGCTTTACAGCAAAGCACTCAATGTATTGAGCTATAGTAGTTAAGCATCACACACTGTAAAAATGACACGCAGCACGGAATTCAACTTTCGATTTACTGCATGTAAGCAATTTTCGCATGGGAACCGCATTACAGGAATCGGTAGAAAGCAACGCCGGCGCCGCGACCAATGTGAATAGTGGATTTTCGTTGCCCGCCGGAAAAACTCTTTAGCAAGCAAATTAGATATCGTAAGCAGGTAATAAAAGTGGAGAAGAAAAATACGCACAGGCGGGCGGAATCGATCAGATTTGCATTTTTCTTCTTTCCCCATGTCTCCCGTCCGGTTTCCTAAACATCTAAAGCCCATCGAGCCTCAGGGCACGTATCTCATCGAGCAAGAGCGCAAAAGGGCTTCCTTTGACTCTAATGACCTTATGCGCAAATTGTACGGGGATGATTATCTCGAAAAGAAGGAGCGCATTCTCAAAATACTCGAAAACGACCCCGTCCTTGGCGACAAGTCTCATCGATACTACACTGGTCGCGATGTTCGATTCAAAAAGGCACTGGCTGCTGCAAATCGTCTAGTCGAACTCGTAAAGTAGGTTGGGACGACGTACAACTGTTCTTTGGACGTTATACTTACAGCAAAGCGGTCGGTTGACAGGAAGCATAACTGGACATCTGAGGAGCTGGGTATTGCTGACATGCTATTCGATGAATCCGGTCCTGTAAGTTGATGTAAGAATGCATTGTTGTCTGGAAACTCACGATGTATATGAAGTTCCGTCTTCATCGTACCATGTTCATGCCCACGCTTGAAAATCAAGGCACGGAAGAGCAGCAAAAGAAATATTTGGAGCCAGCCAGACGTTATGAAATCATTGGCTGTTATGCACAAACAGAAGTAAGTTTTCCTCCTCCTCCTGCTGTGACACCATCCTACCTTCAGGTTTAAACTCATCATCCTTTTCATAAGCTCGGTCACGGATCCAACGTACGCGGTCTCGAAACCACAGCAACGTACGACGTAGCCACGCAGACATTCGTTATCAACTCGCCTACGCTTACTGCTTCCAAGTGGTGGATTGGTGGTCTCGGCGTTGCAGCCAACCACGCAATCGTCATGGCACGACTTATCAGCAACGGCAAGGATTACGGACCACATCCGTTCGTCGTACAAATCCGCGACCTAAAGACGCACGAGCCGCTGCCTGGTATCACTGTGGGTGATATCGGTCCCAAATTTGGATTCAACACCGTCGACAATGGCTTCATTCTGTTTGACCGCGTTCGTGTGCCTCACATTGCCATGTTGGCTCGCTACTCAAAAATCGATAAGGCGACCGGCGAGTATGTCAAGCCTCCAAACTCAAAGTTGGCTTACGGAACGATGGTTTTTGTCCGTGCAAACATCGTCCTAGGTAAATTTGATTATTCTCTCCTAAAATGTTTCTATTGTTGTTGACCAAGGAGAGCCATCGCATGTAGAATCCCGATATGTTCTTGCACGTGCAGCTACCGTAGCCACACGCTACTCTGCAATTCGCGCACAGTTCGTGGATGATGCTAATCCCAAAAAGGTTGCCAACAAGACCGTCGAGACGCCCGTTCTTGATTACATGACGCAGCAGTATCGACTGTTCCCTATCATTGCGCAAGCGTACGCGTGCCACTTTACAGCGATCGAGATGCATCGCATGTATTATGAAAACCAAGCTAAAATGGCTCAGGGAGACTTTTCGTACTTGGCCGATCTTCATGCGTCGTCTTCTGGCTTGAAGAGCTTGACAACTACGATGGGTGTAGCTGGAATTGAAGAGTGCCGAAGAGCATGCGGTGGTCACGGCTACTCGCTCTTTTCTGGAATAGGTCTTTTCTATCAGGATCAGCTGCCAAAGGCAACCGTAAGTTGTTATTATTATCGGACGAGGACGGGGGAGGGAGGATCAGATATCTCACAATTTTCTTTAGTGGGAAGGGGACAATTACATTTTGACACAGCAAACGACTCGCTACCTCCTAAAGACCTTCCGCTCTGTTCAAGCTGGCAAAGTATCTGAGAAACATGCCAACTTTTCCGCACGCTACATGATCGAATACATCAGCAATCCAAACGCACGCTGCTCAGTCACAACCAGCTCTGAACTCAAGAATCCCGAAGTCCTGCTTTCCGCATTCAAGCACCGCGTTGCGTCCATGGTAGAGAAGGTGGTGCGCGCCATTGATGTGGAGCAAAAAACATGGAATGATATGCTTGTTGAAGTATACCGCATCTCCCGTGCCCATTGTCAGCTCATGCTTGCATCGAACTTTATCTCGGCTGTTTTTGGAAATGCAGCTAATTCGACGACGGCTGTGCTTCAACGAGTAGCCATCCTGTTTTGCGTTTCGACTATGGAGCAAGAATTGGCCGATTTCTTGACTTCAGGTTATCTCTCGGCAGAGCAAGCCTTGCTGGTCAAGGAGGCAAACATTGCAGCGTTGAAGGATATTAGACCCGAAGCTGTTGCACTCGTCGATGCGTTTGGGTTGCCGGATTACTTGATGCAGTCTGCCCTGGGCGATCAAGACGGTCGTGCGTACGAACGTATGACCGAGATGGCTGAGTTGGAACCTTTAAATCAGACTAGAGTAGCAGATGGATACCAAGAGTATATCAAGCCCCTCGTCCATGCTGGCAAGTCCAGGTGGAACGTTGGCTCTGATGGTATTGCTAGATTGTAATATGTCTGTTTTCGGGAGAGATCATGAAACAAAAAAGTTCAACTGTAACAATAAAGCATAATGTTTGCCTGGGCATTACCGGAGAAGGCAATGCAAGTACATAACAACGTGCAAAGATCAACAGGAGGGGACGGGGCCACACCGTTTTTGGCAGGCGGCAAGAGCTGTCTGGTCCGATAAGGACCCTCTCCGCTGCCCGGGTCGCAAGATCGGATTAAAAGTTATATACCTGAACAATACGACGATCGCTGAAGGAGGCTCATTCAACATTGTCATGCTGCCGTCGTTGATCAGTTTATGAATATTCGAAACATGCCTGATTCTGAAAGCGAGCCGGACAAACCCCACGGTGGTCGCCGGCAGTCCACTTTGGAAGAAGCTTCGCCATTCGTGCCTCAAATCACATTGACAGAGGCAATCGACGATAACCAAGCACCACCACAGCAATCATCACTGCTTCAGTCATTACCTTCGCCGGGATCACTTTCACCTACATTGCACCGTCCTCCCTCGACACCTACGCTACCCCTGACTCGAGATATCCTTACCAGAAAGAACAAACTCGACAAGCTTTTGCACAATGCAGCAGCGAGATCTCGGCGGCAGCAGCAGCAGCAGCCAGCAATGATTTATTCACTGGACAGCGACTCGATTGTGGATGAGCGCATTACTGCAGGTCTAGGGATTACGCCCCCTGCAGCGGCTGCATCGACGTCTGACACCGATGCAGACAGATCATCCAACAAGTTACGACATCGCCGCCACGCTACACAGTCATCGAATAATCTCGATGAGAAAACGACTCCACGCTCCTCTGAAAACTTTCGATGGGAGTTATATGATTTTGATCAGCGAAAGTGTTCGTATGTACGCACATCAGTCAACGAGAATATGATGGCATTCTCCAACATGTCATCGGCGGCTACAACTGCTTCGAAGCGAAACAGTATCGCTAAAGTTGAATCCCCCTCTCCTCCAAACCATTATCAACCACCGCCGCCACCTCGATATTCATCCTTCACAGCAACCTACCGCACCAGACCTAGCCGCCGTAACCGCTTTTCGCTGCTGGATATGCTTCTGAATGCAGCAGCTCGAGTTGTTAACCTTCGCGACCCTGAAACCGCCGGACTCTGGATCGAACATCAGGAGCAGCAGAAGAAAAGATCAATGCATCGCAACAAACGAAAACAAAGTAACGACCAAAAGCACGATGCAGCGGATCAAAGCAGCAAACGTTTCTCGGGCTACTCGGCATCATCCTTCGAGAAACATTCTGCTGCTGGTGGTGGTACAAACTATGTGCCTGCATCACCTCTCACCGGTTCCGTCAGCATTCCCGATCATCGTTCTATAAATACAGACCAGTTTGCGCCGTCTGTGAGTTTGCATACCTCTGTCAAATCTATACCTCCATGCCCTCCCTCACCATCTCCGCCGCCACATCATCCACAACATCAACTTTATCTACGTGGAAGAAGCTTGTGTGTATTTTCACCGCAAAGTCGCATACGCCAGTTTATCTGGGAAACAGTTCTTCAGTGGAGGTATGTATATATTCCTGGTAATAGTAATGTCAATGGGTTAACGGCTTGGCTGTCTAGATACACCGAGCTATTATTACTATTCCTGATCCTTCTGCAATACTTTCTACTGATATGTGTCCCGATTTACGAGAATGCTCAAAAGACCCAATTCGGTGGGCAGTGGACTCATTATGCCATTTTCTGCATTCAAGTTGTATATACGTAAGTTAAAACAGAAACAATTATACATCGGATTGTTTGGTTGCTGAACCTTCCAACAATTGTGTGCAAATGAAATAGCTTCGAAGCTATCTGCAAAGTCATCGCGTACGGATTATTCTTTCCACCCAATATTAGGATTGGTCCAAGTTCGTCTACAGGCGTAAAATCGCGGCTATTTCGCCGCTGGCATCCTGCGCCGCCCGGTGAAAGCGAGCCAGAGCCAGATACCCAGCAGTCAGTGCCCCACACTGCCTATATGAACGGCTTTGCAAACGCCATCGATTTTGTTTCCATCATTTCGTACTGGATAGATCTCGGATTAATGGTCAATGGATACCCTAATTGCTCGGTTTTCAAGGCTCTCGGTGCAGCGCGTCCGCTTCGATTACTTTCGCTGCTTCCGGGCACGGCTGTAAGTGATTCTTCCGACATTCTCAAGAAAGAAAATATTAGACTCTAAAGTTAATCTCTGGATAGACAATTTTGCGGTCGCTGCAAGTGAGCTGGGACATGCTAAAGGATGTCATTGGTTTCATTTTTTTCTTTCTTTTGCTTTTCGCACTCGTTGGATTGATATCCTTCCAAGGTGCCTTTTCGCGCAAGTGCTACGCGGTAGCTGACAACGGTGAACGTACGTTGGCGTTGGCGTAAATGAATAGTAGAGAAGATACTGACCAAAAATATTGCGTATAGTGAGCATGATTGATCCGCCACTGTACTGCTCTGGATACTACAATGGATCTACAGTTGTTGGAGCGTACAACCCAATCACGGGTTCACACAGCTACCAAGGACGAGCTGGGTACTATTGCTCAAACGGACAGGTCTGCTTGGAGCTCGATGATCACAATCCAAACTACGGCTTTGTGAACTTTGATACGATTTATTACGCCATACTCAATGTCTACACGTTCGTGTCTCTTGAATTGTGGACAGACTTAATGTACCAGAACATGGATGGCGATTCTAAAGTGTCCGCCTTGTACTATTGTCTGGGCGTCTATGTTATCAGTTTTATCTTGATATTTCTGATCTTTGGTAAGCCAGAACTGCTTAATTAACTCGATAACATCTAAATAACACGCAATGTTTCAGCTGTCATTACATCTGGGTTTTCTCGCGTTCGCGCTGAAAGCAAAGTTAGTGCGTTTACTGGAAAGAAGAAGCAGGCGCGACTGCTTCGTCCCGTGCAAGTAGACGAAGATAACGACGAGTACATATGGAAGTTTGAAGATGCGGATCGCGACCACACTGCAACGAGTGTACGCCTGAAAAGGGCCTTGGTCAAAATTGTCAAGAGCCGAGTATTCTTCTACTTTGGTGGTTTCATGGTGCTGCTTGATACCATATTCATGTGTCTGCGCTCTGTACATGCCAGCGAAAGCACCCTGGAAATGATAGGTAACATAAGAAGAGACACTTTTTGCTTCATTGTTGATGCTTACACAAACCATTCTAGACAATGCGGAGACAGCGTTCACGTTCTTTTTCGCATTGGAGATACTGGTTAGAATGGCTGGTGCAACAACCTGGATGCAGTTTTGGAATTCTGGCAGGAACAAATTCGACTTGCTGCTGGTGATTGTCACGTGTATCATACAATTGCCAATGATCCAAGATTCTGCGGCGTACAAGTACCTTACCATATTCCAATGCCTCCGGATGTATCGACTGTTTATCTGTATCCCACGCGTTCGCAGATTACTGGCAAGTAGATGACATACATATGAGCACCGCTTGATTATACTAAATTTATGCCGTTTTTAGTCTGCTGCGCTAGGCACAGGTGAAAGTGTCATCAACGTTGTCGGGTTTCTGTTACTGGCAACTGCTCTGTGTGCGCCAATATTTATGGAGCTGTTTGGTGGCGATTTCAACTTTATAGAGCCTGACGACACTGAGCTCCGTTGCGATACTTTTTGGCAGAGTTTCTTGACGCTGATCATGGTAATGTGTGAAAAACTGGAGGAAAAATACCGTTTATTACGTGTACTGATATTCCAGATAGCTATATACCAGCGAAACTTGGACAGAGTTTCTCTACAATGCCATGGAAAGCCAGCCTGGATTTTCGGCTGTATATGCTGCGATCTTTACAAGCATATATCTCGCGTTTGGTCGATGTAAGCTGCAAAGTTTATTTTTTTCTTTTTTGCATACATCGTATTCACCACACTGTTGCTATCTAGATATCATGTCTGGCCTGTACATTGCCGTGATTTTAGAAAACTTTGAGCTTGAAGATGAAGAGATCAAGCAATATCAGATACGGCAATTTATCCACAGACGAGTGCCCAAGCCTACAAATCGCTTGCAGGCATTTTTTGACAGGTAGAAAGAAGCTGTCTTTAGATGTATCATCTTGTGTTGGGTTGCAAGCTAACTGACCTAAATCCAAGATTGTCTCGACCTTTGTTTACATATTCTAACAAGAAGCATGTGCAGATAAGGCATTTGCCAAGCAGCCTTACTGCTCGTATACCCAAATCATGGCTCCCTGATATTATGGACGATGATTACGTCCAGCAGCAGTTGTCGATAGAGCCCAGTGAGAACAAAATCAAGTCTCAAGGCAAAATTAAGTCTGAAGGCAAAATTTCAAAATGGCTGCAGAGTGTTCAGCTTCCCTGGAGGAAAAAGCAAATGATGGAATCTAGCGCTCAAAGGTATTGACTAAGCTGTAAACATCATTTGATATCATTGTTGCTAACTACTTTTAAAGTCTCAGCGTCTCGCTAAGTGGAGATACACTCGTGGATGATACAGCAGATGACTATGATCTGATGGTGGCTGAAGAAAACCGGCGCGCAAAAGAAGACCAAATCCAAGTAACGAAATCGCTGCTAGTCTTCTCGCCGCATAGCAAGTTTCGATGCTGGTGCAAGAAATTGGTTGGATCAAGCGCCAACGGCCAAGCAGAGCGACGTAACCTGTTCAACTGGTTTATCATGCTCTGCGTATTAATGAGCATATTGATTGTTATCTTGGACGAGCCGTCAACCAGGCGTTTGAGACAAGATACGCAGCTCGAATCATCCATGCAGATTCTGGATCTTGTTCTCAGCATTGTCTTTTTGGTGGAAATTGGCATCCGTATCATAGCTGACGGACTGATCGTCCCGCCTGAAGCGTATCTGCGCAACTCTTGGAACCGTCTGGACTTTGTGGTGGTTGTTTTGAACTTCATTGCGATGTTCACTGGTACAAGCGACCTGCCTCGCGCTTTGGGTACAGTGCGCAGTCTGCGTATCCTTCGTCTTATTCGATACTTTAGCGGTATGCGCGACGTGTTTGTCGATCTCTTCCATGCTTTCCCCCTGATGCTGGATGCGCTTCTGTTGGTCTTTTTGGTCATGGTATTCTTCTCCGTTTACGGGATCAATATTCTTGGCGGCCGCATGGTCGCTTGCAACGACGATAGCGTATCTGGACGCTCGAGCTGCATCGGAGAGTTCCAGATGGATGTCGGTACAGACGAGCAGGTCAATATCTACCAACCACGGGTCTGGGCAATACCCGATCAGGGATTGTACAGCTACGACGACTTTCCAGCTGCGCTTGCCCAACTGTTTAGCTTGTCATCGACAGAGGGATGGGTAAATATATGGGTATAAATAACAATAGAATTATGGGCTCACCTGTCGATGCTAGATCGATTCGTTGTTCTACGCCATGAGCGCACCACCTGAGCCGGATTTGCAGCCTAGCTTCGATTGGGACTCGGAAGCGGTTTTCGTCTCGATTTTCTACGTGATATTCATGGTCATCTCTCACGGCACCTTGCAATTGTTCGTTGGTGTAAGTATAGCATCAGGGCCGACAAACATTGCACAGATAGTCTAACCAGTATTTCTTCTTTTCTGTAGGTTATCATTGAGAAATTTAAACAAAGAGCTGGAATATCGACAATGACGATCGCCCAGCGTCAATATGCAGACTTGAAGCGGCAGCTTGCTGAACTGAAACCTACACCCAAACCGCAACGGCCGACTTACAAGATTGGCCAAATATGTTACGACCTTGTTGCTAACAAGCGTGGACCTTTCAACAAGATTATGATGTGGGTCATCATTTTGAATATCTGTAAGATGCTCTGATGTGACACACGTGTAGAAGGATCTTGCTCTAACCTTCTGCTAGGTGTTATTGCCAGTGAGTTTCAAAATGAGCCCTTCTGGCTGCAAGAACTCCAAGGTGAGTGTTGTTTGCATCGGCATTAGGAAAGATAAGACTAAATAATAATATCACACGCACATAGATTTCACGTATTTGGCATTTATCATTGTCTACGTTGCGGAGGTCATTGTAAAGTACATTGGTCTCGGTTGGGTCAAGGTACGGATAGGAAATCGCTTTATTTGTCTGAAAGTTAACACAATTTTTTCTGTCCCAAAAGTGGAGTCGAAGCAAATGGAACTGGTATGATGCGTTTATAGCATGTAGTGCACTTATACTCGCTACGCTGCGGTTTGCTGTGCCTGATGTAAGTCGAAAGAGTAACACACCCGGCTTAATCATCTATTCCTCACACGAACGTTTTGCAGCTGTGGACGTTGCGCATCGAAAGATACTGCTTAATATTTGCAGCATTTCGTCTGGGTGAAGGCATTGATTCGCTACAAACGCTTTATCACACTGTCAGGTAAATCAAAGTATGAATTTTAGAAGAATAGCTGACTGATAATGTCTGATAATAATTAGGATTTCCTTGCCCAAGATCGTCAGGGTCACTGCAGTATTCTTGCTCGTCATGTGTCTGTTCGCGATGGTGTTCATGGAACTGTTTGGGCTTACAAAGTACGGCGAAGAAACGGGCAAGCACAGCAATTTCCGCGATTACGGGAATGCACTCTTGCTGCTGATAAGAGTTACTACTGGCGAGGCTTGGGTATGTCCATCCGTTGCAACGATACATCATCTGTTTTCTTTTGCGCGATATACTAACACACAAGAATTAGAACGTGATCATGATGGATTACACAGTTCAGGCACCAAAATGCGTGGCATCGGACGACTATCTCTTGACCGACTGCGGATCTCCTGGATGGGCATACTTTATGTTCAACCTTTTCTATCTCATTTGTACCCACATCTTTCTAAATCTATTCACTGCGGTGAGTATATATCGTCCAGGTAGATATGGATGCGTAGGAATCTAAATCAGAATTGGGATAGACTGTCGTCAGCAACTTTGAATATGCGTACGAGACAAGATCCCGGTTTACTCGTCTAACAAAGGATGATCTTCGCAAGTAAGTGAGGTTTTAGAGAGAAACCATCGAGGAATATCCATGCTTACACGGGTTTAATTTACACAGCTTCAAGTATGCTTGGAGAGAAGTAGATCCGTCTGGATCAGGTTTTATTCAAAGGAAAGATGTGATTAAGTTTCTCTCGGTGCGTACTAGCGAAATAGCATGACAATTCGTTGCTTACACAGATTCGCGGAATGGATAGCTTTTGAAAGGCCGCTTCCAAGTACGGATATACGATGATAGTTACAGCGTGAGCAATCTCAAGAAACTTTTAAAGAAAACTGCTTCTTCTGCGCTTTCGCCACGTTTGGACGAAAAGATATCCTCCATGATTGCAGCACCCCATCTCCCAATGTACGATACCGGTGAACTTTGTCGACGTCTTTCACGTTTGGACGAGGAGGAGATTCAAGAACGACGAAGGGATTTCAACATGTGCTATCTTGAAATTATCAGCATGGAAACATCCAAAGGCATATCATTTGATGATGTACGGACGATAATGTCATATCGCTTTTTTGATGTTGAGGAAGCACTCCAGTAAGTGGTTCATTTTGGAAACAGCAGGCGAGATAATTCTAACAATGCCATATTTGCAGCATCGACGCATTGATACAACGGCTGGAAAAGCTTGATCAGTTGCGAAAAATGTACGCGTCTGAAAAAGCCATGGGAGTATTCCTAACCATGGCGCAGAGAAAACGATACCTTCATCAGCTGTGGCAAAAGAAGAATGAGGAAGAATTTTCCAGACTGGCTGTACCTTCTTCCCCTCGTGTTGGTCTCAAGGTCGATACCTCTGTAGGCGGATTACATCCACAATCCGCTATTAGCCAACGTTCTCCGTCGACAAATAGCAAGCAATGTTCACCAGGTAGGAAGGAATACAAACTATCACAAAATCACATTGATCTCACTTTGCTCTGGTGGCAGTTCCAACGATCGTCATCCAAGACGCACCTCCTTCACCTCGCCACTCTCTAGCAGACAACCCACCATCGCCACTCGCACCTCTATCACCACTTTCAAACTACTCGTTCGATACACAACTTGGCTCGCCTGGAGGAGGAGGCGATTCGCTTAGCACGACTGCGGGCAGTAACCACGCGCAAGCATCGCCGTATCCAGGCACTATCACGGATTCAGAAGAATTTTATTATATCCCTGCAAGCCCGAGCTCGCCGAGCATGCTTTACAGCCCGGCATCGCCTAATCAGCGATGGCGCCTTATAGATAGCAACACACAAATGGCACCGGAAGTTGCTGGAAATCTGATGGAATCTATGCGACAAAGTCCATGGTCAGGTAAAGTGTTGTAATGATATACTAATTATTATTTGTATCTTGTACTGACATTTTTTCGACAATTACAGATTTGTTACATGAAGAAAGTCTTCTATAGGAAAGCATATATTTGTACATAGTCTGTTCGTTGTTCTTGTTGTTGTATTATCTACTTAACCAAAATGCATTTGAAATTCGAAAATTTTTCTTTCCTCTTTTGTATGATGGGCAAAGCAGAGAAGAAAAACAAGAAGGAGGAAAAGGAAGATCTGCCTGTAGAATCTACAAAGGTTTGGCGAGTAAGAATATACAAGACACCGATCTCTGCTTACTGAGAATACCTATAGCCGAAAAAGTCCAAGAAGAGCAAGGAGGAAAAAGGTAGAAGCGATCGCGATCAACTCTAGATCTGTATAACCTGATCGTTGCCCCGATGGCAGCCAAAAAGCGTAAACGCAGCAGTGACGACGAAGAAGCTTCCAAGAAAAAGAAGAAAGCCAAGTCAGAAAAGAAGAAGGAGGATGTAAAGGAAAAGAAGAACAAGAAAAAGAACCGTGAACACGCGTGTCAGCAAAAGGACAACGCATCTGCCAACAAGGTACAACTGATTCAATTTGAATACGTCTAGGTTCTCTATTGACATTGTAGCAGGTGGATAAAAAGGAGGTGGTTGAAGAAGAGACAGCTCAAGAGCAACAAGAGCAGCAGCAACAATCAACTGGCGGCTGGAACGACTGGTCAAAGGCATCGTTCGGAGGCGACCAGGCTCAAAAGGATAAATTCATGCGTTTGCTTGGTGCCAACAAGAATAAGAACAAGGCAAGCTCCGCAGCTGACGATAAACCCAAGAAAAAGGGTGGTCTCTACGGTTCGCTAAAGAGCGCCATCGATGAAGACGAAGGAGCCAAAATCGCCAACGATCTCGAAAAGCAGTTCCAAAGCGGTCTACAGTTTCGAAAGCAAATGTTCTCTGGTAGACGCGGAGGTCTTGGCAGCTAGTTGAAGCAAAGGAAGAAATAAACCTTCATTACTTTTGAATCCTAGTCCTAGACATAGCCTACATAGTTGGTACATTAGGCATAAACACAGGCAGCCCGTACACCAAAGATAATAGGTTAATAGATTTTATTGAGAACTCTATAGGTTAATAGGTTTTATTGAGAAACTCTATTAAAAACAAAGCCAAATATCCACCAACAGCATTCACTACCAACACCAAAACGGACACCCACTTTCAAAAATATTCTTCATTTCCTTTTTAGTTTTTGCGGGGACACAGTCAGCGAACCAACCGTCTCCCCCAAACAAAAATTGTAGTCTCGAGACACCCCGAAGGATGTTCGCAGGATGAGCAGCCGCCGGGAGTGCAATGGCAGCCGCCCGCCCTGTGTGCCCGGCTTCCTGGATCACCAGACACACGACTCAGGTAAGTATGAAGAACAACTGGGTCGCAGGGAGGGCCTATATTTATAGTTTTCGCCCATCCTGATCGGACCTCAAATCAGAGTCTCAAAAAAAATTTTCCCGACGGAGCTGCTGACATACGCGGACCTCATACGTGTCCGCAGCTCGGACTGGGTCACCGCCCCCAAAACATTTGCCATGTTTGGACGACGACTACCAATTACAGCATTTGATAGGGGGACGGATGGTGAAATTTTCTTCTACGCCCACGTACATTTGTATTATAAAAAACTTGGCACCCAGCTGATCTCAAACGGACCCTGGTCTGGGACCTCGCTCTGCATCAAATGGTAAGCTGAGTTGAAACATCGCCTGCTTGCCACGCAAAGAGGATGATTCATACAGTTCTGTGAGTCTCTAGCTATCCACCCATGGCATCGTCTAAGAAACTAGCTTTACGATTGCAAATCGATTCATAGGATTATGGTTGTCTTTGAAACTGGTCTTGATACTTATGAGAAACGGACTGGTTGCTGGAGCTGCGGTCATGTTTGCAGGGGTTCATCGATCGAAGTTTTTCTTGCCACGTCCGTGACTCAAATGTTCGCGCGTTCCTAGCGCGGCAGAGCTGATGCAAGCAGGATTACATAAAAATAAGGATATCTCAATAGCCAAAGCAAGGTCAAAGCTATACTGGGTTGATTTGAGTCACGTATTGCATGCGGAGAAGCTGCAAGTGGATAACCAATGGCCTGCCACCACGACGCTGCTCGATGTCGCTGTCAACGCGTCGTCAAAATGTTCCCAACACTTTATTCTAGACATTTCAAGAATGGGTCTATGGATCCCAATATATTACATGCAACGATAGTCTAAAAATCCAAATCCATATTCGTTCTTTTGGCTATTACTTTCGAAATGTTTTCTTTTTTCGCTGCAATAGGATGGAAT